>NC_138770.1:98887206-99087206 GCF_965119305.1 Pelophylax lessonae
ATGTGCCTTTAAAAAACGCTAAATTTGACAGAGTGGGATTAAATTAAATATTTCTGCATGGCTATGTAGTCCAGATCATGTACGAAAAATTGATAATCTAAATGTTAGTACACAGCTTTTGAGAGCCAATCATGACAATTCATGCAAAATTATTCTATGGGACAAGCACGAAAATTTTTCTCATACAATATCAGATCGTGTGAATTTAATTTAATCAGTACAGATGTCGTTATCACACAATACAAATACATTACATACTTTTCGAATTTTTACTCTGTCGTAGGAGAATTTTCGTAACTTTAGTAAACTCTTCATTTTCAATATGAGATTCTCATGCAAAAATCAGACGATCTATTGTCTGATAATCTCATCATGAGTACCAGGTATAAGAAAGTATTATGCTCCCTTATCTCCATTCTATAAACCACTTGACTTCCAGAAGGTTTTACACCCTTCATGACCTGCCCATTTTTTGCTATTCAGCACTGTCCTACTTTAAATTGCTATTGCATGGTCATGCAACACTGTATACAAATATCATTTATATATACTTTTATATATTTATATTGTATTCACCCAAATAGAGCTTTGTTGGTATTTGATCACTAATAGGCTGTTCATGTGTTGCTATATAAATACAAAAAGACCAAAAATTTGGAAATAATAATACAAAATTTTCTACTTTATGTTAGATAACATATCCAATAAAATCAAATGTCTTTATAAATTTAGGCCAAAATGCATTCTGCTACACGTCTTTGGTAAAAAAAAAAAATCCCAATAAGTGTTGTAGTAGAGTGTGTCAGAGGCAGCCGGAAAAAGTCCTGTTCTGGGCTTACACATCTCGCAGGCTCCTCTCACGCACTTTTGGGGATCTCTGATCTTTGGTCCAGCTCAGGTTTTACTTCTCTCCCTGGGGGCAATTTATACTCACCTGGAACTTGCAGTCAGAGCTCTCAAACCTGGGGAACAGACAAGTCCTGTCTGGGAGAGCTGCAAGGTTGGTTTAAGCTGTAATACTGCATGTGTGGAGACTGACAAGCCTTTCATAACTTTTTGTAATTTTAGTAACCTCTTTATTTTTGATATAGCACTAGCATGCAAAAAAAAAAAAAAAACAACGGATGATCATTAGTCCAATAATTTCATTGTGTTTACCAGTCATAAGGCTTACCCAGTTCTGATAGTCAGGTCCTGTATTTGTGAAGTTAGTACCGGGACACAGCTAGGATTTTGTTTTTTTAAATAATTTGCCCTATTTATTTTAAGAACACTGTACAACACTTCTAAATGGACTTGTAAACAGCACCAATAAACACAGCACTGTTTGATTCCACTCCATTGATCTGGTATCTATGCTCGCCCCAGGGAGCTTTTGTACCAGCTACCTATCCCCAGCTCATGGTGTATATAAATTGGTTTGTGTAAATGTTATACAATCTACATACTATACCCATCTATCTCAATTTTTGAGGCCCTTAAAATGACAGGACAGTAAAAAATATCCCCCAAATGACCTTTTTGAAAAGTAGACAGTCTAAAGTATTTAGTAAGAGGCATGGCAAATTTTGTGAAATTATCATTTTTTTGTTAAAATGCTTTGGAAAATTAGGAAATAAAACCATTTATTTTTTTTCACATTTATATACTACTACCAGTGCAGTACAACGTTATCATATAATTGGTGTGGCCGTGAGCAGGGATACTGACTGGTGACAGTATGTTAAAAAAAAAACTTTTTGTTAATTTTTTTTGTACCATTTTCAATTTTTTGGTGATAGTGTCTTTTTTTTTCTTTACACTTTGATTGCTGATGATCACTGTAACAGCAACATTTTGAACTGCCATGAATGTTTTACATGCAATGCTTTAATTTACTATGGTGTGCTGTTATTGGTTCTCAGGTATCACATGGTACAGGGTGTTGTGATTGGCCCAGGTACCATGTGATAGTTGTGGGCCAATCACAGTATCAGTATAGGAATCACATCTGTTATGGATAAAATTCATTCATAACAGCTTTGTTGACATTGTGAAAATGTGGTCGTATAGCAATCACAAGATCCTTCGGGCGCCGCAATCCACTGTGTCTACCTGGAGCTGTGTGCTGCTGAGAGCCAGAATGTAGCAAAAACCTCTTTAGCAATCTTCTCCAGCCAACTCCTGCTGATGCCCAGACCGTAGTCCTTAACTCCAAAAGAACTGGTAACCTCCCTAGAGAAAGAACACTCTGGTATAGCTTCCCAAACATTTCTCCAGTCACCTTCTGGATGCCTCCTTCCAGAGATTGGCTGGGGCATAAAATATTCATACTGGGCATTTGAATCTTCCTGTCTTATAATCTGGAAATGTCTTCCAGAAGCAGGTAGGAGGAGTCAAAACAGCCAGCTTAGGAAACCCTGAAGAGACAAAACCAATAGATCACTGCTCCACTCACTACAGTCAAACCAAAAACGAAATGTAGCCTAGCAGCCTAATAAGAGGAAAGCTCCATACGCACCACACCCTAAAAAAAAATCTGTCAATATCCTCATGGGCCAGGAAATGCCAAAAAGCTCTTGTTCCCAAGAGCAGGGTATGCTGGTACAACAGTTGATAGAAAAGGGAAACCAAATTACTGTCAGAGATACAAAAAATATATGTGCTTTTTCACATAAAATAACTTTACACTATCAAAAGTTAACATTGTGCAATTGTGGCTGTTACCAGGCAATCAGCCACTATGTGAAAGGTACTCTTACATCACAATAGCCTATCTGAGGTAGAGCCCTAACACTAGCTAATCACAGATAATTAATGCATCAATAAACAATATTAATGCATTCAATTTCTGGCTGAAGTATAAATCTCTTGTTGTTGTTCACCTACAAGATGTGCTCAGACAATGTGCTTATTATATTTTAACAAAGTATTGGAGCATTATCTCCACAGAGATGATCATCCAGTGAAGCAATGGGATATAAACAACATACAACCCTGAGGTACAGTATGTAGTTTAAAGTCCATAAAGTAATTTTCAGAAAACTAACACCAGTGCAATAACATATTTGACAAAAAGCAATATGTTAGGATTAAACATCAACATCCTAAAATGGGAATAATCTCAGTTGTCCTGCAAGAAAACAAACAAATAGCCTATCTAAGCTAAATAACTATCTACAACCAGCTAAGCAGTAGAAGTCAGCACAGACTAGATGACCAATACCAAGATTTTTTTTATTTTTTTTAAACAACGAAAAATCGACCGTAAAAGACAGTTGTGTTTTTTTCTTTTCTTCTGTTCAGTAATCTGTGACAAGGGCAGGGGATCCACTCTGCAAATCCAGCACAAGTTGAACACAGAAACATGTCCTATCAGCTAACCAGATGCGGGTTGCCCCCTACCTTGGGCAACCGTTCATTTCCTAACTCCAAACTTCTAATGGACAGCAAGTTGTGGAAGTGGCCCATCAGGGCATAATCAGCAAAAAAAAACAAAAAAACAAACAAACAAAACAGCAGTCTGTTTCCCTTCTGACTACACTGCATCAAACTTTGGTGCTTCTGGTTCAGACCCTTCCTCACTGGCTTCCCCTGCAGTTTTACCAATATCTGTTGCAGCCTCCAGCTCCTCTGTGATACAGCCCACAGGCAAACCCGCCACCACCGGCCTCTCTGATGCAGTCCCGGACACAGAATCTTTGTTGTAGACAGGTGTATGTGGTTCTGTCTTCCCCGTGGCGAGCCTCCACCTGTGGCCACAGTTATAACCTATGGCCTTTGGTCCTGGCCCAAAAGACACAATGGCTCCTTCCTGCTTTACAATTGCGGTGGATTAATCTAAAACCTCATGCCTTGCCTTGGCTGGTCCAAAGAACTCCCATGTCTCAGGGCAGGAGCTGGTGCTCCAGTCCACTGTGAAGGTGCTGGGTTTTAGACTACTCGACAACAGGTCCAACAACAGCTCTCCACTTAGTAAAAATAAGTTTACTCTGAGGTTAGTAACTCTCACCTTTTTTCTCGAGACTCTGTGGCACCAGATTCCTTTGCCTTCTAGGCAGACTATTCCCACTTCTGAGGGTTAAAGTTTTACTGCCCAGCCAAAAATTCAAACTGCACTGGCAGCTATCTTTCCTGGTGAACTTAGTCTTTCAGGGCTGACAAACACTTCAGCAGTCCTCTCCTTTTATACATAAGCTGGGCAGTCCATTGAAACACCCACAATTCACAATTTTCTGTTGGTTGTTTTAAGAGACAACAGCATGTACCAAAGAGCTATCCCGGATTTATGAGCCCCAACATGTAGCGCTTACCACTGGAGGGGATGCTGAGAATATGCACAGGTCTCCCTTGCTAGTACAGGGGCTGCCAGTCACACAAATATTTAACCAGGGCAAACTTTAGCGATCCTCGATTGACAGCAGGGATGAATCACTGGTTGTTAGGACAGAAGCGGTTGTGGGCTCCTTAATGTAGTGCTCATTTTTTGATGGGCTGCTGAGAATATGCCCAGGTCTCCCTTACTATTACAGATGTTGCTGGCCACATTCACAGTCTCACTCACACTGAAAAGTCCTATAATCCTTCCTATAACTAACCCCCTGTCCCTTAATGGCTACTCTTTTTCTCTATTTCTGTATTTATGGAAGTAGACATGGTTGTGATATAGGCTGGACTTCAAAATGTTTGCCTCTCTTCATCTTTATTATATGGTGGATAGTGGTTTATTCAAGATTTCCCCCACAGGCTAAAAAAAAAAAAATTGCTAGATTTCAACAGACAGTTGTTGTTTGGAAATGTAATAAAAAATATAAAAATATCAACACTACACTAGCCATGTCCTCATCTTAAAGCGGAGTTCCGGGCAGAGAAACGTTTTTTGGATGAACATACCCCCGGGACAGTCAGGGCTAGCACATTCCACAATGGCTAGCCTCTGATCTGTCCCGGTTCGCACTTACCTGTTAGAAGAAATACTTACTTAGAAATTTTCTTCCACAGCGTTTCCATCTCGGTTGTGGGCAGCTGAAGCCGGCGCGGTCCTCTTCTCCGTCTTCTTCCGCGTCTTCGTGTCCCAGAATGCACTGCACCGGCCCCTCTCGTCACTTCCGGTGCGGCGCCGCATTCCTAAACAGCTTCTGGGCATGCCGTCGCCCGGAAATGACGAGCGGGGCCGGTGCGGCGCATTGATTCCTGGGAGCTATGACGTTTAGCTCCCAGGAATCATCGTGAGGCAGGAAGTGACGGGGTGAGCCTCGGCACTGGAGGAGGAAGCTGTCATAGGTGAGTATTTACGATCGTCAATAAAAAGGTGAGTAAACAAAAAAAAAAAATAACTATCCAATTCCTTTTCAGGTGCGGCATACCTAGCGGAGGGGCACAAAAAAAAAAAATCTTTTTTGTGCCCGGAACTCCGCTTTAAGACCATTTATTGCACAAAAGTATAAGAATACTGAGGTATAACACCCCCTCCAATAAATCCCAACCAACAAATCTCCCACTTAAAGGATAGCTCTCCTATGTGCAGTTTCAACAGTCCAACTTCCCCAAACAGGCAAAGTTACTGTAATAAATGGAGGAGACATGTGGATATAAAGCCTTATAATTATCCTGTATTTGAGCTACTGAAGCTGGCCTATGTATTCAATGAGGTGATCCATTAATGTAAGAGAGATGAAATAGTGGAGCAATGTTAGAGATGTACTTGTGTTGTTTATCTTTGACTTCATAGGAGAAGACCCTCCAGGAATTTTTAGGGTAATCCTGTGCTGAAGCCGGGTTTGACATTTAAAACCAATCAGATAACAATTTTCACACCCCCATGGACCCTCAAGATGGATCACCAATATGAGAAGAGCTTAATTTCATACAGTAGACAGCCTTGATATTGTTGGAGTATACATAAAAGATGGAGAGCTGAGCACTATAGATGGGCACAGCCAATGTGCGATTTATGAAAGTTTGCCAGAACAGTGTATATATAAGAGACTACATCAGACAATGGGACAGTGGTGACTGTTTTTTTTCTCACAATGTCCAACATGTTATAGATGTCTAGTCTATATAAAGTACATTGGATCTCAAGCAACAGTTGTTTGAGTTTAACCCTAAAGTGTTACTAAACCCACAACAGTAAAATCAGTCTGTATATGCAGTGAAGCATGTTTGTTATACTCACTGTGGAACCTAAGGGGTTAATTCTCTGCATTGTGTAAAAGGACTGTTTGATCCTGTCTTCCCTGATCCTCCACCCCCCTTCCACTGTCCCTAGATCATTTCCTGATAACACAGAGCCTATGGAGTCAGGCTGTGCATGCTCAGTATGGTGTGTATTGCTGAAGAGGTTTTTTCTTTAAGGGCCAATCAGCACTGTCCAGGCAGAGGGTTAGGAGTCTTGCAATCTCATAGGACAGTCAGAAAACTCCTCCTATTGGCTTTAACCAGTGCTTGGCTGGACGCTGAGAGAAGCCATAAGACTGCTCTAACTGCTGATGAGAAAAGGTATTTAGCAGTTAATATTTACTAAGACCCACACAAGCCGCCAGGACATCCTATAATTAATGGCATTGAGTCATTATATTCTAGGACAGGCAAATACCTGGACCACTTCCTCCAGCCATTGGCACGTAAGTCTCCATCCCATCTTAAAGATAGTAAAGACGTTCTAAACTACGTAGAAGGATTAGTGGCAACAGATAACACAATTTTAGCAAGTGTAGATGTAAATTCACTCTACAAAAACATAAAACAAAAAGAAGCCTTAGCGGCAGTAGAATGGGCATTGAAGGAAGACAAAAAACTACCCCCACTTCAGATAGATTTTATGTTGGAGATTTTAGAGATGGCAATGTGCAATAATTACTTTTGGCATTCTAAAAGCTTTTAAAAACAAATCAAAGGTGTAGCCATGGGGGCCAAGTATGCCCCCACAGTGGCAAACATATTTATGAACAAATGGGAATCAGAGTATATTTTTAATAACCCACACCCTCATTTAAAAGCTTTTAAAATGTACATTGATGATATTTTAATAGTTTGGGAAGGCCCACAACACACTTTAATTGATTTTATTGCATATATGAATAATAATAAATATGACATTTCTTTTACGGCTAGCACAGAAATAAACAACTTGGACTTGACGATTTTCAAACATAATGAGCGAATGGCCACAAAACGTATTTTAAAACAACAGATAGAAATAGTTTCATCCCGATACATAGTGGCCATCATCCCAAGTGGCTATCCGCAGTGCCGAAAGGCCAACTTTTAAGGATAAGGAGAACTTGTCTGTCTGATCAAGACTATATCACACAATCTAACATGCTCATAGATAGATTTTAAAGATAAAGGCTACAAACCTGTGTTATTGAACCAAATCCAAAAAAAAGTTATCAACACTAATAGAAATGAATTATTAAAACCCAAAATCAAAGAGAATAAACCGTACCAACTGGCTTTCTGTACGGAATATAATCAACAATACAAACAACTTGAAAACATCCTCAAAACCCATTGGTCTATCCTCATGAGGGATCCCATATATAAAAATATTCTGCCCAAAAAGCCCCAATTCATTTATAGAAGACCACCTATCTTAAAATATAAAATTGTTAAAAATGTCACTGATCCACCAACCAAAAAGGTAACATTCCTGGACCAAACAGGCTTCTTCAGATGTGGAAGGTGTCTTACATGTCGCACGTGTAAGACCAATAATATAGGAAAAAAGGTAACACATTTTCAATCAACAACCACTAAGCGACACTATGAAATTGACAAGTTCATCACCTGCAATAGTACGCACAAAACTTACCTGTTGGAATGTGAGTGTGGGCTTCAATATATTGGTAGGACTACTAGGGAGTTAAAGACAAGACTAAGAGAACACATCAATAATATAAAAAAAGGATTCAGGAAACATAGTTTATCGAATCACTTTAGACTCCATCATAACAAAGACCCCAGTAAATTAAAATTTTGCGCCATAGATAAAATTGAAAAACACTGGAGAGGTATCAATAAGAAAAAATCCATCTCACAAAATGAACCAGGTGGATACATAGACTTGGAAGTATGACACCCAGAGGATTAAATGTAGAGTTGGACATTAATTGTTTTATTAGTGATTTTTGAATATTTTAACATTTTAAATATTTTCTATTTATATATTTTAAATATTTTATGTATATTAGTATTGTATTGAATTATGCTTGAATTTATTAGAAGGTGTGAAGTATATTATGTATTTATTTAGCACTTACTCTTTTCAGTATATATTACCCTGCTAGTCATGTATGTTATATTAATTTAATATTTAATCTTTATCTGTATTGCTCATTTTATGTTG
This sequence comes from Pelophylax lessonae, assembly GCF_965119305.1. Lineage (NCBI taxonomy): Eukaryota > Metazoa > Chordata > Amphibia > Anura > Ranidae > Pelophylax > Pelophylax lessonae. The sequence continues at coordinate 98,895,536 of NC_138770.1, forward strand.
TAAATTACAAGTCACTCCTCCATATGTACTTCACATAAGTATCCAATAGGGGGCGCTGTGTTACATACCGCAGTGCACCATGTATTATTATTATTAATATATTGGCATTTATATTATTTATCCCCATTTACATAGTATATGGCCCGAATATGCTCACCAATTAATTAAACCAAATAGCGACATCAATTTAATAATTCGGTGCCACAATGAAGTAAGGAGGCATGGGAGGAGCGGCTCGCATGTATAAATGGTCTCGGGACGCCTAATCTGCCAGCTACAGATGATGCCCTGGGAGGAGGGTGAAACGCGTCTAGCTATTGGCTGAAGCGTCCCGCATCACGACGACGTCATATTCGGATGGTGGAATACACGCTGCGAGAGCAGCTACCACCGAGCCGTGTCTTGCACAGTTTTATCCTATGTTTGTAAGTAGGTTTCTGCTTATTTAATAAAGTAATACCAAAACGTACTTTACCATGGATGGTTTTTATATTTTATGAGGATACCCTGGATCCATGAATATTGGTATAAAGGATTTCTCTCACTAGCTGTTATCCCCAGGCTGCTCCTAACAGGATCTGTGGTCACACACCAGGAGATCACATACAATCCAACACCCGATTTCCATCTGCCTGTGGTGAGTAGGGAATCATAGGGGGAGCACCAGCTCTTTGTCTCAAGCAATTGGAGCACTACAGCACTTGGATATATGCAATTAAGGACTATCAATTCATTTTTGCACTTATTTATGAATTGAAGCACCACAGCACTTGTATAAATGCACTTAAGGACTATTGTTTTATGCATTAAAAGATTATTTATTAATTTATTTATTTCTAAGCATATTTACATCACACACAGATTACGCATATAGTATATGTATTGATGTGGATTATTGCTAATTTGCACATATATTTATTATACAGTTGCGTATTATACTATTTATTTGAGAAATTGTTACAGAAATAGCAGCGCTGATCACTTTTGGGTTTTTATCACTGTAAAGGCACTAGCACTTTATTTTTCAGCAGCAGCTATATTGCACATTACCTACATACATATTTATTTACCATAAGCGCGAGACTATTCACCCCTTTTACAGAGTAGGATAGAGTCAGACAGGTTGAGGTAGAGCATTCCAGAGGATTGCGGAGACTCTGTAGAAATCCTGGAGGCGAGCATGGGAGGAGGAGACAAGGGAGCTTAAATGTAGGACTTAAAAGTCTTGAGAGGAGCAGAGAGGATAGTTTGGATGATATTTGGAGATAAGATTGGTGATGTAGCTCCAGAGTTGGGAATGGCTTTGTATCTTGTGGTATTTTGAATTTAACTCGCTGGGCAATCGGGAGACAGTGTAGGGATTGGCGGAGAGGGGTGGCAGACACTAAGCGGTTGGTAAGATGAATAAGCCTGGCAGCAGCACTCATGATAAACTGAAGAGGGAATAGCCTATGGAGATGTAGGCCTATGAGACGGGGGTTGCAATAGTCGAGGCGATAGATAACAAGGGAGTGAATGAGGAGCTTGGTGATTTCATTTGTTAAAAAGGGGCGAATTTTAGAGATTTTATGGAGATGAAGTCTACAAACATCTGACAATGATTTGATTTGGGCTGAAAGTACAGGTCAGAGTCTAGGATTACACCTAGTACTCTGGCATGAGGGAAGCGATTGATGGTTGCACTGCTGAATTTAATAAGAAAGTCATGGAGGGGGGTGGGGGGGATATTACCAGCGCAATTTTAGAGAGGTTTAGTTTGAGGAAGTAGTGTGACATCCATGCTGATATGTCAGTTAGTAAGTTAGTAATGTGAGACTGAAAGAGGGAGGTGAGGAGTAGCCAAATAGATTTTGGTGTCATCGACGTATAGATGGAATTGGAAGCTGTGGACGGTCCCCCCGGAAATTAGGCCCCCCTCCTCCTTCCCCCCGCCGCCGGGCCATTCACAAACTGCAGTCACTTCATGCATGTGGAGTAGGGAACCGACTGTGAAGCTGCAAGGCTTCGCTGCCAGTTTTCTTTACAAGAAAAGGTGGTAGAAGCACCTGAGAGCCAATTGAAAAATCAGCTGGGGTGCTGACATCGCAGGATCCCTGGACAGGTCCTAATATTAAAAGTCAGCAGCTACAGTATCTGTAGCTGCTAAATTTAAATTTTTTGGTGGTGGGGCTGGAGCTCCGCTTTAAATGAAGATTCTTGTTTATCCAGGTCATGAGATAGCTGGTAGTAGTTGGTCACATTCCACTTGATTCTTTCTGTAATGTTGAGGACTTTTTTCATACTCATCCAGGTAGCTTCCTCACCCCTAAAAGATGTTGAGTCTATTTGGTCATTGAATAATGCTACGTGGTAAAGTAGACTGCAGCAGACCTTCTCAAGAGGCAAAGAGAATTGGAATAACACAAAAACTGTTTTGTTCACCGTTGTGATAGAGAAAGAGAAAAAAGAGGTCCTCACAAGGTGGTACTGTGGACAGCAACTGAATATACTATGCCACGTCCTATTAATGATCAAAGGAAATCAAAAAACAGAAGGAATGGACTTTGCAGGCATAATTCAAACTTTTAACATAGAATCTTTTATATATATATATATATATATATATATTTACAGTATATATATATATATATATGGCATATATTTATTATTTATATTAAAATATATACAATGCATCCGGAAAGTATTCACAGCGCTTCACCTTTTCCACATTTTGTTATGTTACAACCTTATTCCAAAATGGATTAAAATAATTATTTTCCTCAAAATTCTACAAACAATACCCCATGATGGCAATGTGAATCTAGTTTATTTGAAATCTTTGCACATTTATTAAAAATAAGAAAGGAAAAAAATCACATGTACATAAGTATTCACAGCCTTTGCCATGACACTTAAAATTGAGCTCAGGTGCATCCTGTTTCCAGTGATCATCCTTAAGATGTTTCACCAACTTGATCAGAGTCCACCTGTGGTAAATTCAGTTGATTGGACATGATTTGGAAAGGCACACACCTGTCTATATAAGGTCCCACAGTTACCCGTGCATGTCAGAGCATAAACCAAGTCATGAAGTCCAAGGAATTGTCTGTAGACCTCCAAGACAGGATTGTGTTTAGGCACAGATCTAGGGAAGGGTACAGAAAATGTTCTGCAGGATTAAAGGTCCCAATGAGAACAGTGGCCTCCATCATCCGTAAATGGAAGAAGTTTGGAACCACTAGGACTCTTCCTAGAGCAGGCTGCCCAGCCAAACTGAGCAATCGGTGGAGAAGGGCCTTAGTCAGGGAGGTGACCAAAAACCAGATGGTCACTCTGACAGAGCGCTTGCATTTCTCTGTGGAGAGAGGAGAAGCTTACAGCAGAACAACCATCTCTGCAGCACTCCACCAATCAGGCCTGTATGATAAAGTGGCCAGACGGAAGCCACTCCTCAGTAAAAGGCACATGACCACCCGCCTGGAGTTTGCCAAATGGCACCTGCAGGACTCTCAGACAATGAAAAACAAAATTCTCTGTTCTTATGAAACAAAGATTTAACTCTTTGGCCTAAATGACAAGCGTCATTTCTGGAGGAAACCTGGCTCCGCTCATCACCTAGCCAATACCATCTCTACAGTGAAGCATTGTGGTGGCAGCATCATGCTGCGGGGATGTTTTTTAATGGCAGGAACTGGGAGACTAGTCAGGATCGAGAGAAAGGTGAATGGAGCAATGTACAGAGACATCCTTGATGAAAACCTGCTCCAGAGCACTCTGCACCTCAGACTGGGGCAAAGGTTAATTTTCCAACAGGACAATGACCCTAAGCACACAGTCAAGATAACAAAGGAGTGGCTACAGGACAACTCTGTGAATGTCTTGAGTGGCCCAGCCCAAGACCAAACTTGAACCTGACTGAAAATCTCTGGAGAGATCTGAAAATGGCTATGCACCGACCCACCCCATCCAACCTGATGGAGCTTGAGAGATCCTGCAAAAGAAGAATGTGAGAAACTGCCTAAAAATAGGTGTGCAAAGCTTGTAGCATCGTACTCAAAAAAACTTGAGGCTGTAATTGGTGCCAAAGGTGCTTTAAGTATTGACCAAAGGCTTTAAATACTTATATACAGTACATATGTTTTTTGTTTTTTTAAGTTTTAGTACATTTGCAAAGATTTCAAACAAACTGCTTTCATATTGTCACTACGGGGTATTGTTTGTAGAATGTGCGGGAAAATAATTAATTTAATCCATTTTGGAATAAGGCTGTACCATAACAAAATGTTGAAAAAGTGAAGCGCTGTGAATACATTCCGGATGCAATATATATATATATATTTATATATATATATATATATATATATATATATATATATATATATATATATATACATATATATATATATATATATATATATATATATATATATATATATATATATATATTTTTTTTTTTTTTTTTTTTTTAAGCAGAGGCCATATAGAATAAAATGGCCAGTGTTGCATTTTTCTTATGTCACACAATATTTGTGCAGCAATTTTTCAATTGCAATTCTTTTAGAAAAAAAATACACTTTAATTTGAATGCAGAAAAACACAACATAGTATAATATCCATTTGTATAATTGGGGTCGATGTCTTGCTGAAGAATACATTTGGAACCAATTACACGTCTACCTAATGGTATGGCACGATGGATAGGTATCAGCCTGTATTTCTCAGCATTGAGGACACTGTTGATCCTACAAAGAAAATATTGAAGCACTGTAAATATAGAATATTACAAGCTCAAAGCATGTGATATCAACACAGCATTCATAATTTGCAAAAAGCTTTTCCAATATTCAAAAATGATAAAAAAAAAAATGAAATCAGTGTAAATAAAGTCCAATACACAAAAGTATGTGATAAATTTCACAGCAAATAAAAAAGTGTTTTCCACAAGCAAATACTAATCCTCTCCACCATGCGTGAGCAACAGAGCTAAAATGCACTCACTAACAAAAGAGCTGAAAGAGGAAAGCAGCAAGATGCATGTTTGTGTCAACAGGATTCTTCACACGTGATCAACCAGCTCCATTCTCACAAAGGGACACCCCACACTACCGCTTTTCACCACTTGGGACAGTCAGAAGATTTGATTGATACTGTCTGGGAGGCAAACTTTTTGAGTGTTCCCAGTGGTGATAAGTGGTAATGCGGCTGTGCCCATTTAAGAATGGAGCCTGTTGACCACGTGTGAAGGATCCTGTTGACACAAACGTGTATGTTGCTGCTTTCCTCTGGCAGATTTAATGTTGGTGAGTGAATTTTAACTTTGTTGCTCATGCGTAGTAGAGAAGATTTCCATTAGCTGGCGGAAAACACTTTTTTTCACGGTGATATTTATCACATACTTTGGATTTTTTTGTATTGGACTTTGTATACATTGATTTCTTTTTTTTTATAATTTTTGAATATAGTGGAACCTTTTTGCACATTATAAATGCTGTGTTGATAGCACATGCATTAACCTTGTAATATTCTATATTTGGAGGTGCTGCTTTATTTCTTTTGTTAGTTGGTTTGGGTACTGTATATTTATTTATTGCAAGCTGCCCATTTCTTTTCTTTTCTTTAGCACTGACCCCCTTTTTATGTTTAAACCACTGATCCTAACCAAATCTCCAACTCTTGCAGAAATACAGCCCCGGACTTGCAAGGAACCTCCACCATACTTCACTGTTGTCTGCAGTCAATTACTATGTTACCACTCTCCAGCCCTTTGCCGAACAAATTGCCTCCTGCCACAGCCAAATATTTCAGATTTTGACTCAGGAGTGCAGAGCACCCGCTGCCATTTCTCTGCTCCCCAGTTCCTATGTTTTCATGCATACTTAAATTGCTTAGCTTTGTTTTCACCAAGGAGGTATGGCTTTTTAACCTCAATTCTTAAGTGAATACCACTACTGGCCAGACTTCTCCAGACAGTGGGTGGGTGTACCTGGGTTCCACTGGTTTCTGCCAGTTCTATGCTGATGACACTCCTGGACATCTTTAAATGTTGAATGGAAATAAGCATAATGTGTCTTTCCTCTTCTGCATTAGGTTAACTTGGCCGGCTGCTGTATCTACGATCCTTAACGTTGTCTCTTCCTTTATGTTTCTTCAAAAGAGCCTAACAGCACATCTTGAGACCTCAGTCTGCTTTGAAATCTTTGCCTGAATCAAAGAGATTCAAGCACTTTCAACTTTTTACAATTTTGAATTAAGAGATGAGGGGTTAGTTTTCTTCGCTTTGTGCATCCCAACCAGAGATATGCGCTCTGTTTATTTGTCATGGTGATCATGGTCTCTGGGACTTAAAGTGATGGCAAATTCATAAGTTTAAGCTGTCACTAGGACAACAATAGATGAAAAATTTACCAATGTTTTTTTTTTTTTTTTTTTTTTTAATTTTGGAGATATTCCCTTTTTCTCATAAATTCCAATGGGCAGTAAGTGAAGGAACATTTTCACAATAAAACACAAATGGTCAATATAAATAAAAAATTATATATATATATATATATAAAATAAATATATATATACAGTATATATATATATATATATATATATAGTGAGGGGGGAAAGTATATGATCCCCTGCTGATTTTGTACATTTTGTACCCACTGACAAAAAAATGATCAGTCTATAATTTTAATGGTAGTTTTTTTTTTTAACAGTGAGAGAGAGAATAACAGCAAAAATATTCTGAAAAACAGGTTTCAAAAATGTTATAAATTGATTTTCTTTTTTTCAGTGAAATACGTTTTTGACCCCTTCGCAAAACATGACTTAATACTTGGTGGCAAAACCCTTCATGGCAATCACAGAGGTCAGGCGTTTCTTGTAGTTGGCCACCAGGTTTGCACACATCTCAGGAGGGGTTTTGTCCCACTCCTCTATGCAGATCCTCTCCAAGTCATTAAGGTTTTGAGGCTGACGTGTGGTAACTCAAACCTTTAGCTCCCTCCACATATTTTCTATGGGATTAAGGTCTGGAGACTGGCTAGTCTTGAGCCATTCCTTTGTTACCTTTGCCATGTGTTTTGGGTCATTGTCATGCAGGAATACCCATCCATAACCCATTTTCAATGCCCTGGCTGAGGGAAGGAGATTCTCACCCATGATTTGACAGCCCATTGTCCTTTTGATATGGTAAAGTTGTCTTGCCCCCTTAGCAGAAAAACACCCCCAAAGCATATTGTTTCCACCTCCATGTTTGATGGTGGGCATGGTGTTCTTGGGGTCATAGGCAACATTTCTCCTCCTCCAAACACGGCGAGTTGAGTTGATGCCAAAGAGCTCAATTTTGACCTCATCTAACCACAATACTTTCACCCAGTTCTCCTCTGAATCATTCAGATGTTCATTAGAAAACTTAAGACGGGCCAGTACATGTGATTTCTTGAGCAGGGGGACCTTGCGGGCACTGCAGGATTTCAGTCCTTCATGATGTAGTGTATTATCAATTGTTTTCTTGGTGACTTTGGTCCCAGCTGCCTTGAGATCATTGACAAAATTATCCTGTGTAGTTCTGGACTGATTCCTGACTGTTCTCATGATCATTGAAACTCCACGAGGTGAGATCTTGCATGGAGCCCCAGACCGTGGGAAATTGAGAGTTATTTTGTGTTTCTTTCATTTGCGAAAAATCCCACCAACTGTTGTCACCCTCTCACCAAACTGCTTGGCGAGGGTCTTGTAGCCCATTCCAGCCTTGTGTAGGTCTACAATCTTGTCCCTGACATCCTTTGACAGTTATTTGGTCTTGGCCATGATGGAGAGATTGCAATCTGATTGATTGATTGATTACTACTGTGGACAGGTGTCTTTTATACAGGTACCAAGCTGAGATTAGGAGCACTCCTAATCTCAGCTCGTTACCTGTATAGATGTCAGGGAAGAAGTCCAAGAAGTACTGGCAAATATGGCAATGCCCAATATGGTTGCACTAATTCACACATGCGCTTTAGCGAAAGCCACACAATGGCGCACTGGAGTACGCAAAGCGTGCTAATTGCCAATGTTCACAGACCTATATAAGGACATCAGTGGCTATCAGAAATTGCTGGATTATCTTCAGCTTTTTTATCCTGTGTTCCTTTGCTTTGTGCTTCTGTTTGATTACCAGTAACCGACCGGCTTACGCCTGACCTGCTCTGGCTCCTCTCCTGGCTCTGAACCCTGCTTGCTTCTTGGACCTGCTCCTGTTTATTCCAGATTGATATAGTTTGTTTGACCCTGGCTTGATCTTGACGACGCTACTTGCCTCTGCTCCTGACTGATTTGTTGTGTTTGACTCCCGGCCTGGCTTCTAACCTTGCTCCTGCTTACTCTTCTATCAAGATCCGCCAGCACCTCCAGAAAACCATTGGCTGTGACCACCTTCTCTATCACTGTGTGTCCTCACCTTCCATTTGAGGATGTCACACAGATGCTCACTATGGTTTAGGCCTGGAGACATGCTTGGCCAGTCCATCACCTTTAACCTCAGCTTCTTTAGCAAAGCAGTAGTTCATGTCCTTAGTCTGCTTGTCTTCAGCAAACTGTTTGCAGGCTTTCTTGTGCATCATCTTTAGAAGAGGCTTCCTTCTGTGATGACAGTCATGCAGACCAATTTGATACATTGTGTGCGGTGTTTTGGTCTGATCCCCCTTCAACCTCTGCAGCAATTCTGCCAGTACTCGTATGTCTATTTCCCAAAGACCACCTCTGGATATGGCGCTGAGCACGTGCACTCAACTTCTTTGGTCGACCAGGGTGAGACCTTTTCTGAGTGGAACCTGTCTTGTTAAACTGCTGTATGGTCTTGGTCACCATGCTGCAGCTCAGTTTCAGGGTCTTGGCAATCTTCTTTTAGCTAGGCCATCTTTATGTAGAGCAACAATTCTTTTTTTTCAGATCCTCAGTGAGTTCTTTGCCATGAGGTACCATGTTGAACTTCCAGTGACCAGTATGAGAGAGTGAGAGCGATAACACCGAATTTAACACACCTGTTCCCCATTTACACCTGAGACCTTGTAACACTAACAACTCACATGACACCGGGGAGGGAAAATGGCTAATTGGGCCCAATTTGGACATTTTGACTTAGGGGTGTACTCGCTTTTGTTGCCAGCGGTTTAGACATTAATGGCTGTGTGTTGAGTTATTTTAAGGGGACAGCAAATTTACACTGTTATACAAGCTGTACACTCACTACTTTACATTGTAGCAAAGTGTCATTTCTTCAGTGTTGTCACATGAAAAGATATAATAAAATATTTACAAAAAATGTGAGGGGTGTACTCACTTTTGTGTATATATATACAATTACTGTGTATATATATATATATATATATATATATATACTGTGTGTGTGTATATATATATATATATATATATATATATATATATATATATATATACATATTGTATAAATATATTATATAAACAGTATATCCTTTATATTTGTCTACTTGCTGTGGCATTGTTTATGAAAGCATAGGACCCCATGTAGCATTTGTACACATTTTTGAATACAAACACTTGCTTGTTCTTGATTCCTTGGAGATGCTGTACCTCTTTAATTATCAGAATCCTAGAGGAATCTACCTTATTAATTTGGGGTTATTTGAGGTCAGATTTCTGGTTTTCTATTATACCTATCTATGCCTATTGAAAACAATAATGAATCCTTAGGGTTTATAATGCTGCATTCCCTCTTCAGATAAATTTTATAAAAGATCAGTGTAGATCTTGATGTCATACTATTTTATTGACGGTTCCTGAAATTCATTCATGTCAGATCTAATGATGGCAAAAACTTTAAAATGGCTGACATACATTGACAATATTTTTTCTTCACTTTACATGAATTACAAGATTTCCTGCAATACTCAAAATTTAAGTGCATGGGCAACCTGAGATGCTTTCATACTGTAATTCAAAGACGATACTCATTTTTTGCCAAATTATAAACCAGAAAATAATGAATTAATAAACAATTGAGATGTGCATTTAATATTGTTTAATATATTTAACAATTCTTTGAAGTTCTAGTGTCATCCCCTAAAATTGTAGTTAAGGATTTAGAGGACTCTGCAAATACTGCGGAAACTTTGGGTAATCAAACTACATTTCAAAAACATATCTCCCTTAAAACCTGTTGATGTATTTTGTTCTTACTGTGTTTCTTTAAAGTGGAGTTCCACCCTAAAATGATACTTACCTCCATCTTCTCGCTGCGGGTCACCTGAAAAACAATGGATAATCGCATTTTTTTTTCTTTTACTTACCTCGTAGAGAAGAAAATATACTTACCTTACTTCCTTCTTCCTCCCCTCGGCGGCCACGGCCCGTCGTCACTTCCTGGCTTTGCAATGATTCCTGAGAGCTGAACGTCATCGCTCCCAGGAATCATTGCGCCTGCACCGGCCCCAACGTCAGTTCCGGGGCGCGCGCGTCATTCCCTTCTTAACAGCTTGTGGTCAAAAAGGAAGGGATTTCCAGTCACTACTTACCAACCAGCCAGCAACCAGCCAAATTAACCTGTCTAACAGTATGCGTTAAAAACAGGGGTTTAGTTGCACACATTTGCAAATACATGAGTAAGCTGCAGGCCGCGCCAAGGCACCCTGATATCTGCAGTCCCTAACTCTACCTTTAAAGAGTCTTCACAATGGAAGCACATGCATTCTGATGAGATAGATGGAGGACAGGTGACTGGAGGGAGCCCACCCCTCCTTAAAGCCGCAGGGTCACACTGAACACCCAGCACATAGCACAATGGCAGCAAAGGTGTCAGTGCGTTGCCTGACCAATATAAACGTTATACGATATTGCAAAAAGTGGCCACCTCCTCCATCTATAACCAGAGATGTATAGTAACGAAGTAGAACTACTTAAGTACTGTACTTAAGTACCGAAATGCGGTATCTGTACTTTCCTAGAGTAGAATTTTTTTCTCCTACTTCTACTTTTACTTCACTACATTTTTTCGATGATTTCGATACTTCTACTCAAGTATTTTTTTTTTTGTGCTGCATAGTTACTCGTTACTTTTAAAAAAATTACCACTGCCAGAACAGTAGATGGCAGGTTGCATAAAGCTCAAAAAAATGTGTATAATGTCATTTGTAAATCAGCGCATACGAAAATAAAGGCTGTGTATAATAAAAGCTGCTATACCAAATCTTTCCAATAAAAAGAAAATATGAAACAAACAAATAAATTGCACTACAGCGCTTAAAGTGCATCAAGAAACTACTAACAAACACAACTTGGCTGTGCGAATAAAGTGCCTGTGCAATCGATATAATATCATCGTTGCCCCCTGTGCCCTGCCCACACTCCACACAGTATCAAAAAAAAAGTGACATGAATGTGCTAAAGCCTAAATGCAGTGAAAATAATTATTCCCACAATGTAACAGTAAATTCAATTCATATAAAATATGACAATAAATCACAATAAAATAAGTTATGAAATAAGTTAGGTCAGGTGCGTGCAACAAGTTGAAGTGTGTAAACCTATCTATAACGAAAAGTCCATAAATGAATTCCAGTGTGCAAATCGAAAGTGTCACTTCACTTGTCAGATGCTTCCACCTCCTTCAGTGCTCGAGTGACCGACCAACACACTTAATGGTGGTGGCACTGGTGGATAGCGTCTGGGTGGCACTGTGGCACTGGCACTGACTGTACTGGTTCGAAAAGCCATATATATTTAATCATTTCAATTCTCAATCTCATAGGTCCTCTCCTCATAACATATTAATAACTTAGGTGATGAACTTCTTGGCGACCCTGGCAGGATGACAGGGACACCCGCCACTTCTGGAGCCGAGCCGCTGTGATTCCCCAACATGTGACAAAGTGACAGCCAGGAGATCTAGTGGATAGTAGTGCTCAACAATACCGCTTTTATATATAAAAATGAAATAAAATATACTGACTCACAATTTAGTAGTAGTAGTAGTAGTAGTAGGTAGCGTGTAGCAGTAGGCAGCACAACTCAATTCAATCAATCCCACAGCCTCGCTCACGCCGCGGCCCGCGGAATCACTGTCATGATCATCAAGTTAAGACCGCACAGGAGGAGCCATGCTGCCGTCTTCCCGCTCGAGGTCTCTGCCTCTAGACGTGTTGTGTGTCACTCAGACTCCACCCCTTAGGGCCCTTACTGAGAGGAGTTGTGACGCGGGCGGCGGGACACGGGAGCAGGACTCGGAGCATTTTCTTCGTCATCTCATCTTCTTCTCTATGAGGTGAGTGAGGTGGACCGTGGAGAGGGCCTAATCCTTGCCATGGCAAATGTGCCATTTGAGAATCAAATAATCAATATACAGTAAAATATTAATATATTATATACACACGGGTCATGGGTGGCTTTTTTGAACCAAGAAGAGTGAGACTGACGGCTATGATGATTATCCGACCATCCATGGTCCATGGACCATAAGTGTTGTGTTGTGGTGGTGCCTGTGCTTCCTGCGGCCTGCCTCTGCCTGTGTGGCTGTGCCTGCACTGCAGTGGCCACTGGCAGTGGCACTTGACTTGAGCAAAGCAAATGAGCACTACTAGTGTGAAGGACAGGTGGTGGAAGCATGTTCTGACAAGTTCTTATAATGAAAATAATATAGACAGCTTTTTGAACCAGTGCAGTGCCAGTGCTACTAAGGTGAGAGGCAGAGAGAGAGGCTATCCAGTCCACCACTTTACTTGAGCAGATCACAGAAGAAAGGTGGAAGCATCTGACAGCAAGTGACAAGCACTTCTTAGATTGCACACTGGAATTCAGTTATGGACTTTTCGTTATAAAGTTTAGTTTACACACTTAAACTTGCACCTAACTTATTTTATTGTGGTATTGTCATATATATTTTATATGAATTACATTTACATTGTGGGAATAATTTGAATTGCATTTAGCACAGACATGTCACTTTATTTTTGATACTGTGGGCGATGATTTTGAATACAAGAAGAATATATATATATAATTGCAGGCACTTTATTAGCATTTTTAGCACAGCCACTTTGTTAGTAGTTTTTGATGCATTTTTCACTTTAAGCGTTGTAGGTTTGATGAAGCTGGCCTGGCACATCATCATCAATTGAGCAAATCAAATCAAACCGCGATTGAGAAGACTGCGCATGCTCCTGTTCTGCCTTTTGATCAGCTGAAAAGATGGACGAACCAAAAACACCACCTTCCACCCCTGGCCCTTCAACTTCAAGTGATCTGCCTGGCTGTGAGAGTGAGGAAGCTCAGGAAGGAGACCACCCCTGGCTTTAAAAGGGGAAGGGAGGGACATACTTTATCTGTTTTTTGTTTACAAAAAGTTACAGCCTAAGGAATTGTGATTGTCCTTTAGGTTAATCATTTGAATAAATCATTTGAAATAATAAAAACCAATATGATGTTCAAACTTTTGACTTCTTTCTTTAATAACTACATAACACAGTACTTCTACTTCTACTTTCAGTACTTGAGTAGAATTTTTTTTTCAAAACTACTGGTACTTTTTACTTTTAGTACTTAAGTAGCAAATTTTTTGAAAAAACTACTTGCAATACTTAAGTAAAAAAAATGTTGAATACTTTAGTACTTCTACTTAAGTAACTTTTTCTGCGAGCACTTCCACTTCTACTTAAGTCACTTTTTGATCGAGCACTTGTACTTTTACTCAAGTAGAAATTTTGAGTACTTTATACAAGTCTGTCTATAACTGGTCTTGATAGTAAGGAGCACTGGAAGGGCAAATGCAGATCAAAAAGGAAGGGATTTCAAGTCACTACTTACCAACCAGCCAGCAACCAGCCAAATTAACCTGTCTAACAGTATGCGTTAAAAACAGGTGTTTAGTTGCACACATATGCAAATACATGAGTAAGCTGCAGGCCGCGCCAAGGCACCCTGATATCTGCAGTCCCTAACTCTACCTTTAAAGAGTCTTCACAATGGAAGCACATGCATTCTGATGAGATAGATGGATGACAGGTGACTGGAGGGAGCCCACCCCTCCTTAAAGGCGCAGGGTCACAGTGAATTTTTCAGCATGCCCAGGAGCTGTGCAGGGATGATGCTGCAACACCGGAAGTGACGGCGGGGCCGGTGCAGTGCATCGTGGGACCGAAGAAGACGGAAGAGGACACAGAAGAGGATTGCACTGGCTTCAAGCTGCCCACACCTGAGATGGCAGCGCTGGACAATACTTTTTCAAGGTAAGTATTTGTCCTAAAAGGTAAGTGCAACCCGGGACAGATCAGAGGCTAGCCATTGTGGAATGTACTAGCCCTGACTGTCCCGGGGGTATTTTTATTAAAAAAAAGTGTTCCCAGGGTGGAACTCCGCTTTAAGTGCCAGTTTGCATTGGTGCAGGCGATGCGGGAACCCTATGAATCCACTGCAGGTTCCCACATTGCACCTGACTCACAGGCAGTTCACACTGCCATATGCGAACTGCTGGGAGTGTCAATACAAAGTTAATTAAAACCCCAGATTGGTTTGAATATCGGAGTGCAAACTGTCAATTCCACCCATGCGATCCGATTCTGGTGTGGACCAAATAAAAAGGGTCCTGCACAACTTTGGTCCGAATGCGATGCAAATTCAGCCATACAATCTGTATGGCTGAATTCAAATTGCACAGACATTGCATGTGATTTGCATAGCAGTGCAATGCGAATCACATGCGATATCTGACATCGATATAGTGTGAGCTGAATTTTAGTGATTTTTTTTCTAATCAGTACCAATGACTGTACCTATAATGAATAAAAAGTGTCCCTTGTGCTGGTGGCTCCTCTGTCCATGGAAATCTTTTGTCCTCTGCTTCCCCTACCCTCTTGGTAGTAGGTGTCTGTAAAACCATCAAGTAACCATTTTAAGTTACTGTTGTAACAAATACCTGAAAATAATATTTAATATTATTTTCTCGGTTTTTATTGCTGTTCTGTATTTGATTTGTTGTATTCCTATTATTTTCAACTTTTATTCGATTTTTTGTACAGTGGTATGGTATTTAGTAACCATTGCTTTTTTTATTATCTAAAAAGAAAGTTTACATTTCTGTATGTTATAAAACATATTAAACAAAAATTCAAGGACAGTATGAACATTCAACAAATTATCCCTTTTTGGAAAGTAGACACCCCAATGTTTAATTTATTTGCCACAATTTTTTTGGAAATGAAAAAAAAAATGCTGGTATTGAGATATAACTAATGTATAAGCTATACAAAGAGGGAGATAGAGGTTAAGTGGTTAATGTACAGGTAACAAACAATGTGATGTGCAGGATAAGGGAGGTGAGAAGTTAATATACAGGTCTAATACTGGACAGGATAGAGAATATTAGTGTAAAAGAGAAGAGGGAGGTGAAAGGGTTATAAATGATCCTATAATCAACCCCTCTACCTTGAATCAGCTGCTGCTTTTTCGGACCTAATGATCTTTTATTTATTAGTTTCTCCTTACACTGTTGTAAGAGGAAGGGGCGGGCTTACAGATGTAAACATCAAGATCAAAAAGTGCAGAGCTGCTCAGGTCAGCTTTGTACATCAGTCATTTACATGTGTACGCGTTTCACTGGTAGTGAACAAGTACTTTGAAAGCGTGAAACGCGTCTATTTCTGTATCCTGTGTACCTTTGATGTATGTTAACCACTTCTGGACCGGAAGGATTTGCCCCCTTAATGACCAGGCCATATTTTGCAATTCGGCACTGTGTTACTTTAAAGGACAATTGTACGGTCGTGCAACGCTGTACCCAAAGAAATTGACATAATTTTTCCCCCCACAAATAGAGCTTTCTTTTGGTGGTATTTGATCACCCGTGCATTTTTGACACTTTACGGGGGACCAGTGACATTACTACAGTAATCAGTGCTAAAAATATGCAATGTTACTGTTATAATGACACTGGCAGGGAAGGGGTTAACAGTGTGGGTGAACAAGGGGTTAAATATGTACCTAGGGGCGTGTTTCTAACTGTGGGGGGCGTGGCTTGTGAAATGATCATAGAGACCTGTGATCCTATATAGAAGGATCACAGGGGCTCTATGATCATTCCAGGGAGAAGAATGGTCAGCTGTGTTTACAACAGCTGACCATTCTTCTCTCTCAGTGGGGAGCGATCGCAGGTGTCAGGCGGTAATCGGAGCCGCCTGCACCGTGCATCGGCTTCCCCGCTGATGAGCGGGAGCGTGCCGCCGGTGGCGCGCGCTCGCCCCCTAGCTGCCTGCGTGCAACCGATGTATACCTACGGCGGTTTGCACAGGACCGGCTGCCTGCCGCAGTATAACTGTGGTGGGCGGTCGTAAAGAGGTTAATAAAGGATTCATCTTCCTAGCAGCTGGTGGTGTGCGGCCGATTTCTCCTTAATTTCTAACTCATTTTTAAGCAAACTTCCCCATCCATCTATGTCTCCATGCTTTATTTTATTGAGAAATCACTTTGAAAAACACCCCTCTAGCATTTCTGGCTGTGACCATCTTGAGTAAGGGCAAATGATTCATGTACCATTTACTTCCTGGAATCCATCTGCTCTTAGCTCAAGCATGCATCTAGGTGAATGTGCTTAGCTGAGAAAATCCCTCCTCCCCTCCATAAGACTCCTGGGATGTATGGCATTTGCCTAGGTAAGAAACCGGGAAGTAACTGAAGAAATTTAAAAAAAAAGTTTAAAATGAGTACATATGATATACCTCCCTATCTATTTACTAATGCTTGTTACATGAGGATTCAAAATAATCAATGTTGATTGAAAGAGTGATGTTCCACTTTGATGGTATGGACAGACTACATTCCATTTGAGATTTTATAAATTGACCAAAGTTCTGCTTTAACAGGAAAATGGGAGGATATAGAAAAAGTCCAGTGGGTGGTGAGAGAAGAGTGAGATAGAAAAATGGGGAGGAAGAAGAAGAGGATAAAAAGCAGGGGAAAGGTAAGAAAAGGGAAAGGCAAAAGGCAGGGTGGGATAGTGATGAGTGATTGGAAATGCATGTACACATATTTAAATACTTTCTACAGTGGTTATCTGTATATAATTGTACCACCCTCTAGTGTACTACTAGCGTTAGTACAGGCAAACCATAGTCTGGCCCAGAGATAAACCTGAGTCACTGAATCTGGGTCATTATAATTAGAGGTTAGGGCTGGATGACTCATCCAAGCAGCTCTCTGGTGCCTCCCCTGGCTCTAGAATATTGAAGAATGTTCTGGCAATTAGTGGGCGGAGGCTAGGAGGGGCTGCTCTGCATATTTGGAGGTCCTTGGCCAATCCTCAGGAAGTGGGCCTGGCAAGGAACCAAGGAGCCTTCAAATATTGGATGCCTGCAGAGGAGTTGGGTTGAAGATGGAGAAGCAGTGCTGAGGTAGTATGTCTGTGGCCTTTGAGGGACCCCTGCCGGGAGGAGTTTTACCTCGGACCAGAGCTTGGGTGGCTGGTCTGGAAGGATCCTACCATAGGAGGCATTTGGAGGAAAGCTTTCCAGAGAGAAAGCAGGAGCAAAGTAAAACAGAGTGAGTAGATCAGCACGGTGCAGGGACAGACAAGGGGAGAGACTGCCAGCTGTAGCAGGTCTCTCTTTAAGACAGCGGTGTGCTTAAGTCTTCATCCAACCTTGCCCTGGGAAGTCTTCAGTGTGCCAGTCGGGCAGGACTGGTGCGGAGTGTCAGTCAGATGGACTAGGAAGAAGAAGCAGCCAGGTGGGCTGGTGGCAGTACCAAAAGCCTGAGAGTTCTTAGCCTGTAATGGGCTGTTGCTAAGCAAACAAAAAGACTGTTAGCTCCTAAGGAGTGAACCCAGAAGAGCTGTGCAAAGGAGCAAGATTTGTGCAGGAGGAAGAAGTGGAAGTTGTAAAAAGGAAGGAAGCTGCCCCTGGTTTTGTTGTTGCTGTTAAGTTGGGCATTCCATAATCCCTACCCCATTCAAGTTGCAACAAAAACAAGCCAAAAGACTGTTTTATGGGTCTAGATGCAAGAAGGAAATGCTGAGTGACTGGCTGTGCAGCAGTGGGGAACCCTGACATTGGCAACTCTTACGGGGGGGGGGGGGGGGGTAGTGCTACATAATTATAAGGAATTGGCTCTTTATATCATGGAAAGCGGGTAGCATTTATTTATTATTTGGACTGGCTTCGATAAATGCAGCAAGGTTTATAAGGTTTATAGCTATAATTCAGGTCAAAATTCACTCATAGGAAATCATGATCTTAATCATTATCTAAAGATGAAGAGAAGTTGTTATTTTCTTAATTTTTTCCTACACATGGTTGAGTCTCTGTGTTTGGAACATGCTTATTTTACCTAAACAACTACAAACCCATGAAGAACAAAGCCAAGAATAACAATGTAATACATTTTAGTTACCAGTCTTTAGTTATCTGTTTTTTATTTTTATTTTATTTTCTCCTGGTGATCTTGAAATTAACACACTTCCTCTAATAGGGTGACCGCACTCGCTTACTGTACTGTATGTATGTATGGAGAGCAGTATTGTCCCCCTAGTACTGGTCTGCAAACACCTCTCCCTCCCCTCATACCCAAAACGGAGGGGAAAGGGATCTGTAGTTCACAGAGATAATGAGCAGGATGATAACAATGCTTACGATTTCAGGGCAGAATGTGTGAGCTGTTATAAGCTCACTAGATTTCTGGCAGGATCAAAAGGTACTTTTTTATTATACTTATCAAACAGCAAAACACATTCAATTGAATATTTAAAAGACCAAAATGGAACAAATCAGATACAGTAAGTTCATGGGTTTAAACTTTCTGTGCAGTGCAGTACACATTTTCAGTTCACTCTTGAGTTAGATCAGTGGTCTCCAAACTGCAGCCCAGATGCAGCCCTATGCTTACCTTTATCTGGCCCTTGGGGCACTATTCCTCCCACTAATGGGAGACCCTATTCTGCCAACTGACATCAACAATGGGCACCATTTCTCCCACTGACCCCAACAATGGGGCCCTATTCCTCCCCCTAATTCCAAATGTGGTGATGCCAGGAAATTTTCCTCTCCCACTGGCCACATTTTGGCCCCCCTAAGGAAGGACAATAAACTGGCCCTTTGTTTAGAAAGTTTGGAGACCCCCTGAGGTCATCAGTGGCCACCCAATGACTGAGCAAAGACATTGATTTGCTAAAGGCAAAAAGAATATTCACTTTGCAAGGGAAGTTGTGCTTTGCAATCTTTGGTAAATCAACCCTTTTATTTTTTTATTCAAAACATTTGCCCATTAGAGCGTATATCCCTCAGTTTGGGGATAACTCCATCAATCTGTTATTTCAGGACATAAAAAAACAAACAAACAAAACAAAAAAATCATGGGTTCTAACAATTTCCCACTTTATCCCAAAAAAGAAGGATTTTAGATAGAGGTGTGGTTTATTATCTGGTCAGATTTTCACATGCCTCAGAGTTTCAAATGTCTTTAGGATTTCTCTTGCTGGTATTCTCTTTCACATAGTAAACATGCCTGAAAAGTTTCAAATGTTCAAAATCCATAAAAGTAATGTACCTTTGAGTCATAGAGCTTTATTTTACTCCAAGATTTACCCAGCTTGACTTATTTCTAAGCGTTTTAAGTTGCAACACAACTTCTACTACAAATTGTATCTTCTTCTTTTTGTATCTGGCACATATATATGTGCCAAAAGTAACATCCCCTATTTGTTCTTCAATTTCAGCTCCTCTGAAGGTGATGTATCTATATTTCAACCAACAATGATAATTACAGTACATACTTGATATTGTTGATGCTTACATCTAAAACAGAGAAATGATGGTTTATGTTCATGCACTGAAATATACTTCAAGATGGATAAGAATAATTGGACAATTGCTACGGAGCTGATCCTAGTGGGATTTTCCAAAGACATGATGACTAACATTTTCTTATTTTTGTTATTTTTCCTCATTTATGTTGTAACTGTTGTTGGCAATTGTGCGATAATTTATGCCATATTTGTAAACACACATTTGCACACTCCAATGTACTTTTTTCTTGGTAATTTATCTTTCATAGATTTAAGCAATATCTCTTCGGCTGTACCCAGGCTACTGATAGACCTCTTTTCAGCCCAAAGAACGATATCACTTAGTGCTTGTCTCATACAGCTTAAAGTCCTACTGCTAATAGGAGCTACAGAGTGTCTGCTCCTAGCCGTCATGGCCTATGACCGCTACATTGCCATTTGCCGGCCACTCCATTATCCAATTCTTATGAAATGGAGTGTTTGTCATCAGTTGACTGCCTTTGTATGGATATATAGTTTCATGACTGTTATTATGCCCTCATTTGGTCTGCCAGTAAAGTTGTGCTACCCAAACAAGATCAACCATTTCATGTGTGAGGCTCTACCAGTCATCAAGTTGTCCTGTGATAATACCTACATCAAAGAGATAGTGATTTTCTCATTCAGTTTGATTTCACTTCTTCCTCCTTTTTTATTTATTTTAACTTCATACATTTGTATTATAAATGCTATACTTAAGATTCATTCTACCGGAAGATCTAAGGCTTCTTCAACCTGCACCTCCCATATTACAGTAGTGGTCTTGTACTATGGGACTGGAATGATCACTTATTTCAGGCCCTTGACAGATGACTCTCCAAACCAGGAGAAGTATATTTCCATCTTCTATGTTATTATAGCACCAATGTTAAACCCTCTTATTTACAGTCTAAACAATGCAGAAGTCAAAAAAACTTTGAAAAACATGTTTTGATAATGCCATACCAATTATAATTGTATGTAATTTTTAAAGTTGACAAACATTTGAGGTTCGATCATTTGTGATTTGGCCAAACTCTTTTAAAATTCAGCCTCTTAAATACAAAAATCTTGAGATAAAAGTCTTATTCAAATCAATTTGAACCTGAACCAGGCTCCAAAAGTGAGTAATACACATCAGCAAAAGATGTAAAATTGTGCAGGAAGGGTTCAGAGACTTTTGGCAGCCCTGCCTGATGAGAATATGGAGCCATAAAACAAAAAATTGGGATGCAAAAAAAAAAAAAAATGGCAGCACCTTTTGGAAGCCCTGGAGACCTCAAAAAAAATCTCCCATGGATAGGGAAGTGTGGGTAACATTAGCACTCAAGCTAAGAATGCTCAGGCAACAGCAGAAGCAGATATAAGGCAGAAGCAACTTGAGGTGATTGGGGAAACTGAATCATAAAAAATAAACATTTTTAAGATTGTTTTTCACATTTGAACCCATTACATTTGTTCCAACCTAACGTTATCCAAATTTTAGAATCAACGCTATTCCCTACTAATACAAACTCACCATTTTTTAGTAGTTAATTGTTTTGTTGATAAAAAAAGTGACATCACTAACCTAACATGGTTTATCAGCATGATTCTTCTATTTCTTAACAGTCAACATTTACTGTCATGTTAACCCAACTAACAAGAGACTGTTTTTTTGGAACAAAAACAGTTGTATGATAATTCACAGGAGCCGCCATAATCTTCAGGAGCCCTTTGAAGCCCGTTGTACCCTTAAAAGCCACAAAATAACATTTCTTTTGTTGTAGGCTGTAGGTTGTAGGCTGAATAATTGGATATATGACAGTTGTCATGTACTCAGCTATGTACTATATATACATGCATTTGTTCATATGGTATTCTTTTCATTGTGAATTGCATTTCATAGATGTTTATCATCTGTTAAAACTGAACAGAAGATCCTTTTCAAAATCATTCCTAAATTCAAAAAACCTGACCTTGGCCGGGAAATGGATGTGATTTTGGGGTGCCTGGATGGGGTGGGGTTACCCTGTTTGTTTGGGGGGGAGTGGGGGTTGAGTGTAATTTTTTACTGCCCCAGTTGTTGCCCCATATGGGCACCTGCGGTGCCCTACGTTTTTTCAGGCCAATAGGTTCCGACCTGGAGAGTATAGGCACCGCCCCCTTCTTCCAAGGCCACCCTCTGAATTTGAACCCATAATCATTTCAAACGAAATTTCTTCATCATTTTTCCACTATTGATACGAGTAGTAGATGCATATTCTGATATAACATGTTTTTCCATTTGAGCAATTTCTATTTATGCATGGATTCATGTATGTGGATTTTGTCCCTATTAGATCCATTGCAATGTTGTCCGGTTTCCTGGTTGAGGACTACAGCTCTTAATGATACATGTTATAATTACATTTATTTCTCTCTTTCTAGTAAATCTATATTCATGGGACCTTTCTTTGCTGCCTAACAGGTCGCATCATTTTTAATCAAGCAATTTTTCTGCTTTCCCTAGATCGGGGACACTTCTTCCTTGTCTCATAGCGATATGGGGACAGGACCGGATGTTTTCTTTTTCCCGCTTCCGGTTTCCGGTCCGGTCATGTGACGTGGTCGCGTCTTGATGACGCGCATCACTGAAAGATTCAGATTGGGCGGCCTGGAACGCCTCGCTCTCACTCCCTCGGTGACGTTAGACGCCGAGGGAGTGGAGGAGATGCTTAAATGCCGACACGATGGGTCAGTATGCCACTGGACCACCGGGGAATAGGACGTTTTTACAGACAAACATGCGGTAATGGCGATTCCTTTCTACTTCAAGCATTCACTGTGATTGCTATCCACCATTTTTCAAGGATAAATTTTTGCCTTTTCTTCCTCTTTTAGCTCCTTGTTGGAGTGAATACCGGAGGGGGCCTCTTGCAATCAGGCAAATCCACACGGGATTTCCCTATGTTGTATCTATGCCCATGTTTTTTGCAACACCGGACCACCAGGGTAAATATCCTATACACATATATATTTTTTAATCATGTGTTACCACAGGTATATTACCTATGGATTATATATCTAAAGATTCCCTTTCCTCTCTTAAAGGGGATCATCTTCCCTTGACCTGGTAGGGAGTTGGCTTTAATTCCTATATGATCATCAAAAAGGCCTTCCTAAGTTTTTCATCTCTTCAAACTTTGAAGTAAAGGGTAAATTCATTGTCAATCCAATATTTGAATATATCTCTTTCATACTCTATATCTTTATGAAACTTATGCAAATTGTTTCCCCGTTTTTCAGCCGCAGTTCCCTTTTTGTCATTTTTGGCTTGGCTCGCTTCTCCTCTATAGGTCAACGTTAGGGGTTAGGTTTCTTTGCCTTCCCTCCCTTCCACCCCCCCTTGTCCTTGCATCCACGTCATTGCTATCCCCGGCAATCAAGGGTTCAGATTTTCTCAAGGTACATTCTGTTCATGCTTAAATGTTATCTTTGTTGAAATTATAGCTCTGGGGCTTTCAATATAGGACCATTGATATATGCCCCTTTTTTTGCCTTTTTTTTTTGTCTTGTTATTTTCACTTTTTTCTCTTTTGTAAATTTAGATTGTTTACTCTCGAGAAATGTCTATCAAAACTCCTGAAGAAGCTATTATGAAGATGGCGAAACATGTAGAGTTGACATAATCGAGTGCTTTCTTGTGCTTTTACCATTTTAAAGTATTGTTTGTTCTGTCTTTTGTCCTCCATGTATAATAAAATGTGATTTTTTATGGGAATCCAGATTTTACTCCATCATTTGCACCTTTAAAGTCCCACTTTGCCCCTCTTATCGTATCTACACAAAATAACATTTTACATTTACATTTTTTGTATGGCTCAAAATAATAAAATTATCTATGGATCATAGAAGATTTTAGCTGAGATCCTCAAGCAGCAAAATAATGGAAAAAACAATAGGCTGAGGTAATATTTTACTAATCCCCAACGTATTATTCACCCCGAACAATGATGGGGGCTTCTGGGCTTTTTGATTGTAAAATGAAAAACCACCTCCCCGAATATTCTCTACTCTCTACAAATTGTTTTGATCCTTAAAGGGGCTCATTCGGTTCAGTCCTCCTACAACAGTATATGGCCCTGATGAAGTATTTGTAATATTTGAAACATGTTGGTTTATATACAGATTATATACAGATTGTGATAATAAATAGATTCGGAACCTACTGGTCTTGCTTTTCTTTTCTTTTACATTTCACCCAAACAGATGGGAGTTACTATCACTTTGGAGAGATTTCCTACTATTTAGTGTTGTGACTCCAGGATAAAACGTATAGAAACATTTCCTCAATGGGATACAAAAAAAAAGAAAGAAAAAAAAAACCCAATTCTATCAAAACCTAAAAATTCAATTTGAGCTACAGATATACTAGATCACTATTATCAGGTTTCCTTTCTGGTGATCTAGGCCTGATAAAACAATGACACAGAACGTATTCCTATTAATGTACAGACATCTGCTGCAGGAGTGCATATAAATGTATAGCAATGTGCAATGTGTCCCTGCTATTACTAGCACTTAACACCAAGAGAGAAAGAAAATCCCAGATTTTGGGTTGTCACCAGAACAGAAATCTAGGGTAAATCTTCCAGTGGGTCACTAGTACTGATGATTAGGGATGATCGAACTTCAAAAGTTCGGTTCGGCCAGAACATCCGAACTTCCCGAAAGTTCGGCCTGGATTTCAGAACCCCATTGAAATCAATGGCACCCGAACTTCGGTAATCAAAAAACACCATTTTGAAGCCCTAAAACCCAATAAATGCCCCTAAAAAGTGCCTAGGGTTCTGGGTCATACCCCAGGGACTATTAATCACACAAAAAAAGTTCTTAAAAATTGGCATTTTTGATAGAGAGCCAATTATTGAAAAAAAAAAAAAAAATTCTTTGGATTTAGTATCTGGGGGGGGGTCTAAAAAGTGTACCTGTAAAGTTTCAGCTCTGTAGCATGTCCAGAACCATAAAAAAAGATTGTTTGTATTAGGTCACTTATAGAACAGGATAGTGGCTTCTCTCTTTTCACACCTTGCCAGTTTAGTAGCAAGCGTTTTTTTTGGGCATTTTTTGGGGTCTTTTGAGGCAGGCAAAACATCTGAACTTGTGTATACGGGTAAATATACACACATACTTATATGTATATATACACCTAGACATATATAGGTGTGATAGTAGCAGAAATATATGCTTGCGCTAATGAAATAATTTACACTAATATGGCTCCGCTCCTATAACACCTATATATGTGTAAGTGTAAAATACATATAAGTATGTGTGTATATATACCACTATACACAAGTTCAGATGTTTTGCCTGCCTCCAAAGAACCCAGAAAATTGCCCAAAAAACGCTAGCGCCAAAAAAAAAAACGCCCAGGTGTGTTGTTGCAGGCATTTTTTGGGGTCTTTGGAGGCAGGCAAAACATCTGAACTTGTGTATAGTGGTATATATACACACATACTTATGTATTTTACACTTACACATATATAGGTGTTATAGGAGCGTAACCATATTAGTGTTAATTATTTCATTAGCGCAAGCATATATTTCTGCTACTATCACACCTATATATGTCTAGGTGTATATATACATATAAGTATGTGTGTATATATACCAGTATACAGAAGTTCAGATGTTTTGCCTGCCTCCAAAGAACCCAAAAAAATGCCCAAAAAAACGCTAGCGCCAAATAAAAAAAGGCCCAGGTGTGTTGTTGCAGGCATTTTTTGGGGGTTTTTTTGGAGGCAGGCAAAACATCTGAACTTGTGTATAGTGGTATATATACACACATACTTATATGTATTTTACACTAATGGGCCATACACACTATAAGATTTTCTGAAGACTTTTTCTTTTAGACTTACCAAAACCATATAATATGAGGTCAAACCTAAACACTTTCAATTTGTATGCAATCTGGCAGGCCCTTGTACTACATAGAAAAGGTAAATCTGAAGGAAATCTAACCACAAAAGGTGGATAGTGTGTATCCAGCTTTACACATATATAGGTGTTATAGGAGCGTAACCATATTAGTGTTAATTATTTCATTAGCGCATTCATATATTTCTGCTACTATCACACCTATATATGTCTAGGTGTATATATACATATAAGTATGTGTGTATATATACCCGTATACACAAGTTGAGATGTTTTGCCTGCCTCCAAAAACCCCTAAAAAATGCCTGCAACAACACACCTGGGCGTTTTTTTTTTGGGCATTTTTTGGGCTCTTTGGAGGCAGGCAAAACATCTGAACATGTGTATACAGGTATATATACACACATACTTATATGTATATATACACCTAGACATATATTGGTGTGATAGTAGCAGAAATATATGCTTGCACAAATGAAATCATTTACACTAATATGGCTCCGCTCCTATAACACCTATATATGTGTAAGTGTAAAATACATATAAGTATGTGTGTATATACACCACTATACACAAGTTCAGATGTTTTGCCTGCCTCCAAAAACCCCCAAAAAATGCCTGCAACAACACACCTGGGTGTTTTTTTTTGTTGACGCTAGCGTTGTTTTGGGCATTTTTTTGGGTTCTTTGGAGGCAGGCAAAACATCTGAACTTCTGTATAGGGGTACACACACACTTATATGTATTTTACACATACACATATATAGGTGTGATAGGAGCGTAACTATATTGGTGTTAATTATTTCATTAGCGCAAGTAGTGTTTTCTGCTCCTTTCACACCTATATATGTGCAGGTGTGTATATATACATACATGGATGTGTATATATACCCCCTATACACATGTTCAGATGTCATGCCTGACTCCAAACATGTGCTCAAAAAATCCCTATTGACGCCTGCAGCCAAAAAGCAAGCTGACCGGTGAGAAGCCATATTACTGCAGCGAATGTGACTTAAGAGAAACCATCTTTTCTCTATAGCGGTCACCCTGATATGGAAGGGTTTGGTCACCCTGCCATAGCAGTCACTGTCAGTTCACCCTACACTACATTACGGTCACCTTGAAATGGAAGGGTTTGGTCACCCTGCCATAGCAGTCAGTTCACCCTACACTACATTACGGTCACCCTGGCACCTAACACTTTCCCTACAGAAACTAAATTTTTGCATCTAACTAAAGTGTAAAAGAGCACCCTAACTACACTAGATATCGCTTTCCTCACACTAATAAATGCTAAATGACACTTTTAAAGTAAAATTAACAGAACTGCTTCCACTCTCTTCCATGTCCCTTTATTACAATGCTAGGAATTTGGCGGGGCTATCTTATATACTGGGGGGCGTATTCACTAATGATTGGCCTAGGGACCCCCTAGTCACTCCAATCACATTCCTAGCATTCTCCTGCCCCCTCAATTGGCTTTTGCTAATGGTTCTGGTCCAATCATGGTCTTTTAAAGCCCGTTTCCTGTCCCATTGCATTTTGGTCGGTTCTGGTTGCCGAATTCCAAACTTTTTCAGCAAAAAGTTCTAAATTTGGCCGAACCTCGAACAGTCAATGTTCAGGTCGAACCGATGGGCGACCCGAACCGTTCGATCATCCCTACTGATGATCCATGTAACAACTGGGTGACTCTTAAAATTATAGAGTTAGGACAGAAGGGTGCCGGGACGTTGCCGCTGCAGCTTACACATTTATTTAAAAATGTGTTCAAACTAAGACTCTTGTGTTAACGTGAACTGTTAGACAGGTCAATTCGGTTTGTTGCAGGCTGGCTGGTAAGTGAAACAAAGAAAAAAAGATCAAGACGCCCAGGCAATCAATGGTTAAATAGCCAAAAAAGAAGAAAGGGAAATCAGAATAAACAGCTGCTAATCTACTGCAGGTGTTCCACATAAAAATAAAGATATAAATAAATAAATATAATAAAATCTGCCCATTTTTTTTTTAATTTAACTTTTAAGTATAGATTTTTGTTTGTCCCAAGCATAAATCGTCTTCCCCTGCTGTGGTTAATACCAGGCTCCTCAGCTGTTGAATCTCTTTCCACTCTTCTCTCTCCCCACCGAGCTGGCTTTGTCTGGACGTCCTCTCTTCC
This sequence comes from Pelophylax lessonae, assembly GCF_965119305.1. Classification (NCBI taxonomy): domain Eukaryota; kingdom Metazoa; phylum Chordata; class Amphibia; order Anura; family Ranidae; genus Pelophylax; species Pelophylax lessonae. Next base: position 98,923,372 of record NC_138770.1, read on the forward strand.
AAGACCCCTCAGTATAAAAGATACACTCCCATTGTGTAGTATATAAAGATTTCACATTTATTGCATAATATCCACATACATTAAAATTTGAGACAGTGCACTTTAAAAAATCATCCGACGGGACAGCAGTTCCCGTATGCTCACACCCGATTCGGGTGACAGCGGACTGTGTATGTGGAACATAGGAGAGCATACGGGAGCTGCTGCCCCGACTGATGATTTTAGACCTGGAAACAGGTCTAAACTGGAGGTGAGCGCAGTGGTGAAAGGTGATGGGAGTTACCGCACAATAGTATTAACTGAAATCCACAAGGGTGAAGGTGGAAAAACTGCAGAATATGAAAAGCACATTTAAAGGGAAAAATATTTGAAAGAAGAAAAGCACTACTAATTGAATTATAGACATATGGGACTGTCACATTTGTTTTATTTTATTTTATTGTACACGAGAAAGTTTGTAATTTAAATAACAATAGCTGTTTTGTGGTTTGAAATTAAGGTTTTGGTTAAAAAACATTATTTGGATTGCACATAAATAGGCGCAGCCAACAATTTTTATTTTATTTCGTTTGCAGTTGTGGGAACACAATTATTTGGTTGCAGCCATCAGGCACAGAGTAGAAGTGAGGGACACATCAGGTTAGGGAGCATGGGATAACACCTGTTTTATTGTCCTAAGCATGTCTGAATACACTTATCGTTGACTGACCTCTGCTGAAAGTCCATTCCAAATATCAACTACACTTTCAGTAAAAAAATACTTGCTAAGATTCATTTTGAACTTTCCTCTGTGCTAGTTTAAGGTCATGTCCTCATGTTCTTGATATTAGCTTCATATTTAAAATACTGCCCTCCTGAACCTTTTCCAGCCCCATTGATGTATTTAAAGGTTTCAATCAGATCTCCCCTTTCTTTTTCCAGGCTGTACATATAAAGTTCCTGAAGTATATCTGTTTTATGTTTTATCCCTCAGAACTTTCACAATTTTTGTTGCCTGTCTCAGGACTTGTTCTGTGTTATTGACAATATTTTGTCAATGAGGTCTCCAGAACTGGATACATTATTCTAAATTAAGTCTAACTAAAGATCTAGAAAGAGGAATCAGGACCTTTTTCCTTTTACTGGGGTTCCCTGAACTAATAACTAAAGATCTATAGAGGAATCTGAAACCCTTCCTCCTGCTGGTGATCCCTTTAGTTATACACTCTAGGCTTCTATCCACTTTTCCCACTGTCTGGGCACACTGTTTGTTCATTTTGCAATCATCTGAAATAAGTACCCCCCAACTCTTTTTTCTCTGTATCGTTGGCCAACACTGTATTCCCCCGAAATTGTACGCTCTTCTAGGACTATTTTTCCTTAGATGCATTATTTAGAAACATTGGACTGCAGTTTCTATTGCTATGACCAATCTTCCAACAATGCCAAATCATCTTCTATGTTACAGACACCTCAAGGGATATCAACCCTATTGCAAATGTTTGTGCCATTTAAGACATACCTTAAAGGCTAAGTTCACCTTTTTTTCTAATTTCCAACTCCTCTATGTACCAATATAACTCTAATGTACTTCTTTTGCAGAAATAATAAAAAAAAAAAAAACTTTCTATTTATTCTATCCAGCTATTACCTCAGTGTCAGTGCTTGTTGTATAAAAAAAAGTCTCCATAACTTCCTAGACAGACCTTAGGACATGACATGTAGTTTACCACTAGGAATGGGCTGAACAACACCTTGTTTGGTTCGCAGTAGAACTCCCTAACAGCGACTCCCATTGAAGTATATGGTAGCTGACCAGGAAAAATCATAAGTGCCCATTTTTAAGGCTTATATGCAGGTAACTGACCATAAAATGGGGTATGGGGGTCTGGGTACTGTCCCTGGGGGACTTGTATCAATAAAAAAAAAAAAAGCAGTGATTTTAATTATGCTTAAAGTGCAACAATAAAAAAGAAAACATTTGGATTGATTTCCCTTCACTTCCTGCCCCATAGCCAAAATAGGAAGTAAGAGGACATCCTTTTAAAATGATGAATCCCTGGTTGTCACCAGAACTAGTGTCCTATTCTTGTTCTGGGTACAACCCAAAATTTGGGATGCTTGTCATAGTTTGCTCTCCTGGACTACCAACACATCTCCCTCTCTCTACCTCCACTGCATGGGGTTGCAAAAGAATTAGTAGTTTACTGAAGATTACTCCTAGCAAGGAGGATAACATTGTAATTTCAGTGCAGCTTATGGAAAGTGACAAGGAATCTGTGCAGTATCACCGCCCGGACCATCATCCATGTGTACACACACCGCTTCCAGCTTCATTGGCCGCTGATGTGCCGGCTGAGGAGAGACTACTCTGAAGGCACCAAGCTCATCCACTTACCTTTAAGCCCGTTAGACCCCAAGACCATAAGGCCTTAAGGGGTCCACACCATCTGGTAAGTGGATTCACGTGTGGGGAGCAAGGGCACGTGTGGAACATATCCGTTGAGCACTTGAGAGCACCTTTACTTATATATTGTTTTCACCTTTTTTGTGTCTAAGTTTCACAGTGGACTTTTGTGTTTACAGCACGGAACTTTACTTGGACACTATATACCTAAATATTTACATATTTATCTATTTTTAACCACCAATTTTTGATTCTCTGTATTTATATATATTTATATATTTATTTTTATTTTTAGGACACTTATAAGTCACTGGTTTATTTTAAGCTAATTTATTATATTTCACTGTTTTAGCGCTGTGTTTATATATTCACTTGCCATCTGAGTACCTGAGTACCTATCTGCAGCCCAGAGTACCCGAGTACCTATCTGCAGACCATCAGAATAGCCAAGTACCTGTCTCCAGCCCAGAGTACCCGAGTACCTGTCTACAGTCAAGAGTCCCTGAATACCTGTCTCCAGCCCAGAGAGCCCAAGTACCTACCTGCAGCCCATCAGATTACCCGAGTACCTTTCTCTAGCCCATTAGAGTACCCAAGTACCTCTCTACATGCTATGTACATGCTATGTGTTAGAAATATCTTATAAAATGACAACTTTGTGTAAAAAAAATGCGTTTTCATTTTCTTTCCACATTTTCTAAAAACTTGTGGAAAAAAGTGACAGGTTCAAAAGACTCATTATGCCTCATAGAATATACGTTGGGGTGTTTGCTTTCCAAAATGGGTCATTTTGTGGGTAATTCCATTGTCTTGGTGTTCCAAGGCCTTCAAAAGTGTGATAGGTCGTTAGAAAATGATATGTGTAGTTTATGCTCCTAGAACGCCTGAAGGTGCTCCTTGCATGTTGGGCCTCTGTTTGTGGCCAGGCTGTGTAAAAGTCTCACACATGTGGTATCATCATACTCAGGAGGAGTAGCAGAATGTATTTCGAGGTGTTATTTTTGCAATGTACATGCTATGTACTAGTAATATCCTATAAATTGACAACTTTGTGTAAAAAAAATAAGTTTTAATTTTCTTTCCACATTTCCCAAAAACTTGTGGAAAAAATTTACATGTTCAAGAGACTCATTATGCCTCATAGAATATATGTTGGGGTAGTTTCTTTCCAAAATGGGGTCATTTTGTGGGTTATTCCATTGTCCTAGTGCTTCAAAAGTGTGATAGGTCATTAGGAAATTATATGTGTAATTTATGCTCATAGAACACCTGAAGGTGCTCCTTGCATGTTGGGCCTCTGTATGTGGCCAGGCTGTGTAGAAGTCTCACACATGTGGTATCGCTATACTCATCAGAATGTATTTTGAGGTGTAATTGTGTGTGAGAAATAACTTGTTATTATGACAATTTTGTGTAAAATAAATAAATATATATATATATATATATATATATATATATATATATATATATATATATATACAGTCAGGTCCATGAATATTGGGACATCAACACAATTCTAATCTTTTTGGCTCTATACACCACCACAATGGATTTGAAATGAAACAAACAAAATGTGCCTTAACTGCAGGCTTTCAGCTTTAATTTGAGGGTATTTACATCCAAATCAGGTAAACGGTCTAGGAATTACAACACTTTGTATATGTGCCTCCCACTTTTTAAGGTACCAAAAGTAATGGGACAATTGGCTGCTTGGCTGTTCCATGGCCAGGTGTGTGTTATTCCCTCATTATTCCCTTTACAAGGAGCAGATAAAAGGTCCAGAGTTAATTTCAAGTGTGCTATTTGCATTTAGAATCTGTTGATCCAAAGAGCTGTCACTATCAGTGAAGCAAGCCATCATTAGGCTGAAAAAACAAAACAAACCCATCAGAGAGATAGTAAAAACATTAGGTGTGGCCAAATTAACTATATATATATATTTCTTCATTTTACCAAGAATTGTGTGAAAAAATTACAACTTCAAAAAACTCACCATGCCTCTTACTAAATACCCTGGAATGTTTACTTTCCAAAAATGGGTCATTTGTACTGTCCTGACATTTCAGGGCCTCAAGAAATTAGATTGGCCATCGGTACATCAGGTGTGATTAGGTGTGATCAATCTTAAAATGTATGGGTGGTTCCTGCGCTATCTGAGGTGGTGTATATTTTCCTTCTTACTGCAGCCCCACGGTGCTGGTACCAGAAACCAGTTTATATAGGTAAAATTAATTTGTATTTGTGGCGCGCTTCAGAAGTGAAAATACAAGTGCCTAATAAACTATTGTGAATCAGTATATAATCCTTGAGTAAAACTGTGTTCTTATTTGGCTGAAAAATAGTGAGTCACTTAAAATATACCGTGATTACATATAATAAAAAGTTCCAATATGTCTCTATAAATATCAAAAAGTGCTGAGTGCTTATGTTCCAAATAAAATGAATAACTAACCAATAGACTCAATATAAATATTTCTTCAAAATCAATCAAAGGTGCTCTGTGCTTTCTTCAATAAAAATTAATACAACACTGTGTTTCATAATGTCCATATATATAAATCCAAACGATAAGGTGCAATAGTATTCAATATCTTCAAAAGTGCTCTCATGCAAATCTACTTCCACCAGGTGTCACATCTAGGTGCTCTGGACTCTCACCTTAATGAGGTGTATATTGCGCCTATTATATATCACTCGGTCTCCGATTCGATAATTGAAGGTCTTTTTAAAACCGTTCCGATATCCTGTTATGACCACGGGTGTTTCCTGTCTTATCCGTGTCTGGGGGGTTATATACTTTCTAGCGTCCTTGGCTCCTTTAACGTACCTCGGGCTCAGTAAGCACAAAGGGGCATCATGGTGTAGTATATCAAACCAGTTTTATTGTTAAAAAATAGAGCTGCACTTACATTTAGCAGGTCTTTTGTATGCCAAGATAATACAAATACAGCGTTGGGAGCGCTTCGCTCCGATCTCCAACGTCACTTCCGGTAGTCTGGCGGCTCCTCCTACGCGTTACGTCACATCACGTGACTTCCTCAGGGAGTGGCCTATACTGGATGTGACGTTTATTTATATCAGTCGGGCCGGAAGTCGCTTCGCGGCCATTTTGAGGTGACTTATGTTCGGAGTTCCGGCGGAAATAGTAATTCCGCCATATTGCTCGTATTGCCGAATGTATTACTAATAGTTTTTTCTCATTGTTTACACCGGAAATGAGGTTGTGGATCGTATTTCCTGTCTAGACAGATACATGTACTGCGTACACCAACCAATTTTTTATCTGCAGATGCATATTTACGAAACATACAGCGGAGATTATCTACATAAGACGATATAAATAATCATGATTAAAAACTATTCCTGAATAAAATAGGTGTATATTCCTAAACAGTGTGTATATTCTGTCGAATCGTTCTCTTCACAAAAGGTTTTAAAAAATATACCCAAGGGGGAGGGGAACATTATTAATACTTTCCTAAAACAAGGACCTTTGACCTTTCATTGTTTTTAAGAATATTAAAGGTGTATTATGAACTTGTACTTTTTCTAAAAAAATGTGGGAGATAATCCTTCTTTAAAACTTTAAAACTTTAAAAAACTAAAAATCACTAATAAAACAGTTTAAGTCAAAATCTACGTTAAGACCATTAGGTGTAAAAGAATCCATTTTAAAAATCCACTGTGATTCGAGTTGACTTAAGGTGCGAACTTTGTGACTCCCTCTCCAATGTCTTATGTAGGGAGCTATCCCCCAAAAGATCATTTTAGAGGGGTCTTTGTGGTGATATTTTGCAAAGTGCCTTGATACAGTGTGTTTATCACTTCCTTTAATTATATTTTGCACATGTTCTTTAATGCGGATCCTTAGCAGACGTTTTGTTCTACCTATGTATTGTAGTCCACAACTACACTGTAAGGCATACACTGCCCCCTCTGTATTGCAGCAGATGAAATCTCTAATTTTAAATTTTGTTCCATTACTGGTAGATGAAAACTCCATTATTTTCTGCTTCGGTTGTTTTGTTTTTATACATGCAAAACATCTTTTGCAAGGGTAAAATCCTTTTCCAGTAAAAAAGGAAAATGGTTTTTTTGGGGGTTCTATGATGGTTTTTACTATCTTGTTTTTCAGTGTTGGTGCCCTTTTGTATATGAAATGTGGTTTCTCTGGAATGTGTTTCCTCAGATGTTTGTCAATTTTTAATACATGCCAGTGTCTTTTAAATATTTTTTCCACTGCTTTATATTGTGAATTGTAGCTTAATATTATTGGAATTTTGTCTGTATAGGAATTTTCCTTTTTCTTTGTCTTCAAAAGATCTTTTCTCTGTGTGTTCTTTACTTCAATTATTTTATTTTCCATAAATTTCGGTTCATAGCCTTTGTCCAAAAATCTTTTGGCTAGCGATTTAGCTTGCTCTTCGAAGTCTTTATCTTCTGTGCAATTGCGTTTAAGCCTTAATAGTTGTCCCTTCGGGATATTCCATAGCCAGTTTTTATGATGGCAACTGGTGATGGGGAGATAACTATTGCGGTCTGTACTCTTAAAGTGGGTTTTTGTCGAGATTTTTCCATTGTCTTGCGAGATATGAAGATCTAGATAGTTTATTTCTTCTTCACTGATGTTCCATGTTAACTTTATGTTTTTATCGTTGTTGTTCAATATCTCCAAGAATTCTTCTAGTGTCCTTCTTGTACCTTTCCAGAAGATTAGTCCATCATCTATGAATCTATTGTATAAAATCAATTCTGGTGGTCTGTTTTTGTAGATCATTTCCTCTTCCCATTGAGCCATAAATATATTGGCTATACTCGGCGCGAACTTCGCGCCCATTGCGACTCCGATGCTCTGGTGGTAGTACGTGCTGTTGTACCAAAAATAATTTTTCTTTAGGCAAAAGTCTAAACATTTTATTAGGAATTTCCGTTGTTTGCAAATCAAATTTTTAATGATTGGCACCATAGTTTGTAGACTCTATAATTTTCACACAGACTAAATAGTATCCACTAATTTGGGTTCTTTTTACCGAGGATATGTAGCAGTATAAATTTTGGCCCAAATTTATGAAAAAAAAAATTACTTATTTAAATTGTATAATGGAAACTAAAACAAAATGTTTGCTCTTTTTTCACTTATATCACGAAAAATAAAAAACCCAGTGGTGATTAAATACCACCAAAAAAAAGCTATATTTGTGTGAAAAAAAGAAATGATAAAAAATGTGATTGAGTACAGCATTGCATGACTGAGTAATTATCATTCAAAGTGTGAGAGCGCTGAAAGCTGAAAATTGATCTGGGCAGGAAGGGGGTGAAAGTGCTCTGTATGGAAGTGGTTAATGCCATGTTAAGCCTGCGCATTGATGTGAATATGTTTCCCTACAGAAGCTTTTTTACATGTCAACAAAATGATACTGCTATAACCATAAAGGTAAATTATTAGTATGCTCCTAGCTTGTAAAAATAATTATTCTCAAAGGACGGGAATGTTCTGTTCATTCAAATAAGAAGTCTTATAAATCATCAGATAATCCTGGCAATTTTTCTCTTTCATTCATTATTCATTCAGCACAAGTAGTCATCATTTGATTCCCTCTTCTTTCCTCATAGTCTATATATGAAGAAGGTCAGTGGAACAGTCTTCACTACATGAGATAACATTCACTTTGTGACAGTTTGTGCATTAGACTTTTTTTTAGCAGCAGATTTTGTTTCTTGAATATGATATTTAAATGTTATACATAATAAATCATTAATGCTATATATAACTTTGCAGTAATAACTTGAAGAAGGAAAACTGAAAAATACAAACTGTTTTATCTAAAATTCTTAAGCTCCTTGTCTGTTCTTTAGCCTTTCCACATTAGGCAAGCACCTTATTCTGAGCCTGATATCTGCTTGATAGTCGAGTTCCAGAACTGCGTATCAGAACCCCTCTCAGCAGCTCTTTCTGTAGCTGCAATACCTTGTGACAGTGTTATATTTGCAAAAATGTAAAAAAGGTACACCGTAGTTAGCTCCAGTTGTCAGGTGCAGCGACATTACTAAATAACATAAATCAAAATATATTACGGGGTAATGCTCCAAATACTGTGTACACAAAAAAACTTGTGAATGCACATTTAAATAAAACAAAACCAGTGGGAAAAAATTTTTTTAAAATCAATAAAAAAAAAAAAAAAAGAAATAAAATTCTCATCTAAAGTCCTTTAAGGTATAAATCCTTTCTGTAATACATTGGTCCTTTATACAATATTCTTGTGTTAAATGAAAAAGGTGTAGTTCTTATACATATGTAAAATCATATATATATTTAAATATGATCCAAATTGAGAATTAAAAAATACAATAAAATAAAAAATGGTGCAGCTGCCCCTTTTAAGTGGAATTAACCCTTATTATAAAACCAAAAAAACAACGGGTGCTTTGAATGTACGGCGATTCAAGCAAGGCATGCGATAAATGGTTTAAGCATCTTAAGCTGTATACACTGGTGACGGTATTGGTGCACTGTATCATGTGAGTTACATTTTAAACATTTAACTTTTTATGAATAATTAAATACTACACTATGAGATTGTTTTCTGGCATTTTTCTTAAATTACTATATGAGCTTAAAGCGGAAGTAAACCCATTGATTTAACAGTTTAAAAATACACTTACATTCCAAGCATGTGCCGGGAATGTAACTGTCATATTGGTTGTTTTCTCAATCAAACTGTCAAACCACCCAATGGCTGGTGTCATAACTGAGCACATTTGCAGCATCATGGCAGGGGAAGATCAAACAGAGACCAAGATGGCAGCTTCTTTGGCTGGAAATGATAGGAGGGTCTACCTCATTTTAAGGACATCCTAAGGACCAAAAAGATTGGGGTGAAACCATAAAGAGAACCTGTCCTGGATAATTAAAAGCGCAGTTTGCCCCTCTGTAAGGGGGGTCATTTTGGTCTGGTGAGTGTGCATTGCAGTTTTACTGAGTACAAGTAGTGAAGATATGTGGATATATTGCAAAGGACTTTTCCTCATATTATTTAATAATGCTGGAGTTTGCACACTAAAAAGGACTTTTTCATTTCACTAAATTGCTTGGCACATTTCCCTATATGATTGCATTATAAGATTATGATTCATGTATGTGTAAGTGCCATACCTTTTTGTTGTTTGGTCCCATCCAATGTTCTTGTTTAATTATGAACATGATTTTGGAGATTTTTTTTCATTTCCTTTTGTTTTGATTAAATGTGCATTGACAAGTTTTTTTTGTGTACACGGTATTTGAAGCATGCTAAAATGTTGGTTTATGTGATTTTAGGAAGTAGTTTGACGCTTTGATTACTGCAGCTGGATTAGATTTGGTGGTAGGGTGAGCACAAACAGTATATTTTATTATAATAGTACTAACATTTATGGACAAAAGCTTGTGGATACTTGACCATCACACCTATATGAGCTTGACATCCTATTCCAAAACCATGGGCATTAATATATCGCATCTCTCCCCCCTTTTTGGTTATAACAGCCTACACTCATCTAGCAAGGCTTTTCCAAAATTGTGTAGTGTGTCTGTGGAAAGTTGCGCCCATTCAGCCAAAGGAACATTTCTGAGGTCAGGTACTGATGTTGGATTGGAAGACCTAGCTCACAATATGGTTTGAATTCATCCCAAAAATTTTAATTCTGGTTGAGGCCAAGGCTCTGTACAGGACACAAGACTTCCTTCATAATAAATTAGTCAAACCATGCCCTTATGGAGCTGGATTTGTGCACAGAGTAATAGTCAATCAACTCAACTCATTCATTTGGAAGAATGTCCATATACTTTTGTCTTTTAGGTAGGGGTCATGGTCGAGTGTTGGTAAACTAATGCCCACATAATGTGTATTTTCCATAGTAGCTAACTGCAGACATTTAAAAAAGGGGTTTTGTAAAAATAAAATTTCCTATTTAACCTCTAATTATATTTTTGTTACCTTTAAAAGAAAAGTTCATTTTTAAAAACATTTCCCAAAAAAAGGTCTCCTCCATGACAGTGTCCCCAGTCAATTAAAATGCTTTATTCCATCCACCAAACAAATGCCCTCCACTTCAGCTGCTGACACTATTGTTGTCCTCATTCCAACATGTAAATGTCAGGACTCACCTAGCACAGCATGCATGGCTTTTGAATTCCGCAATCGAGGCCTCCTTATTCACTCACACATGCGCTGTCCACTTTCCATCACTCGGCATGGGGACCTTTTTGGAAAACATGTTTAAAGGTGAACTTACCCTTCAATTTTTCTCCTTGTTTTTAAAGCTCAGCATACTGTATGGCTGATTTTGGACAAACAGTTCATTTGTATTCTTGTTCAATGATATCACAGGATGAACAGAAGGAACCTTACAATTGATACGGAACTTGTACTTCTGGGATTTTCCAATGTCCGTGGAACAAACATCTTCTTGTTTTTTCTTTTTTTTCTGATCTACATAGTCACCATTTTTGGAAATTGCTTTATCATATGCATTGTCTTTATTAATACTCGTCTGCACATCCCCATGTATTTTTTCATTTCGATTTTGTCCTTTGTTGACTTGTGCAATATCTCCTCTGCTGTACCTAAGCTACTTATGGATCTCTTCTCTGGTAATCGGACGATATTGCTCTTTGGTTGCGCAATACAGATCTATGTCCTATTACTGATAGGAGCCACAGAGTGTCTTCTTCTGGCCATCATGGCTTATGACCGGTATCTTGCCATCTGCCATCCGCTCCACTATCCGGTTCTTATGAAGTGGAGTGTTTGTTATGGGCTGACAGCCTTTGTATGTATTTTTAGCTTGGTCATTGTCATCCTTCCATCTTTAGCCATGCCACTGAAGTTATGTTACCCCAACCAGATTAATCATTTTATGTGTGAGGTTCTGGTTGTGATAAAACTAGCATGCAGTGATACCTCTGATAATGAGATAGTGATATTTGCAATGAGTTTCCTATCTCTTTTCTTTCCATTTGTCCTTATTTTAGTGTCTTATGTTTGTATTATCTCCACTGTACTGAAGATCCGTACATCCAGACGGTCTAAGGCTTTCTCTACATGCACCTCACACATTACAGTGGTGGCCATGTATTTTGGGACTGGGATGGTGACATATTTAGGACCTTCATCAGATGTCTCCTCAAGCCAAGAAAAATATGTGTCTATTTTTTATGTCATAATATCACCAATGCTGAATCCCCTCATTTATAGTCTCAATAACCGAGAGGTCAAAAAAACTTTTCTAACATCATCTTAAAGCTGAATTTTAGACAGATATAGAAAAAACACACTGTGCAGCCCTGTAATTTTTTAAAACATCATCAAATATATATTTTTTAAATGCAACCAGTTTAAATACCTAAATTTAACCTGGTATCAGCCTCTTTAAGTCCATGTACAGCAGGAATAGAGTGTAAGAGGAACAAACAGTGCAAGAAGCCAATCGGTGTATGTGCTGACAAGAAGCATGCTGACAGGGGGAGAAAGAAAAGTGACAGAGGGATGAGCTCATAGTAGAGGCATAACTAGAACCGTCAGGGCCCCTGTGCAAGACACCATGAAGGGCCCCCAGACCCCAGGCTGGGGGCATTTCCTCCCAGCAAAGGCCCCGGTAGTTCTGCCACTGGTGTCAGTAGTTTTTATTTTATTTTTTTTTATTTCTTACTACTTTCTTTATTTACTTTTGTTTTTTTCAATAGTATTATTTTTTATTTTTAGGAGCCCCATATGGGGCCTTTGGTGAGATATTAGAGATCTAAACAGAAATTTGATGTTTCACCTTTGAGACAGATAAAGGAGATTGAGAACACAGCCCTCAATCGTCATCTCTGCAGCCTTATCTGTACAGAATGAATGGACAGGTATAACTCTGTACAGAGCCTCCGGTTCATTCAAAAATCGAAGCATTGTAAACACAGTTTCAGTAATAATAGTAAACTACACTTCAGTTATGAATGGACAGAGTCAGTGATCGGTACCAATCACTGTCATTTCAGACAAGGAAGGGGCCAGTAAAAAAACACATTTACCATCCCCTTCCCTGCTCACCATTTTGACATATCTCCTGCAGCAGCTGGTGGGAGAGGGGACGGGTGGGGGGGACCTGGAAGCTGAAGAAGAGTGGGCCAGGAGACAGTACAGGGTTCCTCTATGGTTACAAATTTTGGAATAATTGTTGCGCTTGACAAGAAATCAAATCTGTATATTATACCACAAAAAGAAAAAATATAGCAGCTAGCACAATGCTGTTAATTCACAACACATCTAAAATATACAAAAAAGCTGCAGCGCTAAAATATATATATAAAAAGAACATTCAAGAGTCCATAGTGAAGAACCATATGAAGGTCAGTAGAAGTAGATCTGAGGTTCAGTGGGAAAGCCTTCACCAGCACCTAATCACACAGCCACTTACCAAAGGATATAGACCCTCGCTACAGAGATCTATACATGCGTGATGAATGTAATCCTCTGTCACATCACAAATACTCAGTGAAGATCCCAGATAAATACTCAGTATTCAGCTTTAAGTGAATTCACTTATAGACCATAGAAGTCTGATTCCAGCATATAGTAGACATGTGTGGAGAGAAAACTATTGCTCCTCATAGTGTAATCGTATGAATAATTTATTTGAATAAATAATATCCACTTACAATTAAAAATGGTTTTCTGAGTGAAGATCCACATAAAACACGGCTTCTGAGTAATGATCCACAATGAAGCGTTTGAATACAAGAGAAAAGTCCCAGCGAGCATCGGCTTGTAGAGCGTCTCGAGCTCTTCCTACCTCCCTACCGGTTTCGTCATAGAATGACGTTGTCAGGGGCGTGGCATCCTGGACCATCCATTAGGCTTGCGTTACAGCAATAGGACGTATCGCCTTCTTTCATCAATTCTATCATTCAGGACATCGATCTACATCGCCCAGGAAAAAATTAATGATTAGACCCCCACATCTAAACACAAAGAACGTGGGAAAAGCCCCTCATTTATAAAGATAAATATCCAGAGGTAGTCAACACTAAAGATATAGTGCCAATATTCGTTCTAAGATTGCGTCCACGGACACTCAATATATAATAAATGACATAAATAATTTACAATCATTTCCAAATTCAAAATAATATGACAAATAGTTGTTCTATCGAGAACAAAAATAGTAAAAAAAATAATAATAAGCCTACAAGCTGGGTATGGGGCCACCCCATATTCCGACGTCGCACCAAGAAGCACCACTCGGAAATAAATAAAGTTACACAGATTAAAAAAACTGACAATTACAAAAAAAAATAAAAAATTATAAATACAATTAAAATAATCATGTATTGACATAATGTTAAATCCACCCAAACAAATCAAGTCATCCAAATTGTAAAATATATAATCCATATACAAACACGATATATACCAGAGATCATGAATAAGCATCGTTGATGAACGCATTAATGTCCCATTCAGTATTCATTCCAAAAGGGATATAAGTCCTGGCCTTATAAATCCATTGGGTTTCAAGTCTAGAGACCTCCCTGGTTAGATTACTGCCCCTCCAACTCCCTACATATTTATCTATACCCAAAAATGTAGTACCCGCTGGATTTTTGCCATGGCACATATTATAGTGTCTGGACAGCCTGTGCTTGGGATACCCTTTTAAAATGTTGGTAACGTATTCTTTTAGCCTCACGTGAAGCATGCGAATGGGGCGGCCTATGTACTCCAAGCCACAAGGGCAACAGATAAGATAAACCACATGTTTAGTTGTGCACGTAATGAATGGTTTGATATTGTACTGTAAGTGTGTAGAGTTTGATTTTTCATATTGCACACTTTTCACACTGGAAAAAGCCCCCCCCCCCCCCAGATTATGAAAGAATGAGATATTATTTGGGGGGATTTATAACATTGGGAGCAATATGCAATCTCAATGGAGGTAAATATAGACCACTTGGGGGACAACTGGCAACACTTGGCCTAACACACCATCATTCTGCAAGGTGTGCCAATGTTTTTGTAATATGCGTTTAACTGAGAAATGTTGAGAAGGAAAAGAAGAAAAGAGGCAAACTTAAAGGAATCATTATTCTGCCTGACCCTTGGTCTCAACAGATCATCACGAGTCGACTCCTCTGATCAGTGCGAACTAGAGCCTCCTCCAATTGATCATTCCTATATCGCTTCTCAATAAATTAGGTTTTGAGTATAGAGGACTCCTGAATAAAATCCTCATGATTAGTACAATTCCTTTTTAATCTCAGAAATTGGCTAAAAGGGACAGATTTCAACCAGGCAAAAGGATGACAGCTTCTGACATCAATAAAGCCACGAGTAGGCGTCTAGATTATATATTTTACAATTTGGATGACTTGATTTGTTTGGGTGGATTTAACATTATGTCAACACATGACTATTTTAATTTTATTTATAATTTTTTTTAGAAATTGTCAGTTATTTTTAATCTGTATATTATTTATCTCCGAGTGGTGTTTCTTGGTGCGACGTCGGAATATGGGGCGGCCCCATACCCAGCTTGTAGGCTTATTATTATTTTTTGACTATTTTTGTTCTCAATAGAACAACTATTTGTCACATTATTTTGAATTTGGAAATTATTGTAAAAGATTTTTGTCATTTATTATATATTGGGTGTCAGCGGGCACAATCTTTGAACAAATATTGGCGCTATATCTGGAGTGCTGACTACCTCTGGATATTTATCTTTATAAATGAGGGGCTTTTCCCACGTTCGTTGCGTTTAGATGTGGGGGTTTAATTATTCATTTTTTTCCTGGGCGATGTAGATCGTCGTCCCAAATAATAGTATTGATGAAAGAAGGTGTTACTTCCTAGTGCTGTTACGCAAGCCTAATGGGCAGTCCAGGATGCCGGAATGCAATGCATTCTCCCCACCTATTCTCAGCGAGATAAATTATGTGGATCTTCACTCAGAAAACCGTTTTTAATTGTAACTGGATATTATTTATTCAAATGAATTATTCATACGATTACACAATGAGGAGCAATTTTTTTATCTCCACACATGTCTACTATATGCTGGAATGGTGCTTCTATGGTCTTCAAGTGGATTCACTTAAAGCTGAATACTGAATATTTAATGGGGTTCTTCACTGAGCATTTGTGACAGAGGATTACATTCATCACGCATATATAGATCTCTGTAGCGGGGGTCTATGTCCTTTGGTAAGCGGCTGTGTGATTGGGTGCTGGTGAAGGCTTTCCCACTGAACATCAGATCTACTTCTACTTACCTTCATATGGTTCTTCATTATGGACTCTTAATTGTTTTTCATATATATATTTACATGCATATACATATATATGCAACTTTTTTGTACAGCGCTTTGCGAAGGTATTCGGCCCCCTTGAACTTTGCGACCTTTTGCCACATTTCAGGCTTCAAACATAAAGATATAAAACTGTAATTTTTTGTGAAGAATCAACAACAAGTGGGACACAATCATGAAGTGGAACAACATTTATTGGATATTTCAAATTTTTTTAACAAATAAAAAACTGAAAAATTGGGCGTGCAAAATTATTCAGCCCTTACGTTTATACTTTGTAGCGCCACCTTTTGCTGCAATTACAGCTGTAAGTCGCTTGGGGTGTGTCTCTATCAGTTTTGCACATCGAGAGACTGAAATTTTTGCCCATTCTTCCTTGCAAAATAGCTCGAGCTCAGTGAGGTTGGATGGAGAGCGTTTGTGAACAGCAGTTTTCAGTTCTTTCCACAGATTCTCCATTGGATTCAGGTCTGGACTTTGACTTGGCCATTCTAACACCTGGATATGTATTTGTGAACCATTCCATTGTAGATTTTGCTTTATGTTTTGGATCATTGTCTTGTTAGAAGACAAATCTTCATCCCAGTGTCAGGGCTTTTGCAGACTCCATGAGGTTTTCTTCCAGAATGGTCCTGTATTTGGCTCCATCCATCTTCCCATCCTTTCTAACCATCTTCCCTGTCCCTGCTGAAGAAAAGCAGGCCCAAACCATGATGCTGCCACCACCATGTTTGACAGTGGGGATGGTGTGTTCAGGGTGATGAGCTGTGTTGCTTTTACGCCAAACATAACGTTTTGCATTGTTGCCAAAAAGTTCGATTTTGGTTTCATCTGGCCAGAGCACCTTCTTCCACATGTTTGGTGTGTCTCCCAGGTGGCTTGTGGCAAACTTTAAACTACACTTTTTATGGATAGCTTTAAGAAATGGCTTTCTTCTTGCCACTCTTCCATAAAGGCCAGATTTGTGCAGTATACGACTGATTGTTATCCTATGGACAGAGTCTCCCACCTCAGCTGTAGATCTCTGCAGTTCATCCAGGGTGATCATGGGCCTTTTGGCTGCATCTCTGATCAGTCTTCTCCTTGTATGAGCTGAAAGTTTAGAGGGACGGCCAGGTCTTCGTAGATTTGCAGTGGTCTGATACTCTTTCCATTTCAATATTATCGCTTGCACAGTGCTCCTTTGGATGTTTAAAGCTTGGGAAATCTTTTTGTATCCAAATCCGGCTTTAAACCTCTCCACAACAGTATCTCGGACCTGCCTGGTGTGTTCCTTGTTCTTCATGATGCTCTCTGCGCTTTAAACGGACCTCTGAGACTATCACAGTGCAGGTGCATTTATACGGAGATTTGATTACACACAGGTGGATTCTATTTATCATCATTAGTCATTTAGTTCAACATTGGATCATTCAGAGATCCTCACTGAACTTCTGGAGAGAGTTTGCTGCACTGAAAGTAAAGGGGCTGCATAATTTTGCACGCCCAATTTTTCAGTTTTTTATTTGTTAACAAAGTTTGAAATATCCAATAAATTTCGTTCCACTTCATGATTGTGTCCCACTTGTTGATTCTTCACAAAAAATTACAGTTTTATATCTTTATGTTTGAAGCCTGAAATGTGGCAAAAGGTCGCAAAGTTCAAGGGGGCCGAATACTTTTGCAAGGCACTGTATATTCCTCTATGGTTTCCTGGGTCACTGGGGCAGAGATCTGGTTGAATGATGACAACCCATGTGACTCTGGTGGCCATCTTGGGTGAGGCAGAGTCTATTTAAGTCCATGGCTCCTGAGTTTGGCACACATTTAGTGTGTGGCTAGTGTAGAGACAGGTCACCTGTCTGTCACAGACAGTAACAGTGGCAGGATTCCAGATGGTTCCAAATGAATTGGAAAAAATAGGGATCCGCCACTTCTTTTGGGAACCTTTGCACTTTGGGTTGGACAGCCTATGCCGTATTTCACCCCTCAAGACAGATGCTGTCAATTTAGCTGAGATCTGCTCTGCTACAATCTACTGTTCATTTGTGAGTGTTCCCAGTTGGGCTTCCTTCCCCCGGGCTTGTTGTGAATTGATACTGTATATGCTGACTACAATACAAATTCTTTCTATTGCAACTGGACTGTGTGTGAGTTACTGCTGATGCACCACGCTGCACCCTCCCACATGCTTGCTTGACAATTTAGAGGTATTGCAGCTGCCCATGTATACAGATGGGGAAAACATGAGGGAAAACAAAAGGAATTTGATTGTTCCACTCCATCAGGAGGATCAGTACCTGTGTCCTTAGAAATACTCTATTAGATCGCACATTTTATATAATTTGAATAGGTATGGTTCCAGGAGAGCCAACATTTCACTCTCTGTCATCTGACAGAGATCAAACCCTTTATTCGAAACTAATAAAAAAAAGTTTTGGCTTCAGATAAAGGTATTACAAAAAATGGTTAGTCTGCATAATAGTATTGTGGCAGAGTGCCCCTTTATCCACAGTCAGTTGCAGGTCCATTTTATTCAAACTCCAACAATCCTCTGGACTCCCAGCATCCCCCCTGGACATGCCCAAGGGATATAAATTCCAGCTCCTCCTTGCTTCCTGTGCTCAGTGAGACCCTGCCTGACGGGACAGCAGTGACTGGGCAAGTGAGCTGTTACCAGGTGCTGGGTTCTCCCCCGTTAAGTCTTTTGTGCTGGCCACCAGCAGTGAGCACTAGAGCATGCAGCATCTATCTAAGCCCTTGCCACTGGAGAGGACTTTGCTGCAGTCCATTTGGAGAGGCTATCTATACAGTGGGGTGGCCCAATCTTCAGCCACCAGAACCTCTTGACCTAAGACAACAGTAGTGGGGCCAGTGTGAAGCCTGTGCAAGTCGCAGTTGCACCCAGCCATTAGCTTTCCAGATTCTTCCTTCATAAGATGGACACGTGATAGACATTTCCTTCTTTCTCTCTCACAAAATTAAAGTGATTGTAAATTATCCTTTTATTCCTACAAAAATAACAAACATGTAATACTTACCTGCTCTGTGCAGTGGATTTGCACAGAGCAGCCCCAATCCTCCTTTTCCCGGGTCCCTTTTCTGTGATTCTAACCCCTCCCTCTGATCGAGTGCCCCCACAGAAAGCAGCTTGCTATGGGGACACCCAAATTGAGTCACAGCTCCCTGTGTCCATTCAGACACAGAGCCCTGACCCGGCCCCTCTCCTGATTGGCTAGCTGACTTTGATTGGCAGAAGCCAATGGCGCCGCTGCTGTGTCTCAGCCAATCAGGAGGTAGAATCTTGGATGGTTGAAAAACTCATGGACATCGCTGGACAAAGAGGGACCTCAGGTAAGTATTGGGGGGGGGGCAGAGAGGGTCTACTGCTCACAGAAGGCTTTTTATCTCAATACATAAAACGTCTGACTTTACAACCCCCTTAGCTGAACTCAGGAACTATACTGCCATCTAGTGGCCATTTGTAGAATTGTTCTCATTTGTTCCATTTCTGTTTCCCCATATTGTTAATATTAATGCTGTATACTGTACTCCTCAGTTCATATGATATCCCCTATGCAAGGTTCTGTTGATTTCCATTGTTTAGTAAAGTAGAAACTGCATATCACCACTGGTCTGATCATTTTGCTGATAACATTACACAACACTTGGTGTCAAGAACAGGATCAGCCATGTCAGTCAGTGGTGTGGGGAGAGGCATGCTGGCAGAGCCAGCCAGATGCAGCGCTGAGGGAGTTAACCTCTTCCTGCCCACGCAATAGCCAAAAGACGGCTACAGCATGGGCCTAAATTTGCTGTGAGGGCGTCCATGTACATCCTCCCGTGCAAATGCTGCCTGCGCGCCCCCTATGAGGCGTGCGTGGATCGCTCTGTGATCAGTGAGTCCATGAGACAGAAGTGCTTCTATACTGTATGAGCTGCAGTCTTTGCAGTCTGGTCACGAGTTGGCATGGCTACTGCAAACTTGCTACACCCGCTTAGTAACGGAGCATGTGAGTACGATTTAATCGTACTCTGATACAACTGTTGAGAGGGCCCGTGAGAAAAAAAAACAGATGGACCCATTACTTGGCTGAAGTGGTCTGGAAGTATAACCATACGGGGCACTCAGCAACAGGTTTCTCCCCTTGCCACGTTATGTTTGGTTGTACTCTTGGGGGCCCCACAGATGTATGGGGTGTTGTTCCCACTGAAGAACTAGAGTATACTCCAGCATCTTGGATTTGAGAGTGGAGCTTGTACTCACTTGACCAAATGCAGTTACTCTCCCTCCCCGTGTACCCACATGGGCCCCCACTGGTGGCTCGGGACTCTCTCCGGGCACCTACTACTCCCACTGCTACCACCTCTCTACCTCAGCCCCTCCTGTTTTCCCCGGTTTCCTCCTTGCCCCCTCCTCCCTCCAAGTTGCCTCTGGCACTCCTGCGCTGGTTTTGCTCTTTTACTGTGGCTAGATTTCCCTCTCTAGTTTTACTCATGTCTACCGGCAAGGGTTGTGACCTGGACCACTCCTATACCTTCTGCTTGATATCTGGGCACGTTCAGCAAGGTACCAGGACCACCCTCTCTTTCAACTCGAACTGTTACTTATTACATGATTGTTATGTTCTTCCTTAGTATTTTCACTGTGACTTGTTTTGATATGGTATGTATTTTTCCTTTATACTGGCATTTTGCTGTACCATGTTGATTTTGACTTCAATAAAATTGTTTGAAAAGGATTTGAGAGTGGAGGCGATGGCTGCCAGCAGTCCAACAGTTCATTAAGGGTCGAACTCTGGTGGAACAAGAAGAGTCAAGAAAAGATGTCTTTATACTGAACCCTGGAGACAGGGTCTTGAGCTGGTGCAAAGGTGCACATCAGCAGGGCAAGCTACAAACTCCATTGGAGGAAGTGCTTGCAGTTGTGTTACATCAACTCATTCCAGGAGTGCCAGTCTATGACATCCAGAAAGAAGGTACCAAAGACAAGCCAAGATGACTTCAGGCTTCTTAAGCCCATTAGAAACGCCAACGAGATTCCCGAGACCTTGTCTACAGGACAAGAAGAACAGGTTCCAGAGACATCAGTGGCACCACCATTAGAAAATCAAAGGTGGCTACTCCCTGTTCCCTCACTACTGTCTCCAAGGTCTGCAGAAGAATGTGCAGGTTCAAATAGTTCCATGCAGCCCAATGATTGCCCAGCTCAGGCTCTTACTCCCACTGTGGAGCCCTCTGGCCTACTGTCTACTTAAAAAGTGAGCATGTGCCTTTGACTGGTCCTGAAGAAGAGCCTGAACCACAGCCCTTGAGATGCTCCCAGAGGCTTAATGAAATGCCTGAAAGTGAGGATGTGCCATCACCTGTTCATGGAGGAGAGCCTGGAACTTAACCCTTGAGATGGTCCCAGAGGCTTAACTTTGGGAAACCACCTGAAAGCTTTGCGCAAGAGGACATTGTATGGTCTGTAAACTTGCCTGAAATTGCAAGTTCAAGCAGGGTGGAGTGTGGCGGGGTGCCCCTTTATCCACAGTCAGGTACAGATCCCTTTAATTAAAACTCCCCCAATCCTCTGGACTCCCAGCATCCCCTAAACGCTCTTGGACACTCCCAGAGGATATAAAATCCAGCTTCTCCTTGCTTCGCGTGCTCAGTGAGACTCTGCCTGATGGGACAGCAGTGACTGCGCAAGTGAACTGTCACCAGGTGCTGTGTTCTCCCCCATTAAGTCTGGTGCCACCATCAGTGGACACAAAGCATGCAGCATCTATCTAAGCCCCAGTCACTGGAGAAGGCTTTGCTACAGTCCATTTGGAGAGGCTGTCCATGCAGTGGGGTCGCCCTATCTTCAGCCACCAGAACCTCCTGACCGAAGACAACAGTAGTGGTGCCAGTGTAAAGCCTGTGCTAGCCGCAGTTGCACCCAGCCATTAGCTTTCCAGAACCACCCTTCATAGGGTAAACACATGAGGGAAATTATCTTTTTTCTCGCTCATAAACTGAACTGAACTCAGGAACTCTACTGCCATCTAGTGGCCATTTGTAGAATTGTTTTCATTTCTTCCATTCTTCTCCAGTGCTTTATACTGCACTCCCCTGTTCTTATGATATGCCCTATGCAATGCTATGTAGATTTCCGTTGTTTAGTAAAGTAGAAACTGTATATTACCACTGGTCTGATCATTTGGCTGATACCATTACACAACAGTATTATTTAAAATTATACAAATGATTGTGTATTCATTGATTATACCGGTTAATTCTAGAAAAATAAACCAGCATGGTTCAGCTTGACTTGGCTTGAGTAAGCTGAATCCTTCAGTTACCCAGACAGAACCTGCATCAATTCTCTATTTCTAAATCTTACAAGGGATGCCCAACAAAGAATCTTTATGACACGTACCCACCAAATTGAACGGGGATCTGGTTGTTTTTAATATTCCCTTAGTCATCATTATTCAGTCATTGTTATTGTTGCCGTATATTTAGTGCATAATTGTATCTAAGGCATATCTGTTCCAATGCAGATATGATCCCTACATAACTACTTACCTTCCTTATGCCAGTTAATAGCTCAACAACAATCCTCACATCATTGGGCGACCAGGATTAAGAGCTTAAGCCAATGCGGGCCAGGTGGAGCTTTTCTCCACCAGCAAGCAATTGGGCCTTGTGTGCTCATTTGACTTTTCCCCATAGGCTCCATACCAACAGTTATAGCAGCTAAAGGGGTTTCAATCTGCAAAGATGTTGAGCTTCTCCCATCAAACCATGTTCAGGTTGGTGAGTGAGTGGGAAAATATAGCTCCAATAAAAGCTCTGCATCTCTACAGATAACAACGCCCATCAAAAAGAAAACGGTTGTGTGCCAGTAGAAGCTCAACCACCTTTAAAGCACAAAAAATAACTTTAGTTCTGAAGAATGAAAACTTTAACACAACGCGCACTTGCTTGCCCAACTTAAACTCAAGATCTTGGTCATGGTCACCCATTGATCTGAGGTTTGTTGTTGGGCTGATGATCTAAAGTAATGACACCGGCCACTTTTAGATGACCCTCTGGTGGTCTACCTGCTTAATGTCCTTTAAGTACTGTATGTGGGGAAACGATGGGATAATAGGTGAATCCACAGGTTTCCTAGAGATGAACTCCAAGCTCTCACCATAGAAAATCATGCAAACTTCTGTTTTTGAAAAAGTAGGAGTTGGATCTAAAACTGTATTCACAGAACTGTCTTTTATAGCCTAACTAAATTACATTTACAGGGCACTGTGTTTTTAAAACAATGCATTTTTTTTAAATAAAATTCAAATTGTAATTTTTTTAAATCGGGGCTAGGTGGTTAGTACTTCTGCACATAGAGAAACAAGGCATATGCTAGCAACTTACTAGTGTCAATGCACTGGTTAGATCAGTAAAAAAAATTGCTAAACCAGTGTCCCATGTATTTTCTGACTCACCAGATAGTAGGTGTGGTCCTGGTAACTCAGGCTGCACAGAAAGAAATTGGGAATAAAAGCCCCAGTAGTGATGTTACATAGAGGACCAAGCAGCTTTCATCATGGGATCTTTATTACAAATATTCAAATAGCAAAAACTAGACTTAAGGAAACTCCGCCATCACCTCCACCGCAATTGTGATTAAAAAGACAATGTTGTCTAAAGAATGCAGCTGCTCTCACACTCCACACATGCATGCGATAGGTCTAGAAACTCCATGGGGTTCCTAGACTTATTGCATGCATGTGTGGTGTGTGAGCACAGTTACGTCATTTATTCAATGTTGTCTGTAGCACTACTCCCATGGGAGCTGCTGGTTATGGATTCCCCTGGGTTACCCATAGCAACAACTTGACAATATAGCATATTCTAAGTGCTTATCTCAGTCAGAAAACAGTCCAGGGGTTTGGGTTTATGTTGTTTTATTGGAGAACTGAGATGGGAGAAGGGATGAGTGGGATACTCCAACTGATTAACTATGCATAATTGCTGGGACTTCAGAATAAAGCTAAATGCGGCAAGGCCGCTGCTTCACCTTGCCATAAAATGAAGAAGAATTAGATGAACTTTACTGTTCTGTGAATCGCTCTTCAGGGTTCTACTCAGCACCTTTGTCCCTTCTCTTTAGGGTTCTATACTGCACCCCCTTTAATCTGACACTCTGTGTGAGCTGACCCCTTGATCCTCTGACTTCACTGGAGTGGTCCCCCTTACTGGGCAGACCCTTTGGCAAGTCCCATGGTACTCATGGACACTGTTTTTCCTGGAAGACTCTGCCAGCAACTCCACTGTCAGCTCCATTGGATCCTCTGCAGCTCAGCTCCACACCTGGTTCACTAGGCCGACTGCCTAAGACCACTTTCCTCATGCCACAGGAGGAGAGACCAGCCGTCAGCCTCCTCCTGAGACTCTACTCCCAAAGACACACTGTCACATGTCCCCCTGGCTTTTATGAGCAATCCCAGGATGCACTGCAAGAGTGCCCACCCACTGACACTCCCACAAAAGCCAATGTGTTTCCTCCACTGTCCAACAAGCCCCCTTATTGGATGCAGTGGGGACACTCCCTCAGACCCAGTGAATCACACCTGGAAACATGCAACAGGCAACCTAATAGATCAGGCTCCCCTGAAAAGCAGAAGGAACATAAGATGCTTTTACCTAGCACCTACATAGGATGGTGCTACATGTCTTTTTGAATATTTTTAATAAACATCCCATGATGAAAGCTGCTTGGTCCTCTATGTAACATCCTTACTGGGGTTTTTATCCCCAAATTTTTTCAGTTAGTACTTAGCAGCACCAGAGTTTTTGATTCCCAACCATGACACTACCTGCCTGAAGTTTGCATATTCTCCCTGTGCCTGTATGGGTTTCCTCTGTCTACTCCGGTTTCCTCTCACACAGTGGATCCTGTCTAAATGGGCCCTAAATTGGCCCTAGTAAAGCTGTCGTTTATGCTATGGAGATAGGGAGGGATTCTGTAGTTCAGCAGACAAGAACTTGGAGAAGCTGATAACACTGCCTGAGAATTGAGTAGAGCAGGGGCAGAGGTTACAGGATTTTAGGGGCTCATTGGATGGAATTCTGGCAGATTAACAGTTATTTTCTGTATTTCCAGTGTATTTAAATGAATAAAGCACTGGGAAATGTGCATTTACTACAGAGCTGTGCTGAATATGTTATTCTATGGCCAGATATATACAGTAAATCTGTAGGTTTAATTCAAATAATACTTGAATATCCTGCTATGAAATACATTTTTCAGGCACACCCTGTTAGGAGATGACAATGTTTTATCCCTGTCTCCCAGTTGTTCAGCTGTGCTGTCACATGGACACTACAAGTGGCCATTCTAAAGCACATTATTTAGATATGATCTACTGCTGTCATCATGAGGAATCCTGTTCTGAGCAGGGTCGGGCCCACCATGGGTCCTGCGAGCAGGGTCGGGCCCACCATTGGTCCTGCTGGGTCAATTAGACCCAGGCAGCACTTTGAGAGGGGCAGCAAATTGATGCCTATGTTTTTTTTTTCAGCAGTTTTGTGTGTCATCAGTTTGCGGGGCGCTACAGGTAGCATTGTCCCATCTCATACTGCCGCCTATAGTGCAAACTGATAAGTAAGAGGAGACGAAGTGTCCTCTCCAGGGAACGTCCCTCGCATGATCACGGTGTGCGCAATCACGTCAGACATCAGCGCACTCCATCTCATGCAGGACAGGCTGGATCTTCTAGGGCGATGGCCTTGGCAGACACAGGAGGACTGAGGACAGACAGTGGGTGTTTGGTGGACCGGTTCGGGGGTGGGTTATGGAAGAAGATAACAGTATATATAATATTTTCTACATTTTATATTTATATAAAATAATGGATGTGGGGGCCTTTTAGTGGGCGTTTTTTTTTTTTTTTTGGGGGGGGGGGTGTGTGAAGGAGGGGCAACATTTCATTCTTGGATCCAGGCAGCACAATGTCTTGGGCCAGCCCTGGTTCTAAATAACACCATGCAGCCATCACTGGAGTACATGTATACAAGAAATGGCTGCAAAGGTGTGTGTGTGTGTGTGGGGGGGGGGGGATGGATTCTGATGAGATCTGCAGTGCTAAGATGCAAAAAAAATTAAGTAAAACAGCTTTCTTTTTTTTTCAAGGCAATTGTTTATGAAACACGGTGCTTTAGCAATTCTGTTTACTTGCTTTACATGTACAGTATGTTCATTTATTTGTAATGTAAAGATTTTGTACAAATGAAAACTATTTAAAACATCAGATAAAAGACCTAAAGACTAAATATAAAAATAAATAAAAACATAAACAAAAATGCCCCAAACTCTTACATTTTTCTTTTAATTTGTTGTCCACTTGCCAGTAAAAGATATTGTGATTTACATTAAAAATGAAATGTCGGGTCATGGCCTGGAGCGGCATGAAGTAGGACGCAAGTGAGTGGAGCTCCGCCGGCCGTTAATCCTGAACCCTGAAATCCTGCACTTTTCCATCCTGCACCGCCTCCCACATACCTCCGGAAGGTCCCCGGACACCCCGCAGCATTTCGCCGCCTAAAAAATAGGCAGATGCGACCGCCAAACTTGATAAGTTCCGCCGCTTAGAGAAGGACCTATAGGCCCAAGATGGCGCCGCAGCGGGAGCGGAGGTAAGCGCGGCGGGAGCCGAGACAGCCCGAGTTCTTGAAGCGATCTCCCAGTGCCAGGCTACACTTACCACCAAAATACAGGAGGTCAAAATAGACATCTCCTTGGTCCGGCAGGACCTCCAGAAGGTGTGGGAAAGGGTCACTGAGGCAGAGCAGAGGATCAGTGGGGTTGAAGACTCCCTCCCCCCCTTGCAAAACTTGTCTGATAGTCTCCAGTTACAAGTAACGCAGCTCCTATTAAAGCAGGATGATATGGAGAACAGGCTGCGGAGATGCAACATCAGACTCATAGGCCTGCCTGAGGGAGCTGAGGGATCCCATCCATCCGATTTGCTTGGATCGTTTGCTCACTGACACCTATGGACGTGAGGCCTTCTCTCCCACTTTTGTGGTGGAGCGGGCTCACCGCCTTTCAGGCCAGCCACTGCCTCAAGGTGCACCCCTCCGCACTTTTATAGCCAAACTCCACTTTTTCGATGATCCGGAAGCCGCTATCTCCTGGCTGGAACACCTGGAGGCACGGGGCTGAGAACACCTCCTGCCTCCCCCCTGGGAACTCCCTGCCTTCACCTTACAGGATCTGCTCCATGTCAATGTTGCAATGCTGCTCCTGACTTTGTACTCTCCTTTAGCATTTATAGCCTGGCATGGGGCTCCTTCCATCTGCAATACCACTGTGAATGCTTGCTGAACTGACTGTTATCACCGGTTGCTGTCCTGGCTCCCCCTGCGGGGAGGCTTGTTTCCCCTTGTGTTTACGGTGTCGGGACCATTCACCCTTATTTGCAGCCCTTTCAAATTCATCTGCACCTGGCATGGGAACCATCATCCTGAGAATCCGACGGAGCACCCCCTTAACGTTGCCCCTTCCAGTTGAACTTTCTTCCCCCCCCCCTTTTTCTTTATTTTGCTTCCCCATTTTTCTTCCCCCCCCCCCCTTTCTTCCACGCATGTTGTGTCCTACTCCCATGCCATGCTACCCAGCAAAGTTTCGCTCTCCACGACGGCCTATGTTAGGCACACCCAGTAACTGACAACCTGTCACTGTTTTGGATGGTGGACTCAGTTTTTTCTTTCCCAGGCCCTTGACATCTCCTGTTTTTTCCTCCTACTCCACCACAACTATCCTGATGTGCTGGGCCTGTGTTGTTTCTTTTTCTTTTTTTTTTCCCCCTCGGGGGGCTTTCTCATCCCTCCTGAATGAGTGGTTGGTTTGGGAATCTCCGAGCCCGCACGAGTTGGGGTGTGTGCAGGGCAGGGTGGGGGGGTATATTGTCTTTATTGATGACCTGCATTTTTTATGTTTTTTCTTGTTTTAGATGCGTGCTAACCATATATGCATATGTAGTGTTTGTGCCTTTACTTGATGCAACCAATGTGACCGAACTGTCTGTTTCTATATGCTATGTTGCCTATAACCTGATTGTTGAAAATGTGGACCGAACGGAACCCCTGGAGCTCCTCCATGCTATATCGCCCATCTTCCCACCTGTCGTGCCTTAAATTTTTGACATGGAATGTCCGCGGCCTTAGAGACAAGGTCAAGCGGACGGCAGTGTTTGATGTACTTAAACGTCACAGGGCGGATGTTGTTGTCCTGTTGGAAACCCACCTCGACGACACTCTGCAGCAGGCGCTGAGGCGCCCATGGATAGGTTGGACGTTTCAATCCTTGTTCACCTTACATTCCGCGGTGTGGCGGTGCTGATTTCGAAATCTGTACACTTTGAGCTCCGGGGGTCCCAAGTAGACCCAATGGGCAGGTATGTGTTCATGGACGTATTGCTCTGTGGGGAACCCTATCTGCTCATGGCATTTTATGTCCCTCCCCCTTTCTCCTCTGTTGTTCTTCTTGAAGGTTTAGACTATATGTTGTTACGACCCCGTGTCCCTGTGATTTGGCTGGGTGATTTTAATAATACCCTGAACCCTAGTATGGATAGGCTGCACGTTTCCGGGGCTGACCGAGCGCTGCTCATGACCACTAGGTTTGCCCGCTTGTTGGCAGAATTCAATCTCTTGGACTCCTGGAGAGCGAAATATCCCTCTCTTCGAGCCTACTCCTGCTACTCCGCTTCCCATCGTACCATGTCCCGTATAGATCTTATCCTCCTCTCCCCCTCACTGCTCCCTAGACTGCTTGATGCCGGTTTCCACACTCGTGGCCTTTCAGACCACAGCCCCTACTGGATTACCATCAGTCTCCAGTCGGATCGAGCAAGACCCGCTTGGCGCTTGAATCCCTTTTGGCTTTCTCTCATTCCCGAAGAGAGGAATGTGGCTGAGGCGTGGCAGCAATTTTTCACTGATAATGTTGGCTCGGCCTCCCCTCTGGTGGTTTGGGAGACTTTCAAACTGCATGCCAAGGCGACCCTCACCTCTATCATTAACTCCATCAAGGCTGACTCGGCACGGGCGTATGTACAGGCCACACAGGCCCTGGCGGTGGCGGAGGAGGCCTTTTTGGCTGACCCGTCGCCTCCTGCGGCGGACCAGCTCAAACTTCTTACTAGGGTGGTGGAGCAACTTGACTACGAAAAGGCCCGCAGGGCTCTCTTTTTTCAGAAACAAAAACTTTACGAACACGGTGAGCGGGCGGGCAGGCTTCTGGCCTACTTGGTACATAGCAATTATCGACCCCCGGTAGTGATCACCCTACACCCCGCTGGAGGTACCCCTGTTTCGGACCCTACCCGGGTGGCAGAGTGTTTTCGGGACTTCTTTCGGGACCTATACACCTCCACGGCACCGGGCGACGATTCCCCGATCCTTCCCTATCTTTCCCCTGACGTGCTCCCTCAGCTGACTGACGAACAGGTGAAACAGTTGGAGGCCCCCCTTACTCAGGAGGAACTTGTGGAGGCTAAGTTCCCCAGATCTAAGTCACCAGGGCTGGATGGCTTACCGATCTCTTAACGCTATTTGAAGCTGCATTCGAAACCTCCTCTTTACCCCCCTCTATGCGAGAAGCCCTGATCGTACTTATACCCAAACCCGGCAAGGACCCCCACATCCCGGCCTCCTACCATCCCATCTCCCTTTTACAAGTCGATGTTAAGATCCTTGCCAAGGTCCTCTCTATCCGCTTCAACAAAGTGATTTTGTCCCTGATTCATCTGGATCAGTCGGGTTTCATGCCCGGCAGAAACACCTCCTTTAACTTGAGACGTTTGTTCATGAACTTGCAGGCGAACCATGATAATGCTGGCACTAGAGTAGTGGTGTCCCTAGACAAAGCCAAGGCATTCGACTCGGTCGAGTGGGGGTTACTGTGGCGATGCCTTGAGGGCTATGGCTTTGGAACAAATTTTATAAAATGGGTCCGCATCCTGTACCAGTCCCCAATGGCCAGGGTACTGGCCAATGGATGCACATCCCCTCAGTTTCCCCTCACGCGTGGGACTCGCCAGGGTTGCCCCCTCTCTCCCCTCCTTTACGCTTTGGCGGTATAGCCATTGGCGATAGCTATCAGGACTCATCCTGATATCCGCGGTCTCCGAGCTGGTGCTGTGGAGGGAAAGATAGGCATGTATGCAGAAGATACCCTGCTATACCTGGCTGATCTGGATGAATCCCTGCGTAATGCCCTCACCCTCATTGAGCACTTCGGCCGCTATTCCGGTCTCATGATTAAAGCGGTTGTATCCCGCTTTTTGACACTTTTACCTACAGGTAAGCCTATAATAAGGCTTACCTGTAGGTACAAATAATATCTCCTAAACCGGCACGGTTTAGGAGATATTTACAGTGCATGCAGCCGCTCGCGCGAGCGGCGCATGCGCTCTGAAGGTCCGGGGGGACCTTCAATTAACTTGCCGGGAGCTTGCCGGAAAAATCGCGGCTCCGGCCAATCAGCACGCTGGAGCCGTCTCTTCCGGCCAATCAGCGCGCCGGAGCCGCCGAACCCGGAAGAGACGACGAGGGATCATGGCAGCGCCCGCATCGATGTCCGGGGGTCCGTGTCGGGGCTTCGTTTTAAGGTAAGTTAAACATAATGGGCTAGTATGCGATGCATACTAGCTCATTATGCCTTTGTCTTGCAGGTTTTTTTTTTTTTTTTTTTTTATATAGGGTTTACAACCGCTTTAATTGGGACAAATCCCAGATTTTACCCATAGATGACATCTCCCCCTGTTCTGTGGACCCACGATTTCCATTGCAGACGGTAGAGTGGATTAAGTATTTGGGGATACAGGTTACTAGCTCCCCCAAGGACTACCTACCGGATAATTTGCAGCCCCTCTTCGCACTACTCAAATCTAAAACTCAGGCGTGGGCACGTCTCCCATTGGGGGTCAGGGGAAGAGTCAACTTGGTCAAAATGGTTTTATTACCCTAACTGCTTTACATTCTGTGGCACACCCCGATTTACATACCACTCAAGTATTTTCTCCAATTTGATTCCCTTCTTAAACCGTTCATTTGGGGCTCCAGCCGCCATAATCTAGCATGGCGGAAACTTAAGAACCCTACGGACCTGGGCGGCTTGGCGCTCCCTATCTTTAATATGTACTATTTGGCGTCCCAGTTGTCCCACTTCTTCCATCTACACAACTCCGATAGGGAGCGGTTTCTGGCCCTCTTGACTCCGTCCTTGGCCCATGCGTCCGCTGACCCCCCTGTCCCTGATTTTTGTTGGGGTGCGTGGGGCAGCACCCCGGGGTGACAAGGCATCCATGTTGTTCCACTACAGGTGGATATGGGATGTTGTGTCTGCTAAGCTGGATCTCCCCTTGCTCCATGACCATACACCGCTGTGGCACAATGCTCATCTCCCCGAACTGGCTTCTATCCCTGATGCGCACGCCTGGGCCCAGCACAGAGTCCACTTTCTTGCCCAGATACTGGCGGATGGTAGGCTCAAAACGTTTGATACCCTAAAACACCAATTCAGCCTCCCCAACCATATGTTTTTTAGGTTCCTGCAGGTTCGCCACGCCTTTTCTTCTCAATTCCCACAGCCTATGCCGGACATAGCCCCAATCTCGGTAATTGAAGTAGTCAGAGGGTCTGAATCTAAACAGCTCATATCGCATCTCTACAATGCGCTCCTCCTCCCCTCCTCCACGGTGTTAGCCTACGCCATTAAATCTAAGTGGGAGGGAGATCTGGGACCGGTGGAGGATGAGGAGTGGGAGGATGCTCTTGATAATTGCAAACTAGTGTCCCCGAAACTGTCGGATCATCTGACCCAATTGTTCATGATGCATAGGGCCTATCTGACACCAGCCCAGGTGGCTAAATACCACCGCAACACCTCAGATACGTGCCCTCTATGTGGACAGTAACCAGGCACATTCTACCACCTTCTCTGGAGCTGCCCGGAACTGCAGGGCTTCTAGAAACAGGTGGTGGAGTTCCTACATGACACCATGGGCTCCCCCTTAACGCTGGCCCCAAAGCCCTGTTTGCTCGGCATTTTTCCAGATGTACAGTAAGTATAAACAAATTTACTGCCCATTTCCTACACGAAACCTTGTTCCTAGCCCGGAAGTGCATTGCACAAAAATGGATGCGAGCTACCCCCCCGACCTTTCATGACTGGCTTAGAGCAGTTAACCACACCTTGCCTTACAAGAAATTGATATATGCCCATCGTGGCTGCCCGTCCAAATGCAACAAAATTTGGGATAGGTGGGTTCAGGCCCCGGAGACGTGCATCTAGACCTGCCTGCTACCTTTTTGTATTGTTCTTTTTGGGTGTGGGTCCTGTTCTGGCTACTCCGCAGTGGGGACTAGACGAACTGATGTTGCCTACTTTGGGATTACCCCTGTGCCCTGGCGAACCCGGACCCGCTGGGCGTCCTCCTTGAGTGTCACTGCATAGCGCTGCATGACACAGCACTGTTCGACATTAGGGATGATCGAACGGTTCGGGTCCACCATCGGTTCGGCCCGAACATTGGGTGTTCGAGGTTCGGCCGAATTTAGAACTTTTTGCCCAAAAAGTTCGGAATTCGGGAACCAGAACCGCCCAAAATGCAATGCTTCAGGAAATGGGCTTTAAAAGCCCGTGACTGGACCAGAACCATTAGCAAAAGCCAATTGAGGGGGCAGGAGAATGCTAGGAATGTGATTGGAGTGACTAGGGGGTCCCTAGACCAATCATTAGTGAATACGCCCCCCAGTATATAAGATCGCCCCCGCCATATTCCTAGCATTGTTATACTGGACATGGAAGAGAGTGGAAGCAGTTCTGTTAATTTTACTTTAAAAGTGTCATTTATCATTTATTAGTGGGAGGAAAGGGATATCTAGTGTAGTTAGAGTGCTCCTTTACACTTTAGTTAGCTTCAAAAATTTAGTTTCTGTAGGGAAAGTGTTAAGTGTCAGGGGACCGTAGTGTAGTGTAGGGTTAACTGCCAGTGACTGCTATGGCAGGGTGACAAAACCCTTCCATAGCAGGGTGACCGCTATAGAAAAATGATCTTTTCTCTGAATAGCTTCAGCACACCCATATGGCTTCTCACCAGCCAAGCATTTTTTATGCTGCAGGGGCTGCCACTGCCAGTGCTTTTTTGAGGACATGTTTGATGTCAGACATGACATCTGAACATGTGTATAGGGGGTATATATAGACATATATATCTGAATATATACCCCTAGAAATATATATAGGTGTGATAGTAGCAGAAATAAATGCTTGCGCTAATGAAATCATTTACAGTAATATATTTCTGCTACTATCACACCTATATATGTCTAGGGGTATATATTAAGACATATATGTCTATATATACCCCCTATACACATGTTCAGATGTTTTGCCTGCCTCAAAAGAACCCAAAAAAAATGCCAAAAAACGCTAGCGTAAAAAAAAAAATGCCCAGGTGTGTTTTTGCTGGCATTTTTTGGGGGGTTTTGGAGGCAGGCAAAACATCTGAACTTGTGCACAGTACCACTATACACAAGTTCAGATGTTTTTCCTGACTGCAAAGATCCCAAAAAAATGCCTTCTATTAAACCGGCAAGGTGTTACAGGAGCGGAGCCAACCCCCTGTCAGAAAGTTTTCTAATACAAACAATCCTTTTTTTTTTCTGGTTCTGGGCATGCTACAGAGCTGAAACTTCACAGGTACACCTTTTAGACCCCACAGACACAAAATCACACAAAAAAAAGTTCTTAAAAATTGTCATTTTTGATAAAAAAAAGCCAATTATTGAAAAATTAAAAAAAAGAGAGATTTTTTGATTTTTACTTTGGATTTAGTATCTGGGGGGTCTAAAAGGTGTGCATGTGAACCCCCAAAAAATGCCAACAAAAACACACCTGGGCATTTTTTTTTTTTGACGCTAGCGTTTTTTTTGGCATTTTTTGGGGTTCTTTTGAGGCAGGCAAAACATCTGAACTTGTGTATAGTGGTGTATATACACACATCCATATATTTATATACACACCTAGACATATATAGGTGTGATAGTAGCAGAAATATATGCTTGCGCTAATGAAATCATTTACAGTAATATATTTCTGCTACTATCACACCTATATATGTCTAGGTGTGTATATAAATATATGGATGTGTGTATATATACCACTATACACAAGTTTTTTTTTTTTAATTATTATTTTAATAATTGGCTTTTTTATCAAAAATGACAATTTTTAAGAACTTTTTTTTTGTGTGATTAATAGTTAATGGGGCACTTTTTAGGGGCATTTATTGGGTTTTAGGGCTTCAAAATGGTGTTTTTTGATTACCGAAGTTCAGGTCCCATTGATTTCAATGGGGTTCTGAAATCCGGGCCGAACTTTTGGAAAATTCGGGTGTTCTGGTCGAACCGAACTTTTCAAAAGTTCGATCATCCTTATTCGACATGTCAGTTCGGCCATATGTCACTGTATGTTGCAATTTATGTAATACAAAGCACGCAAATTCCTTGTAAACCTGTTTATTTAGTTTTTTTTCAATAAAGACTTTTGTTGATTTAAAAAAAAAATGAAATATCATTTATTTAAAATATAAATTTATGAGATTATAACTAAGCTTTTATTTTTAGATGGTATTGTTTGGCTTTTTATAGGCATAAAATAATTAATCTCAAGAGTTTTTCAATTATCAGGGCATGTCTTTTATTCATTTTTTAAGATGGGGATGAGGCTAATAGAACATATAAAGAGGAGCAGATGTACTATGATAAATGGCATGCGGGTCATGATCTTTTTTTTCATTTATAATTTTTTTTTTTATGTAAATTTTTTTGTATGCTCTACATTTTTATTTTCTGCTACTTTAACATTATTAAGAACCTAAATAAACATAGTACTACGCAGGAATGTAGAAATACTTGAACAATTAACAGGTATATTGTCATTTTAATTTGTGGTTATAGTTGTTTTTTGTTTTTAAAATGTTCACATTCTACATGATGCTCCTTTTGCCAACACAAAAATCAGCTTCTTAGAATCATAAAGTCGCATTCTCTCAAAGTAACACTAAACAGAGAAGTGTTAATTGACAATATTCACTTAAATCATGTATATTAAGCCACTGTATGTTATATTTAGTTTCACTATTTCTTTATTAGTTTGTTAAGTGAACAAGTAACAACAATTCCAAGTCACATAGTCAGAAGGCAATTATTATTAGTAGAAAAAGAGTAACTGGGGGATTTAGAGGGGGAGAATAGGGAGAGAGAAGGAGAAGAAGAAGAAGGGAAAGGCTAGTACGATTTTGGTAGGTACGTGGATAAAGAGAGCTTACGGAAATATTTTGCGTTGATCATCTACAATTGAGTAAAACAACAATATAATGCCAGTCTAATACATATCAGATCTGTTAACAAAACAGCAGTATATATATATACTGTATATATATATATATATATATATATATATATATAGATATATATATATAGATATATATATATATATATATATATATATATATATATATATTATTATTATTTTTTAATCCTCTAAGTACTTAATTCCTGGAGCCTGTTGTGTGATCACATGATCCTTCCCTGTTCTTTGACATCTGCAGGGAAAAATCTTTGGGATGGAGTGGCTTCTATTACTCTGTTGATGTACAGTATTCTACAGTGTAAGTATGTGTCTGGCCAGCCCTGATTGGTACTGCGCCACATGATTAAAAAAAAGCAAACTGTTTCAGAAGGGCAATTCAAATTAAATTATACATATCAAAAACTGCTTAATCGCTCCCTATAAATCTTTATTGCACATCAAATGTGTATTTTTTATGCATGAATGTGGTGTAGGCAGAGTCAAAGATGGTTAACACTAGCTTTCATTTTGTTTAGATGGCATCTGCATCCAAG
Source organism: Pelophylax lessonae (assembly GCF_965119305.1). Classification (NCBI taxonomy): domain Eukaryota; kingdom Metazoa; phylum Chordata; class Amphibia; order Anura; family Ranidae; genus Pelophylax; species Pelophylax lessonae. Next base: position 98,959,005 of record NC_138770.1, read on the forward strand.
GTTCTTTCTTACTTTACTGGTATTAGCAATAACATCTGATTTAACACATACTGTATATGACTCTATAGTCATGTGGGCTGCACAGATAAGAAAAAGGAGGAAATTAAGAGCTTAGAAGGGAACTGAAATATGAGCATGCTCGGTAGAGGACACCAGCTGGTCTACACAATCTCAGTCTGTAATGGGGACACAGAGTAGATAGGAGAGATGGCTGAAGGCTGGGTCAAACAGGCATATTAAACTATACACAAAACAAATGCTTTAGTGGCTTTGTATATATGACCACTCTGTTATATAGCATGTAATGAGAGTTTTTCCTAGTCTGGGTTTATTGGCACTTTAAACACTTCATGTCAGTCAACAAAACAAAACCAACATATGTCTTGTCCTTTAAAATGTATGTTTAGGGAAAAAAAAAATAAAATTCAGTTCTTGTAACTCTGTTAACAGGTTAAATGGAACTCCTGTGTAGTTAGGATACTTTTTTTTATTTGGTTCCCTTTCTTATTGTTTTTTCCTGTGTTTTTTTTATTTTTTTCATTTTTTTATTTGTTCGTGTACTGCCACCAAAAAAATAAATAAATAAATAAATACAATTCTGTCTATCTGTCTATCTATCTATCTATCTATCTATCTATCTATCTATCTATCTATCTATCTATCTATCTATCTATCTATCTATCTATCTATCTATCTATCTATCTATCTATCTATCTATCTATCTGTCTATCTGTCTATCTGTCTATCTGTCTATCTGTCTATCTGTCTATCTGTCTGTCTGTCTGTCTATCTATCTATCTATCTATCTATCTATCTATCTATCTATCTATCTATCTATCTATCTATCTATCTATCTATCTATCTATCTATCTATCTATCTATCTATCTATACACTGCTCAAAAAAAATTAAAGGAACACTTCGAAAACACATCAGATCCCAACAGTGAAAAATATCATGCTGGATATCTATACTGATATGGACTGGATAATGTGTTAAGAAGGAAAAGATGCCACATCTTTTGATGGAAATTATTATTACCACCCTACAGAACGCTGAATTCACTGACACCCCCAAAAAAGTGAAAAAATTATGCAGCAGGCTGAGGCTAGTCCATTTTGCTGAAATTTCATTGCAGCAACTCAAAATAGTACTCAGTAGTTTGTATGGCCCTTAGCATGCTCCTAATGAGACAACGGATGGTGCAACCTGGTGGCGTCGGGTGGACCGAAAAAAATAATGCTCCAGAGATGTTCTATTGGTTTTAGGTCAGGCAAGCGTGGGGACCATTCAATGGTATCAATTCCTTCATCCTCCAGGAACTGGCTGCATACTGTCGCCACATGAGGCCAGGCATTGTCATGCACCAGTAGGAACCCAGGACCCATTACACCAGCATGGGGTCTGATAATGGGTCCAAGGATTTTATCTCAATACCTAAGGCAGTCAAGATGCCATTGTCTAGCCTGTAGAGGTCTGTGCATCCCTCCATAGATATGCCTCCCCAGACCATCACTGACCCACCACCAAACCGGTCATGCTGAACGATGTTACAGGCAGCACAACATTCTCCATGGCTTCTTCAGCCCCTTATACATCTGTCACATGTGCTCAGGGTGAACCTGCTTTCATCTGTGAAAAGCACAGGGTGCCAGTGGTGGACCTGCCAATTCTAGTGTTCAGTGGCAAATGCCAATCAAGCTCCATGGTGCCGAGCAGTGAGCACAGGGCTCACTAGAAGATGTTGGGCCCTCAGGCCACCCTCATGAAGTCTGTTTCTGATTGTTTGGTGAGAGACATTTACACCAGGGCCCGCTAGAGGTTATTTTGTAGGGCTCTTGCAGTGTTAATCCTGTTCCCCCTTGCACAAATAATCAGATACTGGTCCTGCTGATGGTTTAATGACCTTCTATGGCCCTTTCCAGCTCTCCTAGAGTTACTGCCTGTCTTCTGGAATCTCGTCCATGCTCTTAAGACTGTGCTGGGAGACACAGCAAACCTTCTGGCAATGGCACATATTGATGTGCCATCCTGGAGAAGTTGGACTGTCTGTGCAACCTCTATAGGGTCCAGGTATTACCCCATGCTACCAGTAATGACTCTGACCCTAGCCAAATCCAAAATTAGTGAAAAACAGTCAGAAAAGATGAGTAGGGAAAAAACATGTCAGTGGTCTCCACCTTTAAAATCATCCCTGCTTTGGAGGGTGTCTCATTGTTGCCCATCTAGTCAGAGGCGTACCTAGGGTCTCCAGCGCCCTCTGCATGGAGCTGTATCGGCGCCCACCCCCCGAAAGAGAGAGAGGGGGGGTTTACAGAGAGAGAGGGGGGGTTGGCAGAGAGAGAGAGGGGGTGACAGAGAGAGAGAAGGGGTGACAGAGAGAGAGAGAAAGGGGGTGACAGAGAGAGAAGAGAGAGAGAGGGGGGGTGACAGAGATAGGGGGTGACAGCGAGAGAGGGATGGTGACAGCGAGAAAGATGGAGATGACAGAGAGAGGGGGTGACAGAGAGAGAGGGGGGTGACAGAGATACGGGGTGACAGAGAGAGAGGGGGGGAGTAACAAAGAGAGAGAGGGGGGTGACAGAGAGAGAGGGGGGTGAAAGAGAGGGGGTGACAGAGAGAGGGAGGGGGGTTACAGAGAGAGAGAGAGGGGGTGACAGAGAGAGAGAGGGGGTGACAGAGAGAGAGGGGGTTACAGAGACAGAGGGGGTGACAGAGAGGGCAGAGAGGGGGGTGACAGAGAGACAGGGGTGACAGAGAGAGAAAGAGGGGGGTGACACAGAGAGAGGTTGTGAAAGAGAGAGAGGGGGTGACAGAGAGAGAGAGAGAGTGTGTGGCAGAGAGAGAGGTGGTGACAGAGAGAGAGAGAGAGAGAGAGAGAGAGGGGTGACAGAGAGAGAGGGGGTGACAGAGAGAGAGGGGGGTGACAGAGAGAGAGAGAGAGGGGGGGACAAAGAGAGAGAGAGGGGGGGTGACAGAGAGACAGAGAGAGGGGGTGACAGAGAGAGAGGGGGTCCCCCTGTCAGCTTTGCCTGGGAGTGGAGAGGAGGTTGAAGGAGTCTTACCATGCTGAGCGGTGGTGCCGGCTCCTCTGACAGCTCAGTGCAGTCCCCATCCCCAGCCTGCCGCCGAGCTGGAGCCAATTGATGATGTCACGGTCATGTGACTGTTGACCGCCCATATGTGTGGGCGGACAGAGCTCCGGAGAGCCTGCACTGCCGTCTGGAGTGGACACAGGGCTCCAGGATTGGAGCCGCATGCTGCCTGGGGGCGCCAGGGGTGCAGGCTGAGTGGAGGGCGCAAAAATCACTGCTAACACTGCCAATTTGTTTGCGCCCCCCCTCAGCCTGCGCCCCTGGTGGGCGCCAATCTGGTATGCCCCTGCATCTAGTGCACCTATTGTTAATTTAATTAACACCAAAGCAGCTGAAACCGATTAACAACCCCCTCTGCTACTTAACTGACCAGATCAATAACCCATGAGTTTAATTAACTTGATGCTATACTGTAATTAAAAAGTAAAATTTTTGTGAGCAGTGTATATATATATATATATACAGTGGGTACGGAAAGTATTCAGACCCCCTTAAATTTTTCACTCTTTGTTATATTGCAGCCATTTGCTAAAATCATTTAAGTTCATTCTTCTTCCTCATGAATGTACACATAGCACCCCATACTGACAGAAAAACACAGAATTGTTGACATTGTTGCAGATTTATTAAAAAAGAAAAACTGAAATATCACATGGTCCTAAGTATTCAGACCCTTTGCTGTGACACTCATATATTTAACTCAGGTGCTTTCCATTTCTTCTGATCATCCTTGAGATGGTTCTACACCTTCATTTGAGTCCAGCTGTGTTTGATTATACTGATTGGACTTGATTAGGAAAGCCACACACCTGTCTATATAAGACCTTCCAGATCACAATGCATGTCAGAGCAAATGAGAATCATGAGGTCAAAGGAACTGCCTGAAGAGCTCAGAGACAGAATTGTGGCAAGGCACAGATCTGGCCAAGGTTACAAAAAGATTTCTGCTGCACTTAAGGTTCCTAAGAGCACAGTGGCCTCCATAATCCTCAAATGGAAGACGTTTGGGACGACCAGAACCCTTCCTAGAGCTGGCCGTCCGGCCAAACTGAGCTATCGGGGGAGAAGAGCCTTGGTGAGAGAGGTAAAGAAGAACCCAAAGATCACTGTGGCTGAGCTCCAGAGATGCAGTCAGGAGATGGGATAAAGTTGTAGAAAGTCAACCATCATTGCAGCCCGCCACCAGTCGGGGCTTTATGGCAGAGTGGCCCTACGGAAGCCTCTCCTCAGTGTAAGACACATGAAAGCCCGCATGTAGTTTGCTAAAAAACACCTGAAGGACTTCAAGATGGTGAGAAATAAGATTCTCTGGTCTGATGAGACCAAAATAGAACTTTTTGGCCTTAATTCTAAGCGGTATGTGTGGAGAAAACCAGGCACTGCTCATCACCTGTCCAATACAGTCCCAACAGTGAAGCATGGTGGTGGCAGCATCATGCTGTGGGGGTGTTTTTCAGCTGCAGGGACAGGACGACTGGTTGCAATCGAGGGAAAGATGAATGCGGCCAAGTACAGGGATATCCTGGACAAAAACCTTCTCCAGAGTGCTCTGGACCTCAGACTGGGCCGAAGGTTTACCTTCCAACAAGACAATGACCCTAAGCACACAGCTAAAATAACGAAGGAGTGGCTTCACAACAACTCCGTGACTGTTCTTGAATGGTCCAGCCAGAGCCCTGACGTAAACCCAATTGAGCATCTCTGGAGAGACCTAAAAATGGCTGTCCACCAACGTTTACCATCCAACCTGACAGAACTGGAGAGGATCTGCAAGGAGGAATGGCAGAGGATCCCCAAATCCAGGTGTGAAAGACTTGTTGCATCTTTCCCAAAAAGACTCCTGGCTGTATTAGATCAAAAGGGGGCTTCTACTAAATACTGAGCAAAGGGTCTGAATACTTAGGACCATGTGATATTTCAGTTTTTCTTTTTTTAAAAATCTGCAACAATGTCAACAATTCTGTGTTTTTCTGTCAGTATGGGGTGCTATGTGTACATTCATGAGGAAGAAGAATGAACTTAAATGATTTTAGCAAATGGCTGCAATATAACAAAGAGTGAAAAATTTAAGGGGGTCTGAATACTTTCCGTACCCACTGTATATATATATATATATATATATATATATATATATATATATATATATATTTGCTGTCTGTGTTTTCTTTCTGTAAAAATACTCAAAAATGATAAGGCTAAATAAAATAATAAGGCTGATGACAGGTTATTTTGCCTCCAAAACTGGTCCAGGATAGTTTAAAGGCATTTTCACAATTCTCAGCTATTTAACAACAAAATCCTTTTTGAAGCACCGTGGTATAGTGAAACATGCCTACAACTAGGTGTTTTAAAATAGTGAGCATAGTAAAGTTAAGCATATAAAAAGTGCACAGGGTATGCCTTGATTCCCCGGGATGCAAGGTTCCTGACAAAGACTTGGGTACTCGTGGTCCACCAGGCCGAAATCAGGCTGATCCCTTTCTTCGGGAAGCTTGCTGAAGCAAAGCCAACCCAAGTACTAGGTGGGGCAACCCTGAAGGGAGACCCCATGGGAGGGGGGAGAAGCTGACCAAAAGGCCACATGCCTCTCCCAATAACGTTAAGGGCAAGTCTGAGTACCTATACCCTAATAATTGGGGTGAGTAATATGCAACATGCTGTGCAAAAAGTGCAAAAAGGGCACACACACAAATAAAAAAAGAGAAAAATAAGAGGGTATAAGTGCTTTGAGTGTCAATGTGCAATACATTGGTGGGTCTTTTTCGGCCAGAATAAACAGATCCTCTGTTCCTAGCCAAAATGCCCTGCCCCGAAGGCAGGTGAGAAAAGAGCATGCAATAGGCTGTGTCCATGGTACAATAATAGACTCAAATGAACGCCCACATGTGAGAATTTCTGTCAATCCTGGACAAGTACTTCAGGGGCACATACATCGTGGGCTTCTCTCAGCCCCACCCATGACCTGACCAGTGCTACACCATCCCTACCAGGAAGGCATTTGAACTTAGGTTGATTAGGGAGAGCCTTGCCTTTGACTTGGGACAAGCCTGGTGCACCTGGACAGAATTACATTAGGCCAGATACTAAAAATCACCCACCCTCTGTTCTCTCTCCCAAAAACTGATATCAACAGATACTACACTTGATCTTAACCAAAAGGCCTAGAAGTGGTATTAACAACTAGGTGACTATGAAAGTAAGAGATACATCCTAAAAAACTTCAAAAACAGTTTCAAGGATGCATCTCTTGGGCTGCTTCACCTTCTGCTATTACTGCCAATTAGCAGCTGCCATTTTGACAATACTTTGTATTATACAGCAGGCGTGGCTGAAATAATGCAGTAGTTTATATTCTAACCTCTATAATATTTATGAACAAGTGAAACAGAATTGATCCCAGGACAGAATCCCTTGGATACCCTGCTCACAACTAGACTATTCAGATAATCTGACAATAATTACTACCCTTTGGACATGCTCCTGCGACCAGTTTTCTATCAAAGTACATGCAATCTTGTCACTGCCAAAAGACCTTAATATGTAAGTTAAGCATTAATAGGGTACTGTGTCAAATGCTTTAGTGAAATCCAGATACACTATGTCCACAGGCCTTCCTCTATCCAAATTACAACATACCTCCTCATAGAATGTTAAAAGGTTGGTCTGGCTAGAATGGTCCTTCATAAATCCATGTTGGTTACTACTAATGATACTATTTTCATCAGCAAATTATTGGATATGGTTCTGTATCATTCCTTCCAAAAGTTTACATACTATTGATGTTGGGCTTACTGGTCTGTAGTTTCCAGATATATATTTCAGATGCTTTTTGAATATTGGTACCAAGTTTGCTTTTCATCAATCATCTGGTATCATTCCAGTCAGTAAGCTTTTCTTGAAAACTATAAATAAAGGTCTGGTTATAATATGGCTTTTTGAGAACTCTTGAGCGTAAGCCATCCAGCACTGGTGATTTATTCAAATTCATTTTTTTTTGTCTTTTTTAAACACTGGTTTCTGTCAGGCACAAGGGTACATTCAGTATACTGTTATTAACATTACTGTCTTGTTTATTATACAGAAGAATACAGTTGACTTCTCCCTGTCATTTGTGAACAATTTCCCTGATAATCCTTTATGGAGGCAATATGTTCTGACCTCACCTTTTTTTTATTAATATATTTGAAAACATTTGGGCTTTTTTTGTACTCTCCTCCACAACGTGTCTCTCATAATCTAGTTTAGCTGCCCTGATTGCATTCTTTCATTTCATATTGTATTCTTTGTAGTTTTGGAATACCGATGACCCTTCTGTCTTTTATTTATTAAAGGACGTTTTTTTCTTGTTGATAATACTTTTAACCTTATTGTTCCACCACCCAGGTTTAACTTTAGTTTGTTTATACTTGTTGCCCTTTGGAATGCACTGACCAATACCATTGTTTAAAATGTCCTTAAAGCAGATGATATTAAGTGTATGTATCCTTCTCCCATGCCTCCCTTTCCTATAATTCATGGCAAACGTAATTACTTTGTGATCGCTATTGTCTGATTTAACCCTTACTGCAACATCTGTAATTAGGCTCGGTGTTGTTTGTAATTAGTAAGTCCAGCAGAACATTATCTCTTGTAGGGGTTTCCACCATTTGAGACATGAAATTGTCCAGCAAGACATAAAAAAATTACTTTTAGTTAGCGTCTTAGTTGAGTGCATAGTGCCATCTGCCCAATCAATATCAGGATAGTCCCTCATGATTATAACATTGTTCTGCCTCCCCGTCATCTCTACTGTATTAGTAGATGGGTCTCTGCCTCCTACTTAATGTTAGAGGGGCTATAGCATACACATACACATTATTTACTGTTAAGTTTCATGCCTATGAAGCTCAAACCACAAAGACTTCACCTCCTCACCAGCCCAGTTAGCTGTTATTTTACCCTTGCATTCTTATTTTCTTTGTCATCTGCTGAGTCTCCCTTCTTTCCCCCCAGCTTTGTCCTCCAACCTTCTGGAAATCGGAAATTGGAAATCCCCAATTCAAGGCAGTCCGTCCCTGCTTTTGAGCCAGTAACCAACAGCAAAGTCAGGCCAGTTCTCCATGAACCCAAAACCTTCCTTTCTACAACAGTTCCTAAACCACTTGCTTGTCTCTCTATGCTCCTGCTACTTTTCTGGGGTCATTTGAGGTACAGGCAGTATTTCCAGAAAGATACAGTTTTATGTCTGTATTTGTCTGACAATACATGCCTATTTCGTGGTTTCATTTTTTATTCTTTGCTATGTAGTCATCAAGATCTCGTGTAGTGCTGCACTTTGTTATTAAAAATACTTATTTAAGTACATGCAATCACATACAGTACAAAGAGCATATCTGGTGCCAAGGTGCAATAAAGTGTTCATACTAGAGGGTACCAAGATGATATCCATTAGTCATATAGCATAATATCCATAAAATGGATGTAAGAAATCACTCATTTTTCAATGAAGTTGTTCTCCTTGGATTTTCCAAAGATCTAAAGATAAATATCGGCTTGTTTTTTCTGTTTCTAATAATCTATCTTATAACTATTATCGGAAATGCTCTTATAACATGCACAATTTTGTTAAACTCCCACTTGCATATTCCAATGTATTTTTTTCTATGCAATTTGTCCTTGATAGACTTTTGCTATTCTTCAACGGCTGTTCCACGACTGCTCTCTGACTTGTTCTCTGTCAAAAGAACAATTTCCAAGCTTGCTTGTGGCATCCAACTCTACATAGTAGTGTTCATAGGAGGAACAGAGTGCCAACTTCTTGCCCTCATGGCATATGACCGGTTTGTGGCCATCTGCCGCCCACTTCATTATCGGCTTCTTATGAAATGGAGTGTTTGCTATTGCCTGACTGTCTTTGTGTGGTTCTTCAGCTTCATGATAAATGTTGTCCCATCTCTTGCAACGCCGCTGAAGTTATGTAATCGGAACCAAATCAACCACTTCATGTGTGAGATTCTAGCTGTCACTAAACTGTCTTGTGCGGACATCTCTATGAATGAGCTGGGAATATTTTGTCTCACTTTTGTGTCACTTCTTCTCCCATTCATACTAATCCTGTTCTCATATGTTTACATTATATCCTCTGTATTAAAGATTCATTCTGCAGGACGATATAAAGCTTTTTCAACATGCGCCTCTCATGTGGTTGTAGTGTTTTTGTTCTTCGGCACCGGAATGTTCACATACTTTGGTCCCTCATCACAGTACTCTTCCAACCAAGACAAATATGTTTCTGTTTTCTATGTAATTGTTTGCCCAATGGTAAACCCCCTCATCTATAGCCTGAACAACAGGGAAATTAAAAAGTCAGTGAGAAAGATGTTTTCCAAATGTATTGTATACAATTAAAAAATAAAGCATTGCATCAAATGTAAAGTCATCATTTACACGTTTTTTGACTTCTTCTGAAAATTTAAAGTAAAAATGGCCATTAAAACCAAACTATTATGTCATTAAAGGGAATGTAGGTGCTTTTAGGTATGGCAAGGTGTTAAAAAAAAGGAAAATAAAATTATATGTATTTTAAGTAAATCTGAAAAAACAATATTGTATCTTTAAATAACCAACCAACAGGTGGACTTTTTGGCTCCTTTTTATGTACCCAGGTTTTCTTTATCTGCTTTAAACACAGAAAATTGATTCAGAGAAGTGAGATATCCGCCATCTACCATGTGGCAGGATCCACATTTTCAATCATAGACAGTATTTCTAAAAGCAGACACTATCTTTTGTGCTTTCTCTTAACTATCCCTTAGTTCACATTCAAATCTTATCAATATAAAAATAAAATATAATTGACCCAAAACCATTATAGCTCCCCTTCATCACCTTCTCACCCATGGTCTGTACATAAACGTCTTTACCCTATGTGCCCTGTGCTGGGAGTAGGTTTATGTACATTCAATGTTTTGCAGCTGCACCACCATCTGGAGATCATTTCAGCCTTCATAGGGGGATGCAGATTGCTGTGGAGAGGTTGTAAGATTACATTGGTGGCCACTCTGAGTGTTTTAGCCGTAGTTTTGGTTAACCCATTTTCTGTCACTGCCTTAGCTGTGCTACAAAGATGCAGTAAATGCAGTAAAAGGAAGCAAAACAAATTTGTGGTAGGAAATAAATATAGAAAATGCTATAACAATAAAAGTGAAATATAACAAATCAAGGATTTTATATGTTGCCAAGCGCTGGCTATATTGCTTTTGCCACTCAGGGATACTCTTTCCTGAAGACTGAATTGAGCTTATTTTCCCTAGTGCTCAACATGGGGATAATCACATCATTTCCTGACTGCAGAGGGAAAGAGACAACTACTGGTGGCAGGGTATTGTGGAACATGTCCGGAAGGCCGGATTTCCAGTGGATCCAATTCTGCTGCAAACTACAAGTTCCAGCTGGCTGGAGGAGTAGAATTCTGGTTGAGCAGATAAATAGAACTGTCCTGGGAGGGCTGGTCTTTGTCAGTGGGCACCACAGCCTGAACGATGCAGAGGTCCTCCCCTCTAGTGAACCTCCTCCCTGAAGGTAGACCCTCAGCCCCATGCCCCTTATTGGCTGTGTGGCTGCTTGGGGCCACCTTCATATACACCCATGCAGATGCTGCTAAACCCCTAGGTCATCACACTGCCAGTCGGGCATCCCTCATCTGGCGGCAGAACTTCAAGAGCCTGTTCTGGGAAATCCTATCTCCACGAGCCTTATTATCTTTAGGATTGTTGAGCAGACAGACACCTACCGTTAATACAACACTCAGAGACACTGCATGCAGACACATTTTCTCCCTTTGCTACATCAAAGGCTCTGCTGGGAAACACTTTGCTTAATCCTTTCAACTTTGCTGGTCACCATTGCACAGCAATATCTTTGGACCCTTCACAACTAGCTGAAAATCACGAACACCCCCCTACTTCAAGACTTCTACACCCAAAGGATTCAGCTTAAAGAACCTGTTACCAGTTAAACTGTTCATAGTGTAGCAACTGTTTATCTTACAGAGGAACTCTTCTCCAGATTTCACTTACTGTGTTTTGTTATTTCCTTTGCCTGTGGTATCAGGGCTTAGAGGGAGTTAACTGATAAAAAGTCTTCTCTCCCCCTCTTTTTCTGGGTTCATAGGCTCACTTAAGGCCTGTTAGTAATTTTATGCTTCTAATTTTGTCGTAACAGATTGGGAAAGAACCTTTCCAATTCCAGCATGCCTGTGCCCCGTAGACAAAATCGGATCCATAAAGACATCACCTAACTGATTTCATGTAGATGAACATGAATGTCCTTCACAGAGCCCTAACCTCAAACCCACTAAACATACTTGGGATGAATTAGTCAATGTGTAGGTCATTGCCTAATTACACCATTGTGATATCATCATCTAAAAGTAAGACATCACTGATTAAAACATGAAGGGTCCTTGAGGAACAAACATGCAAATATTTGTTTGTTTGCTATTCCTTTCCCTGTTACCTAGGAAAACATGACACTATTATAATTGCTGTGGGCCTACAAATTTCAGTTGAGTGGTTCTTTTTTTACACTTGGAATTCTGACCCTGCATCCATGACATGACAAGGCTATTTTTCTGTTTGTTTTACTATGTTTGTGAAGTGGGTCTAGCAACGAGTTAAGGTTCTGATGGAGAAATAATATTTGCTTAATTGCGGCTTACTAATGTTTGGGAATGCCTCCAAAACCCTGGCCATATAAGGGCATAAGGGTGGTTTTATCTTAAAGCGGAGTTCCGGGCACAAAAACAATATTTTTTTTTTGTGCCCCTCCGCTAGGTAGACCTCACCTGAAAAGGAATTGGATAGTTATTTTTTTTTTTTTTGTTTACTTACCTTGTAATTGAAGATCGAAGATACTCACCTCAGAGTACTTCCTCCCTCGGAGCCGCGGCTCTCCCCGTCACTTCCTGTCTCGCTATGATTCCTGGGAGCTGAACGTCATAGCTCCCAGGAATCAATGCGACGGCACCGGCCCCACTCGTAATTTCCGGGCGACGCTGCACCGGAAGTGACGAGAGGGGCCGGTGCAGGCGCATTCTGGGACAAGAAGACGCGGAAGAAGACACAGAAGAGGACCGCGCCGGCTTCAGCTGCCCACAAGAGAGATGGAAACGCTGTGGAAGAAATTTTATAAGTAAGTATTTCTTCTAAAAGGTAAGTGCGAACCGGGACAGATCAGAGGCTAGCCATTGTGGAATGTGCTAGCCCTGACTGTCCCGGGGGTATGTTTAGTAAAAAATTACCTCTGTGCCCGGAACTCCGCTTTAACTGACCTAATGCTAAAGGATTGTCATTGTAAAATGACCATATGGCCAAGACCACTAATTTCCTTTCAGAAATTGTATGTTATCTTCCTTAACCACTTGCCGACCGCCCTATAGAGGTTTTACTGTTACAGGGTGGCCATGCTGCACAGGATCGCGTATATATACCTAATTCTGCACTTCTCGGTGGCGGACGTGATTGTGCAGCGCGGGTGGCTTTTTCCCCGCTGTAAATCTACACAGCAGGAGCCGATCAGCAGGTCCCGCAGACTTGATGTCTGTCAGCACCCACTGATCATTCGGTACACAGGCAGAACAGCAGCCCGCCTATTTAAACAAGATAGATTGTCATTCTTTCAATAGAGAAGGCATTGATCCTGTGTTGCTGAAAAGCAGAGACATTGATCCATGCCTTCCCCTAATAAAAGCACCTCCCAAACTACACTAAAACACTAGCTATGCACACAGTTAACCCTTTCCCAGTCAGTGTCATTAGTACAGTGACACTGCTTATTTTTAGCACTGATCAATGTACTAGTGTCACTGGTTCCCAAAAAAGTGTCAAAAGTGTCAGTTAGAGTCTGATTTGTCCATCACAAAATTGCAATCCTGCTATAAGTCACTGATCACCACCATTACTAGTAAAAAAAAAATTAAAATAAAATAAAAATTCCAGAAAAATATCCCATAGTTTGTAGATGCAATAACTTTTGTACAAACCAATCAATTTACACTTATTGATATTTTTGTTTACAAAGACAAGAAAAACTCACTACTCCAGGTGGATTCAGAAGCCTGATGATGTACAGGTGCACGCCTCGGCTCGCCTCCGCAGATAATCAACATAGAAGAAATGGCTGCACTCGAAGTATCATCAAATTTCTGGTTTATTTAACCGAACATCCCAATGTGGCAAACAACAGGTGAAACGCGTCTACCTGTTGTTTGCCACATTGGGATGTTCGGTTAAATTAACCCGAATTTTGATGATACTTAGAGCTCAGCCATTTCTTTTATATTGGTATTTTTGTTTACCAAAAATATGCAGCAAAATACATATTGGCATGTAATGATGAAAAAGTTAGATTTTTTACATTTTTCTATTGGATATGTTTTATAGCAGAAAGTAATAAATGTTGATGGTTGTTTTTTGTTTATAGCGGAAAAAAAATAAAAACAGCAGGGGTGATCAAATATCAACAAAAGAAAGCTCTATTTGTGAGGGAAAAAATAACAAAAAATTTTATTTAGATGGTGTTGCATGGCCGCGTGATTGTCAGTTAAAGTAATGCAATGCCGTTTCGCAAAAAATGGCCTGGTTATGAATTGGGAGTAAATCTCCCAGAGCTGAAGTGGTTAAAAGGGGATTTCACTTTCCAAACATTTACCATTGATTGTTACATACTCAATAGTCCTGTATATACTACAACTAAACTTAGTTAGTCTCGTCCCAGAGCTGCATTATGCACATGTCTGGTTTGATTATATTTGGCAAGCCAGAAATGGGGGACTCCTTGGCGGAAAAGGTGTCTATAACTAAAAATTCTTGCTACAATTTCCAATATTATTATTAACTTTATCTGTCATTTCTTAATTAAATGTTACAGTATCTCACAAAAGTGAGTACACCCCTCACATTTTTGTCAATATATTATTATATCTTTTCATGTGATAACACTAAAAAAAATGACACATTGCTACAATGTAAAGTAGTGAGTGTACAGCTTGTATAACAGTGTACATTTGCCGTCCCCTCAAAATAACTCAAGACACAGCCATTAATGTCTAAATTACTGGCAACAAAAGTGAGTACACCCCTAAGGGAAAATCTGCAAATTGGGCCCAATTAGCCATTTTCCCTCGTCAGTGTCATGTGACTCATTAGTGTTACAAGGTCTTAGGTGTGAATGGGGAGCAGGTGTGTTAAATTTGGTGTTATCGCTCTCACTCTCTTATACTGGTCACAGGAAGTTCAACATGGCACCTCATGGCAAAGAACTTTTTGAGGATCTGAAAAAAAGAATTGTTGCTCTTCTTAAAGATGGCCTAGGCTATAAGAAGATTGCCAAGACCCTAAAACTGAGCTGCAGCATGGTGGCCAAGACCATACAGCAGTTTAACAGGACAGGTTCCACTCAGAACAGGCCTTGCCATGGTCGACCAAAGAGATTGAGTGCACGTGCTCAGCATCATATCTAGAGGTTGTCTTTGGGGAATAGATGTATGAGTGCTGCCAGAATTGCTGCAGAGGTTTTTTTTTTTTTTTAAAGGTATTTTTATTGAACAAACAAAACACAATACACCAAAAGAAAAAGGGCAGTACATTATAAAAGAGAGGATACTCATAAACACACAAAGCATCCTCTCAAATCAGATGGCATAACAGAAGCAGTACATATAACACACAGCAGTCATGGCAAAAGGAGCACAATAATGATCCCCTAGAGGGGAACACAATATCATATGCAACATATCATTGTATTCACAGCAAAAGAAGGCACAACAGACATCGCCTAGGTAGGGTCAGCCACCGAGGAGGCAGTAAGGTCAGAGTCTACCCAGAAAGACCAGATCTTCCGGAACTTCTTCGGGCATCCTCTGGCCTCATACGTCAGCTTATACAAAGGCAGAGCCTGATTAACAATAGAGATCCAAAATGGAACGTCAGGGGGTGTGGAAGACTTCCAACGGAGAGCAATAGCTTTCCTAGCATAGAAGAAGAGCAAACGTAAAAATAGTTTTGTGCGAGCAGGGGCATCCTCATCATCCACATACCCTAGTAGACAACGAAGGGGGTTACAAACATTAGACAACTGAGAGATAGTATTAATAAAAGCCGTTACCCCCGACCAAAAGGCACGGATAGGTGGGCAATCCCAAAACATATGATAAAAGGATCCCTCATCGTCAGAACACTTAGAGCAGAGGGGGGAGGATAATTTACCGATTTTATGAAGGAACTGGGGGGTGTAGTATGCTCTATATAGGAATTCCAACTGTATGACCCTATCCCTGGAGGAAATTACAACCGGGATTTGTTCAGGAAGGACGTCATGCCACACCTCTTCCGTCAAGTCCGGGACGTTCTCTCGCCACTGGGACTCAACCAAAATAAGGCGTTTAGACTTAGAATGTAAAAGCCTAGAGTAGTATGTAGAGACCAACTTCTCATGTGAAGAGTCAGAAAGGAGATACTCCAAGGGGGATGGTTCCAGCGAGACCTCCCGGAGGCCAAACTGTGCGGCCGCCGCATGTCTCAGTTGTAGGTAGTGAAAATGAGCTGTAGATGGCACGGCAAAGGTGGATTGCATGTCCGCAAAGGACCGAAAGGTTACCCGGACATACAGGTTGGAAACAGATTTTACCCCAAGGCAAACCCAAAAGAGACCATCGTCCCGACCAAAAAACTCCCGCAACCGAGGATTATGCCAAAGGGGGGCATTAGGGGAACACAACCCCGGAGGGTCAGTGTCGCCCAAGGTGGTAGCCGCAAAAATTCGTAGAGTGACAGAGATAATTGCAGTATTTGGTCTGCCCATAGTAGATCTACGATGCAATAAATTTTGTAAAGATTCAAAAGAGGTAAAAATAGCCGCCTCCAAGGCCGCCGCAGCATAATTGTCCTCGGGGTGAAACTACCAATGTGCGTGTGCCAACTGGGAGGCTAAATAATAAAGGCGCAGGTTGGGCGCCGCCAATCCTCCCGCCACCACCGGCAACTGTAGAGCATCTCTGGCTACACGTGCCGACCGACCCCCCCAGATAAACGAGGTGAGGAGCGAGTCAATGACCTGGAAGCGACGCTTGGTGACATAAACTGGGGAGTGACTCAACACGTATAAAAAGCGGGGAAGGAATATCATTTTAAAAATATTAATCCTACCTAAAACCATAAGAGGAAGCTAGGACCAAAGCTGCAGAGAGGATTTGAGGCGAGCGACCAGGGGATCCAAATTGTTGGGGAGGAAACGAGACAAGGGAAGTTGAATTTCAATACCCAAGTATCGGAACCGATCCACCACCTGCAGAGGGCAAGATGTGACAGAGGGGGGCAAAACCTGGGGATCCAGGGGGAACAGAGTAGACTTACTCCAGTTCACCCAGAAACCAGAGAAGTGACCAAAACGTTCAATAATAGACAATAGAATGGGAAGGGATTGATACGGATCCGCTAAATATATCAACATATCATCCGCGTACAGGGAAACCTTCTCTTCCAAGCCATTGATCACAAAGCCTGCAACAGCCGCACACTGGCAGATCTGCGCCGCCAAGGGCTCAATGGCCAGGGCAAACAGTAACGGGGATAACGGGCACCCCTGCCTAGTACCCCGAAAAATGGGAAAGGAGTCTGACACAGAATTATTGACTCTGATACGGGCACGAGGAAGATAATAAAGAAGTCTCACCCAATTTATGAACCCTGGTCCGAACCCGAATTTCGCCAACACTTCCAAGAGATAAGGCCATTATACGGAATCAAAAGCCTTGTGAGTGTCCAGGGCCACTACAACCCTGGACCCCACAGAAGCATGAGTCGTCTGAAGGTTGGTAAAAAGTCTACGTAAGTTGATCGAGGTGGAACGGCCAGGAATAAAGCCCGATTGGTCCGCCCCAACCAAGTCCGTGACAACCGTATTCAGACGTCTCGCAAGGACCTTGGCCAAAATCTTCACATCCGTGTTAATAAAGTGATATCGGACGGTACGATTCACAGAGAAGAGGGTCTTTGCGCGGCTTCGGGATGAGCACTATAAGGGCTTCCGTCATAGAGGGCGGCAGACGTCCTTCCCTCAGGGCACAGGTAAACACAGTCAATAAATGGGGGACCAGCAACTCCCTATAGTGAAGATACCATTCAATGGGGAAACCATCCAAGCCAGGCGTCTTATTGTGAGCGAACGTAGCCAAGGCCTTGTCAATCTCATCTGTCGTCAGAGGGGAATCTAAGAAGCGAGACTGATCGACCGACAATGCGGGCAAATTAATATCATACAGAAAATCATCAAGTTCAACAATAGTGTAATGAGCCTGGGTTCGATACAGAGAGGAATAAAAAGCAACAAAGCTATGGAGAATATCAGGAGTTTGTTCCACAATGACACCGGCTTGAGTGGTAACCCGGGGAATGACACAGGGCTGAAAATCCGGCCTAGCTAAGTAGGCCAATAGACGACTGTTTTTATCCCCCAGTTCAAAAATTCTTTGATTCTGATACAACAGTTTTTTCTGGGTGCGCTCAACAAGGACGAGATCCAAATCACGGGCCCTGGCCCGCCAGGAGGCATGATTCTGGGGGGAGGCATCCCAGGTCAGAAAAGCCGACCCCTCCTGTCCATTGAGCGCCCAGTAGGAATTCAACTCCGTCAGCCCCTGATCAGTTACAGCGGGGTCCGCCAGCCACAGGGGGCTCAGTCTCCACAGTTTATAGTTAGGTGGTGACCCTAAAGCAAGGTCCACCAGCAAAGGGGAGTGGTCAGATACCGCTCGAGGGAGGTACCTGATCCCAGAGAGCAGACCCAGCAGTTCCCGAAAGAGCAAACAGAGGTCAATTCGAGATAAAGTGTGGTGTGAGCTCGAGTAACAAGAGAACTCAGTAATCCCCCCATGTTTCAACCTCCAGGCGTCCGTGAGGTCCAGTTTATCCAAATAAGAGCACAAGGGGGTATGTTGGGAAGAAACAGCCTCAGACCGGTCCAGAGCATTGTCGAGGACTGTATTAAAGTCACCCGCCATAATAAAGGGTCCCTCCGCCATTTCCAAAACCAAACCCAAAACTCGGTCAAAGAATGACTTAGTAAATGGCGGGGGGACATAAACATTCACCAGGGTATAAGGTTTACCCAAATATTCAAAAATGAGGATGATAAAACACCCCGAAGGGTCTGTTTTCAGATGTTTAATAGTAAACAGGGCGGATTTGGCAATCAGAATGGACGTGCCACGGGCATAGGAGGAATATGTAGAATGCAGCGCATACGCCACATGCGCCCGCTTAAGGGCCATAACCCTGGACCCCTGGAGGTGTGTCTCCTGCAACAAAACAATGTGAGGACTATGGCGTTTTAAATATTCAAACATCAGAGAACGCTTCACTTTAGAATTAAGCCCCCTGACGTTCCATGATACTATACGTAGAGTAGACATAAAAATATAGGAGAAATCAGCGTTAGCACCCGAAGGCCAGCCCAAAAGAAGGCAAGCCCCGGAGGGCCAAAGCAGAACCAGCATCTGGGAGGAGCCTAGAAAAGAGAATATGCATAAGACATAATAAGAATGACCACTGTAACAAAATAAACGAGAGTGACTGCATGGCATGAGGAAAAAACAGGACACCAACAATAAAAAAAAGGGGACAAACTGTACCGGCCCTGTAAAGCATAATGGTGCATAAAAACAAACAAAAAATGAAAAGCCCCCCAAGTCCCGCAGGCTGCGGAAGGCAACAGTAAAAAACTCACCCCCCCCCCCTCCCTAGCCCACCCTGCCCTCAAGCCCCAACAATTGAGAGCTTTGTAACCCATAACAGCAAAAAAGGAAGTCAAATGCAGGGAAACGTGGATCTGCTCGTCCTGTAGTAGACAAACGAGAAAAACAGTAAAGAAGGGGGATGAGGGGGGAGCCCCCATCCCAAAAATGCCCATCAGAAAAAACTGAAAAACAAGAACCCCAACCCCTGGACAAAAAGAATACTCATCTGTCCCAAAAGATCAGCAAGAGGGGGTCCACAAAGTGCTCCGGGACAAGCCCAGGGCTCAGCGATACGGCCAGCAAACAGACAATCCTTCATCTGGGAGGAGATCGACGGTCCTGGCGGGCAGGAGAACCACGGCCTAAGGAGTCCACCCACTGTGCGGCTTCCCGAGGATCCTGGAAGAAGTGAGCTTTGCCTTGAAAAATGATCCGCAGGCGGGCAGGATAAAGCATACTGTATGGCAACTGTAAATCATGCAGCCGCCTCTTAACTGCCATAAAGGAGGCTCGCTGCTTTTGAGTGGCTGCAGAAAAGTCAGGAAAGATAGAGATGACATCATTGTTATAGGAGATACGACCTTTATCCCTGGAGGCCCGAAGCACAGCCTCCCTGTCACGAAAATGGAGAAGTTTAATGAGAAGAGGACGAGGTGGCGCCCCTGGTGGTAGGGGGCGCAGTGGCACCCTGTGCGCCCGTTCAATGGCAAACAGGGGAGAAAAAACTTTTTTTTCCAACGGTGTCAAGGAGCCACTTTTCCATAAATGATTCGGGGGTCTTCCCCTCCGCCCCCTCAGGAAACCCCAGAAAGCGGAGGTTATTGCGGCGGAGGCGGTCCTCCATATCAGTAATCTTATCAGTTGTGGCCGTCTGACCCCTCTGCAAGTCGGACACGGTGGCCTGCATGGGACGGTGGGCATCCTCCAGGTCGCTAATACGTTGCTCCGCATTGCCCACCCTATGGCGGAGATTATGGACATCTTGTTTCAGCAATGACAAGTCCATCTTCACAGACTCAATTTGGGTAGTGAGAGAGGCCTGACAATGATGTATGGCATCCATAATGGCAGCAAGGGATTGTTCAGGCCTATGTACATCCACCACCGCAGCATCAGGAGAGCCCAGGGAGGGGGGGAGAAGAGTACTCACGGCCTCCTGCGGTTGAGGGGAAGAAGATCCAGAGGAGACATCAGCCCCCGCAACACCGCCCTGGGAGAGAGAGGTGGATGGCTGCAAGGATCGTGCAGCTGCCGCTGGCTGACTCGAGCTCCGTGGCGGGCCGGCGCCATCTTGGGACCGCTCGAGCAGGAAGGCCGACGGATGGAATCCAGGCGCCTCCGGACCGGGGGGACCGATCTTCATCATGTCCACCGATGCTCCGTGGGATCAGGATCACTCAGATGCTGGAATCGGGTGAGTATGGGTGCGGGGTCCACCAGGATCAATAAAGGATCGGGGCAAGCAGGAGAGAGCTCCGGAGCAGCGCTGCTCTCACATCAGTAGCCGGCCACGCCCCCCGCTGCAGAGGTTGAAGGGGATGGGGGTCAGCCTGTCAGTGCTCAGATTATACGCTGCACACTGCATCAAATTGGTCTGCATGGCTGTCGTTCCAGAAGGAAGCCTCTTCTAATGATGATGCACAAGAAAGCCTGCAAACAGTTTGCAGAAGACAAGCAGACTAAGGACATGGATTACTAGAACCATGTCCTGTGGTCAGATGAGACCTAGATATACCTATTTGGTTCAGATGGTGTCAAGAGTGTGTGGCGACAACCAGGTGAGGAGTTCAAAGACAAGTGTGTCTTGCCTACAGTCAAGCAAGGTGGTGGGAGTGTCATGGTTTGGGGCTGCATGAGTGCTACCAGCACTGGGGAGCTACAGTTCATTGAGGGAACTATGAACGCCAACATGTATTGTGACATACTGAAGCAGAGCATGATCCCCTTCGGAGACTGGGCCACAGGGCAGTATTCTAACATGATAAGGACCCCAAACACACCTCCAAGACAACCACTGCCTTGCTAAAGAAGCTGAGGGTAAAGGTGATGGACTGGCCAATCATATCTCCAGACCTAAACCGTATTGAGCATCTGTGGGGCATCCTGAAACTGAAGATGGAGGAGTGCAAGATCTCTAACATCCACCAGCTCAGTAATGTCATCATGGAGGAGTGGAAGAGGACTGTAGTGGCAACCTATGAAGCTCTGGTGAACTCTATGCCCAAGAGGGTTAAGTTTTATTGACACTTTGGGCCCAAATTGGACATTTTCACTCAGGGGTGTACTCACTGTTGCCAGCGGTTTAGACATTAATGGCTGTGTGTTGAGTTATTGTGAGGGGACAGCAAATTTACACTGTTATACAAGCTGTACACTCACTACTTTATATTGTAGCAAAGTGTAATTTCTTCAGTGTTGTCAAAAAACATAATAAAATATTTACAAAAATGTGAGGGATGTACTCACTTTTGAGAGATACTGTATACACAGTTTAGCTCAGTGTTAATTTAGTCAACAAAAACATTTTCGTCAAAGTTTTCATCAGGGGTCTTCTTACAGTGACGAAAACTAAAAAAAAAATACACCACATTTTTGTTCACTGATGAAAACTATGATCAAAATCAATCCTGCTTTCGTTAACAAAGGAAAACAAAATTAAAACGTAAGGCAGGGACATTTAGCCTTGGAACTTCCAGTTTCCACAGAGCTCTGCCTGCTTCCACTCCCAGCAAGCAAGAAAGTCGAGCCTGTAGCGTGGCATGCCTCGCTTGGCAGCAGTTGCAGCACTGTGCATTCAGCAAGCACTACAGGCCTCCTCCTCCTCAGTGACCATCCAGAGAAGAGCAGCACTGTGCAGCCCCCCGATGAGAGTCCCACTACCGACTCATGACAATGACCATCCAAAGCAGATAGCACTGTGAGTGTGTACATTACAATTACAGGCCTGAGGCCTCCCCTCAGAACACCCTCGGTCAAGAGCACTGTGTGTACATTACAGGCCATCCCTCAGACCTGAGACCACCATCCACCACTGGTATCCAGAGCACTGTGCATTACAGGCCTCCCCTCAGAGTGACCACTGTCCACCCAGAGCACTGTGTGTGTGTGCATTACAGGCCTCCTCTGAACACTGGCATCCAGAGCACTGTGCATTAAAGGCCTCCCCTCAGAGTGACCTCTGTCCATCTAGAGCACCGTGTGTGCCTTACAGACCTCCTCTGACCACCAGCATCCAGAGCACTGTACATTACAGGCCATCCCTCAGACCACCACCCAGAGCAATGTGTGTGTGAATTACAGGCCTCCTCTGACCACCATCCAGAACACTGTTCAGCATTACTGGCTTCTTCAGACCACCATCCATAGCACTGTGCAGCATTACAGGTCTCCTCAGACCACTATCCAGAGCATTGTGGAGCATTACAGCCACCTTCCAGAGCACTTTTCACAGCATTGCAGGCCTCCTCAGACCATGTCCAGAGCACTGTGCAGCATTACAGCCACCTTCTAGAACACTGTGCAGCATTACAGACCTCCTCAGTCCACTTTCCAAAGGACTGTTCAGCATTACAGGCCTCCTTAGCTCAGACCACCATCCAGAGCACTGTGTGTAGCATTGCAGCCACCATCTAGAACACTGTGCAGCATTGCAGACTTCCTCAGTCCACTGTCCAGAGCACTGTGCAGCATTACAGACCTCCTCAGTCCACCGTCCAGAGCACTGTGTAGCATTACAGCCACTGTGCAGAGCACTGTGCGCAGCATTACAGGCCTCCCCAGACCACTGTTCAGAGCACTGTGCAGCATTACAGTCTTCCTCAGCTCAGACCACCATCCAGAGCATTGTGTGTAGCATTTCAGCCACTGTCCAGAGCACTGTGCAGCATTACAGGCCTCTTCAGATCACCATCCAGAGCACTGTGTAGCATTACAGCCACCGTCCAGAGTAATGTGCAGCATTACAGGCCTCCTCGGACCACTGTCCAGAGCACTGCAGAGCATTGCAGACCTCCTCAGACCACTGTGCAGCATTACAGGCCTCCTCAGACCACCGTCCAGAGCACTGTGTAGCATTAAAGGGCTCCTCAGACCACTGTCCAGAACACTGTGCAGCATTACAGTAAATGGCAAAAGATAATATCATTGCATGAACTTCTGCTTCCTTTTGTGGAACATACTAAAACCCTCCAGAGTGACACCAGGTCTATGTCTCTGGCTGTCTTTGCTCTCTTTGATCTACTCAGCCACCTTGAGGACTTTAAACAGAACACTAGCTACCAAGACCTTGCCACAATTGCACAGAAAATGTAAAAGGGGAAGCTCCGCTTGTTCGCACCCTCCTGCCCCCCTCCACTGCCACATTTAGCAGTTTTTTTTTTGGGGGGGGGGGGTATCTGGTCTTGACAGGTACCCGCTCCCACTTTTGGGTAAGATTGCTGAGGCAATCTTTGAGTATGTCCGAAACCCCTCCTTCCCCCGGCTGCCTTCTGGGATATACGCAGGTCTCAGAAGATGGTGGGATCATTCAGAAAGTGCAGCACACCTCATGCATGCGAAGTAGGGAATCAGTTATGAAGCCTGAAGGCTTCACTGTTGGCTTCCCTTAGTAAAGATGCTGGCCCCTGCACCAGTAGCCAATGGAGACTCAACTCGGGTGCCGACATCCCTTGATCCCTGGACAGGTAAATGTCCTTATATTAAAGGTCAGCAGCTACAGTATATGTAGCTGCTCACTTTAAATTTTTTTGGGGGGGGGGAATGGAGATCCTCTTTAAATCTAATTGACTCACGCCAAAGTCAAAATATGTAAATTATAGTGTTTGCCATTTAAAGAGTCATACATTTAAACAATTGCAAGGGTATCAAATTTTAACTGGTGAGCACTACAAGCATCTTTTCTATTGGCCTGGTTTATTTAGGACAGCGATTTAGTTGCCAATGGTGGCGATAGTGGTGCCAAGTACATTTGAACTTGGTTTACAAGCCCAGTTTTACTTCAAGGAACCCTCAACTGTATGGAAAACGAAGGTAGCCAACTGTTTGAGTCAAATGGGTTGATTTTATAAAACAGGAGAGTGCAAAATCTTTGTATGGAAACCAATCAGCTTATGTGTTTTTTTTTTTTTTTTGTCAAAGCCTAAATTAACAAGCCGAAGCTAAAATCAGATTGGCTGCCATACACAGCAGCACTAGATTTTGCATTCTCCAATTTTAGTAAATCAACCCCAAAGTGTAGGATTCCAGTGACCACAAATCGTGTATGAAAAAATAACTCGATTTAACTGATATTCTGAATTTCAGCAAAACAATCACTGAGCTACAAATAAAAATATCATGGTTCCTTATAAATCCCTTGCTTCAAATTACTAAATTGGTTAGCCTTCTATTAGTCTAAAAATCTCAAGAGATCCTAAAATATGGTTGTATCATCCTTCAATATTGTATATAAGTGGCTGGGCCACATAGCTTGTAGCAACTACATAATATGAGATGTCAGGTACATTTTCCTATTTTATTATGTTAATATTTTGTTCATGACATTGGTGGCTTTGATTTGTTTTATTTAAATCACTAACAAGGTCAGTATTTTACAAGGAAAAAAAATATTGTTTTGCCCTCAAAGTTGTGTACAGTCCAAAACCAGTTTACTACACTGCCTGGCGAAAAAAAGTCACCACCTGGAATTAACTAAGCAACTATCTAAACTAAGCATGCAGTAACTATCCTATTGGATAGATACTGTATGTGTCCAAAGAATGAGGTCAGCTGACTATCTGAATATACTGAATGACCAGGTTATTCCATCAATGGATTTTTTCTTCCCTGATGACACGGGTATATTCCAAGATGACAATGACAGGATTCAAATTGTGAAAGAGTGGTTCAGGGAGCATGAGACATCATTTTCACACATGGATTTGCCACCACATAGTCCAGAACTTAACCCCATTGAGAATCTTAGAATCTTTGGGATGTGCTGGATAAGGCTTTGTGCAGTGGTCCAACTCTCCCATCATCAATACAAGATCTTGGTGAAAAGCGAATGCAACACTGGACAGAGATAAATCTTGTGACATTGCTGAAGCTTAGTGAAATAATGCCACAGCGAATGCATGTCAAAGCCAACAAAATATTAGAGTGTGTGATTTTTTTTTTTTTTTTTTTGATGGCAGCTTTTTTTTTTTGGCCAGGCAGTGTATAATGCACTGGATACAAATAATATTTCAAAACATGTAGATGTATCACTTAAACATTCTTAAGTCCTGTTTAGTCCTGCATATTATTTGCCCTATTTGCTTTGTTATTTACACTATACAGTATGACCAAAGTTTTGTGGGCACCTGATCATAACACCTATATGAGCTTATTGGACGACCCATTCAAAAACCACCTGCAGTATTATGGAGTTGCCTTCCTTTCTGGCTACAGCAGCCTCAACTCCCTAAAAGTTTGGAGTGTGAGTTTGAAGTGTGTCTATGGGCATTTGTGCCCATTCAGCCAAAGCATTTGTGAGGTAAGATATTCATGTAGTATAAAAAGACCTGGCTCACAATCACGGTTTTGGTTCAATCAAACTGTGGTCCGTAGGGTTGAGTTCAAGGCTCTGTGCCAAGCACTACGCTTCCTCTAAAACAAATTAATCAAATCATATCTATGAAGCTGGCTTTAAACAACATGCATAGGGATAACGTTTATGTGTGAAAGAACCTTCTGCAAGCTGTTACCACAAGGTCAGAAGCTTGCCATTGTCTAAAATGTTTTTGTAACTCTTTGACTTATCTTTGTATGCTGTAGCATTAACCGCAACAGTTTTATTTCTTAAATACATTTTTGTCTAAAATAATTTAGACCACTGCACAAAGCAAGGTCCATAAAGACGTGGATGAGTGATAGAACACCTTTGGGGTGAATTAGAGCAGAGACTGCAAGCCAGGCCTTCTTGTCCAACATCAGTGCCTGACTTCACAAATGTGCTGTTATAGCTGCAAAGGGTGGGCCAACTCAATACTGAACCCTACAGACTAAGACTGGGATGCAAACAAAGTCCATGTGCGTGTAAAGGCAGGTGTCCCAATACTTTTGGTAATATAGTGTATGTTACATTATCATCAACATGTACATGTGTAGAAACTGCACATCTGCTGTGCCCATTAAGATGTGTCAAAAATGTAATGCTAGATTTTTTTTTTAATATTTGTGGAGAATTCAACAGAAGTAGTTGTAACACACAAAACTCCCAGGTGGACATTAAGTTCAAATGAATGAAGGCATTATACCACAGCATTAACATCAACATGTAGGCAAGAGCCATCCATACATGGGTTTAACGTTTCCTTTCTGGATACCTCCAACAGGCCTCATTGCCCTTCCACATGTTAGTGTGTGTCCTCGCTTCAAATGGAGGAATTTTGTATACAGTTCTACACCCCACAATCTGCCCCGTATGCTTCCCAGACAACCGGTTATTCAGATAGGCTCCAAGAAATAAGGGAGGCAAGTCCAAAATGCCTATATAAACTTTGCTTTCCAGCCTCAAGGTGAGGATCCTTGAAACATACTTATAGCATAACAATTCCAGGCATAGGTGTGCGCACAGGGTGTGCCAGGGGTGCCTGGGCACACCCTAATCATCCCATTCGGTGCCCATTTCCCCTGCTTTCTGGGGTCTTCTGTCTCCCTCCTGCAGTGCTGCCAGCTTCCCTCCTCTCCTCTCCTGCCAGCTGCTGTGAGGGATGTTGCAGGATGGAGAGCAGGGGAAGGGGGCCAGTAAATATTTAATGTATCGGCCCCTTCCTTTTCTAAATGAACACAGTGAGTGATCTGTGCCGATTGCGCCTGTGTTCATTCTTAGCATTGTAAACTATGCTTTAGTTTGTAAATGAACAAGAAGGGAAATCTCTGTCCTCAGTCCCTTTCTCTGTTTCTAAATTGAGACATCAGGGGTCTGTTTAGACCCTTGACATTTAGTCAAAGCCATCCAATGGGGTTCCTAAAAAATGTAAAAAAATAAAAAATAATATTGTAAAAAATAATTTTAAAAATAATATAAAACATAATAAAAATAAAAAAATACTGACACCATCCACTGCCCTACTGACACCAGTCTTTGCTCTACTGACACCGTCCACTGCTCTGCTGATATACACGCATGTGTCTTAGTGCTCTGAGGTGCACACCCTAATGCAATAGGCTGAGCACACAAATGATTCCAGGGCATATAATTCCAGAATACTTGTAAGTCATATATCACTTCAAAGCAAAACATGTTCCATACTTGACTTCTCACCATGCAGTTGGCGCTTTTGCAAGGTGGGTACATTGCTAGCATTTTACCCTATTTTAGTCCCACTCAGGATGTCAGGACTCCATTGGGTATTCCCCAGCCAAAGAATACCAAACACTGGAGCCTCTACTTTTTTGCAGGAAAGGACCATGAGGAACAATTAAGGGCAAATGTTTTCCTATCTTATTGCGCTCTCCACCCAAATTTCGCCCACTCTGGAACCCACTAACTATATTTACTCCAAAGGAAGGCCCCTTAGTAGCCAAAATAGGTAATAAATAAGTACCATAACAAACATGGTCTTACATTAGGGAGATGGGGTTGTCCATGGGGTTATAAATGATGGATTAGGTTTCTGGCACTCAAGTGAACTAAGGAATCGGCTTAGATAAGTGAGAGACTGCAGAAGTCACTTTATTGATTGATTAATTGATATCCTCTCTCTTTATCTAACTGACCATTGTCACAGGGACAGAAAGTGATAGGAAAGCCAAATTTTTGAGCTATCACCAGAACAGATATAGAGAGAAATTCCAATTGAAACTCAGGTTGCATGTCAACAGTCTAGGAGATTCCCCTCACTTTGGAAAGAAAACAATCTTACTCCACACCATCCAGAGCTTAAACACTTGCCGACCGTCCCACGCAGATTTACTGCAGCAGGGCGGCTCGGCTGTGCATAATCACGTACATGTACTTGATTATGTGCACGTGGTCTCGGCGATGCACGCGCGCCGCCGCAGCCGCGCTCCCGCTGTAAGCTGAAACACTGATCTCTGTGTGCCTTTCACAGAGCCCCCCCCCCCCCCCCCACAGTTAGTAAGCACAAATAATCTCACACTTTTCCCCTTGATCACCCCCAGTATTAACCCCTTCCCCGCCAGTGTAATTTATACAGTAACAGTGCATATAATTTAGCACTGATTACTGTATTAATGTCACTGGTCCCCAAAAAGTGTCACTTAGTGTCAGATTTGTCCGTCGCAATGTCGCAGTCCCACTAAAAATCGCTGATCGGCGCCATTACTAACAAAAATTAAAAAAATCTGTCCCATAGTTTGTAAACGCTAAAACTTTGGCGCAAACCAATAAATATAGGCTTTTTGGGATTTTTTTTTTACCAAAAACATGTAGCAGATTACAAATTGGCCTAAACCGATAAAAAAATTTGATTTTTTACATTTTTTTTTATTGGGAATGTTCTATAGCAGAAAGTAAAAAATATTGTGTTTTTTTTTTTTTTTTCAAAATTGTCACTCATTTTTTTGTTTATAGAGCAAAATCTAAAAACCGCAGAGGTGACCAAATACCACCAAAATAAAGCTCTATTTGTGGGACAAAAAGGACATTGATGGTGTTTGGGTACAGAGTCGCAGGACCGCGCAATTGTTAGTTAAAATAACGCAGTGCCGAATCACAAAAATGGCCTGGTCGTTAAGGGGGTAAAACCTTTCGGAGCTCAAGTGGTTAAAAAACCCTTGATCTTCAGATATACTTTAAAGCCCAATTCTACATTGCCTACTCATTATGTGACATTGCTCTCTCTGCAACATTTAGGCTTCTCCCACTGCCAGAAGCAGAGGAGGGTAAGGAGGACCTATGACATCATCAGACTTGGCCGAAAAAACCTAGAAAAAAGGTAAGTATGTTGTTTTCTTTTTAAAGTGCCAGAGGTGTTCAATGGGGGTAGGGTGGTCAAATTAAAAAGAAAACAAACCTTTACAATTACTTTAATTAGGTCCATCTGCATTTAGAGATTTCTTTAGCCTCTGCAAAATTCCACAAATTCCTGTTGATCCTGCCAATGTAATCCAGCTAATGCAGCATTCTGTGATGGTGTGGCAACAATACTGCACTGCTCCTAAATTCAGAGCAGAGTTGCCACTCTAACTTAGGCTGTGTCTGCTTACACTACATTGGAATGAAAATGTTTTGCCAGGACATGGCAGACAGCATTGTCACTGCTGATCCACACACCTGTAGAATGTCAATAAGCTCCTAGCCACACCTAGTCCCGCCTGCAGTGGCCCTGTGGCTGAAACCCTCACACTGTGGGCTACAGTGTCTGGGAAGGGAGCACGCAAGACAAATGATTTGGCTCAGTCAGGGAAGGTAAAGGAAGTTTCCTTTACAAGGCTTGTGCATCAGTTGTAATTAGTGTGAGGCATGTTTAGACTGTCATACAGGAACCTTTATTTGTACTTTAAACTGATTCTTGATTTTACTAGTAATGATCATATAATGTTTTGATCTCACAGAATGGACCTTAAGAACCAGTCCATTATCACTGAAGTCATTCTTTTTGGGTTTTCCAAAGACATGAGAATAAATGTTCTGCTCTTCTTGGTGTTTTTAGCTATGTATTTAGTAACCATTGTGGGAAACCTTCTAATCATTTGTCTAATTTTGATTAGTGCCAACTTGCACATGCCAATGTATTTTTTTCTCTGCAATTTGTCCTTCATAGACTTTTGCTATTCTTCAACCACTGTTCCAAAATTGCTTTCAGACCTCTTTGTTGTCCACAGAACTATTTCAACCTTGGCATGTGGCGTCCAACTCTACATCATCCTTTTCTTGGGAGGGGCAGAATGTCAGCTTCTTGTCCTCATGGCTTACGATCGATTTGCTGCCATCTGCCGCCCGCTCCATTATCAAGTTACCATGAGGTGGAGTGTCTGTTACTGGTTGACTGCCTTTGTTTGGATGTTAAGCTTCATGATTTACATTCTCCCATCGCTGGCGATGCCAATGACTCTCTGCAATCGTAACCAAATCAATCATTTCATGTGTGAACTTTTAGCTGTCATAAAGCTCTCATGCGGTGACATCTATTTAAATGAACTTGTAATATTTTCAATCAGTTTTATTTCTCTACTTCTTCCGTTCTTATTGATCATTCTTTCGTATATCCTCATCATCTCTTCTGTATTAAAGATTCGCTCAGCAAAGCGATATAAAGCCTTTTCAACATGCACCTCTCATATTATTGTTGTAGTGTTATATTTTGGGACGGGTATGCTCACATACTTCAGTCCTTCATCAGTGTACACATCTAATCGGGTGAAGTTTATATCAGTGTTTTATGTGGTTGTATGTCCCATGTTAAACCCTCTCATCTACAGCTTGAACAACAAAGAAATGAAGAAGTCCTTCACAAAAATGTTTACAAAATATATTATCTTTGTATGAATAATGAATTAAAAGAATAAGCATTTAATTTGTTTGGTTTTCTTAATTGTGTCTTAACCTCTACACAGTTGTATTGCTTCAACATTGGATAGCCACTGGTAGCCAATCCCCTCTGTGGTGGCAGAAGTTTTGCTTTCTCTGTGTTTGTTGAAGTGGAAGGGAGAGTCCAGACAGCAGTCAGATATCAAACTGGCTACACCTATCAGAAGTACTGTACAGATTCAGAAAGTTAGGCAAATTGGCCATCCCAATGGAACATTCCAAATAAAGTCTATTTAAGTGTTTCTCCCTCAGGATGCCGCAGCACCCTGGGGTTTTGATGGGCCCCCTGGGTGGAGTGAGCATGGAATTCAGTTTGCCCTGGCTCAGTGTCATGAGTTGCCATGGTGCAGTGGGGCCAGCCACCATGACCATAACAACCATTGGAGCGCTAAGGCCAGAATATACAGCATTATTAGTTACTATGATGATGGAGCTGGCCTGCCTGCACCATTGCAATATGTGACTCTAATCCAGGAAAGGTGGCATGCAGGGCTGTCTGTACACAGGAGCAGATAGCTAGTCTCCTACTAGATGGCTCTGTTCCAGAATAGTGTGATCAGGTGTAATTAGGTGCTACGTCCCTTTTAGCTAGAGCTCTCCTATGGTGATGTCATAGGTGAGTCAGTGTCCATATATAAGCTAGGTTGGGAGGAGCCTTAGTGCAGCCAAGACATGGGAAACAGAGACCTCACCAGAGTGCAGATGTAGTCAGCTAAGTGGAGGTCCTTGACAGGGCTGGAAGACAGGGAGAGATAGGCCTGCATTTAGAAGAGCCGGCTACAAGTGTAATAAAGCAGAGGTGAGCTGCAGTGATCCAATCTCATCAGCAACATGCAAGAAGTTGTGAGCTGGACTCAGATAGCCGAAGGCAAGTCAGAGCCTTCTGTGTGAGTACTAATGACCCTGGAAAGGAGGGAGATTGAGTAGGGGAAGATAGCTTTTTAGAAATGTGCTCTGTGCTGCTTTCACATGTGACAGCCAAAAATGACTCTGCATAGTAAGTCTATGTGATGGGACTGTAAACACCATCTTAAAGTAACATCAGTAAAGCGCAGTATTTCTACCTTATTATGTGAACATTACTTACTTGGGATATAAAGGTTAAAGGCCGGGAATATTGTGAGAAGGCCTTTGACATAAGGATGGGCACAAGATGGCCTAAGCAGGGTTAGGGCTTCAAGCAGGAGGGTTGTTGTTCTAGTAGGAAGGAGCAGGGCAATAACTTGTACTCTTGGATCCAATACACTGCCATTAGACACTCCCAACATTCAGAAGAAGACTGAAGTCTGCATCCTGCTTGACCTCCCACCCTCTTCTGGGCTGCTGGAACTGTTGTGAAGAGGAGACTGTGTGATTGGGGCTTGATAATTGAGGAGATCTGTGATGGTAGAACTATGTGAATAGGAGATCTGTGAAGGGGAAACCTGATGTAATAGGAAAACATTGAAGAGATAGGGAAGCTCTGATGTGATGGGGGTTCTGATGTGATGGGGGCTCTAATGAATAGGGAGGCCTCTGATGTATGGGGGATCTCTGATGCAATGGGGGGCCTCTGATTTGAAGGAGTGGCTGACATGAAGGGGAGACTCTGATGTGATGGGAGGACCTCTGATGTGATGGGAAACCTTTAATGTGAAGGGAGCTTCTGATGTGAGATTCATTTAATCAAGGTGGTTGTGTGCATTTTTCGAGGTTCGGTATCCCAATTGATAAGTAATATTTACCTTTTTTTACATTTTAGACTGCTGTGCCCCAAGGTTTTGCATATTTTTAAAGGATGCTGTGACCGAAAAAAGGTTAAGAAAGGCTGGTCTGTCTTAAAGTAATTTTTTCATTTTTTTTATAGACTAGGCAAGGGTTAGTATTCCCCTCTCTTTGTCCTGCTTATCATTGCCAAAAGTGATAAAACCATTGGAAAGTGAAGAAAAAATCAAAAATTTTGAGTTGTCACTGGAACAGGAAGAGAGGAGATTTTTTTCAGTCTGGACACGTGATCCAGTGTGATAAGTGTCTAAAAGGATTTCTTTAACTTTAGAGAGATTTTCTTTCACTTTCTGTAGTGTCTTAAGGCAGGAAGACAAGGAAAATCTCCCTCACAGGACAATGAAAGCAAAAAATAAAAAATACCTTGCTTTAGCAAAAGCTAAGAAAGGGATTTGACTTCAGATATACAGTATGTTAGCCATTTCA
This sequence comes from Pelophylax lessonae, assembly GCF_965119305.1. Taxonomy (NCBI): domain Eukaryota; kingdom Metazoa; phylum Chordata; class Amphibia; order Anura; family Ranidae; genus Pelophylax; species Pelophylax lessonae. The sequence goes on from NC_138770.1 coordinate 98,991,579, forward strand.
AATATTTTTTCTCGAACTAAGATTTACTACTTGGGTATTACCAAGGTGGATGTGATGATAAGGGGTATGTCAGAGAAGGGCTCAGGGGGTGCGGTGCAGGGAAGAACAATTTGAGAATTCAGGAAGTGAGAAGGTTACATGAAGGTGAGAAGAGCTTACATTCTACAATGTGGTAGGGGATAGAAGTGTAGAAAATGGAGGGAGATGAATGTGTAAGGATGAGCCTTGAGATATTTACAGTTCAACTACTTTGTGTCAGTTCACCTGGAACTAAACTACTTGTAGAATAGTCCCATTCTTCTAATGATTACATTAGAGTCCCTTAAGGACTGCTGGATATTACACTTTCGGGTCCCCCTGGGTTACTGTTAGCAATACTGGCAATCACAATTAAACACTTCACTTCTTGGCTCAGTCAATGATCAGTCCAGGGGTATGTAGTTGTTTTTGGTGTTTTTTTTTTTTAAATTAGGATGGGAGAAGGGAATAGTGGGATACTCCAAATTAACTATTCACAAGTTGCGAGGACTCCTGTCTGATGATGCAGCCAGGCTGCTGATCCACCTTGCCACTTAGGTAGATTTGGGTTTAAGTCTCTTGCTAGAACACTTGGTGAACTACATTTATCTTTGGTACACTCTCCTCAGTATCCCCTTTCTGGACTGCTGACTTTTGGGGTGGCCCCCCTTAGGTCAGGCCCCTTGACACAATCCCCTGTACTCACAATACTGTTTTTCTAGGATCTCTAGTGTCTCCCCACTCAGTCAGCTTACCTGGACTTCTGGGTTCAGCTCAGTTCCTCTGGTCCCCAGGCCGACCCCCTGTGACCACGTGTCACTGCTACATAGGAGGAGGCAGCTGCCACCCTCCCTCAAGGACTCTGCTCTCCAGCCAAAGACAAAGGCAGCACAAGTACTCCTGGCTTTTAAACAATATCCCATAATGCATCAAGACAACTGGTCTCTGCCAATCACCGGGACTGTAGCAAAGCCTGTGTACCCATTGGTCAGGTTTCCTCCCACTGTCCAACATGTCTCCCTATTGGACCAGTGTGAAACACTATCTAGACCCAATGAATCGCACACTGAGCAGACCTAACTCACAGATCCTGCTCTCTGGTAGGCAGAAAGCAATATAGATTTTCCTGCTGCTCCTCTGATAGGCAGACAGAGCCAAAAACTATACTCTCTCCCTAGCACCTACCCAGAAGGGTGCTACATTTAGATGTACTGACCCAAGTAAGCCATCCTCCCCACCCCCAGCATCTTCATGCCTTGTCTGGCTATGACATATGCTCAGGTTAGTATGATCTTGAATTGTACAGAAACCTTAAAACTGCTAACCAATAATCTCTTATTTACTAGTGAATACCCAGTGATCCTAACAGTTCCCCTCCCTTCCTGTAGCATTCTGACCACTTCAAGCATGAAAGATGTCTGAGGTCCCTTTCACACATGCGGTCCGTTCAGATCCGCCTGTCAGTTTTTCAGGCAGATCTGAATGGATGCCCCATGCATTTCTATGGGGTAGCGGATGTCAGCGGAGGCATGTTCGCTGACATCTGATCCGATCCTGTCCGTCAAATCCGGACAGATGGAAACCCTATTTTCCATCTGTCTGGTGGATTGGATCAAATGAGAATGAATAGGCGGTCCGTTCTCATCTGGGACACTATCAGAATCAGCTGCTTGCTTGGAGGAGTTCCACGTTTTATTATCAGTTTCTTATTTTTGAACATCCATCTGATCGCTTACCTCAATATAGTGCATAAGTTTACCAATATATAACCGTTCTCATCTGATTCCCCCATAGAGAACCGCGGGGATCTGACACCTCCGTCTCCGCACACAGAGCGGTGACGGAGCTGTCATTCGCCTGCTCAGCGGGGATCGGCGGATTGATTCCCGCTGAGAAAAACAGAGTCCGTCGGTGGAATGGACATGTGTGAAAAGGGCCTAATAGTGTCTTTGTCCCCCATGCAGAATAAGTGGTTTTTAAATGTTTAACCCTTTGCTAGAACAGACAGTATTCAGGTCTAATTTACAACTGATAATGAAGACCTGTGAACACATTACAGATAAGGTCAATTATGTGAAACATTACTACACAGCCCCCTTCTAAACATCACAAAGTAAGAAGAGCATGCATGGATGTTTTAAGCAAGTAAAAAGCACTCTAAAAGGTAACTAGCAATTTAATTTTTTTTTTTTTTTTTTTTAAGTTATGATATGTTAACACAAACATCCCAATTTGGCTACAAAAGTGGAAAAACCACTGCACAGGGCAGGTAAGTACGACATGTTTGTTATTTAAAAATAAAAACAATATTGCCTTTATTATCACTTTAAATGCATCCAGTCAACTGGTCTATAAAGCATGAGATAGTTACTTTAAACAGGAAGAAGTCTATTCAGAACCGCAAAAGTGTAAAGGGGTAAAAATACCATACACAAAAGCCATACCATTGAATTCAATGGTTGAAAGGGAAATTGCATATTTAATTTTCCTTATTAATCTTGGCCTCACAAATATCTAAGAACGCCTCTAATACCCTGGCTATTCTGGTTACCTTGGATGACTTATCTTATAGAAATGTGAACTGCCTATATGGACAAACCAGCCCCCTCTCCTTCAAAAATGTGCCATTTTCCTTAAAAGGTCATTTTGCTCTAAGGGTGGGCTTGGCCATTTCCTATACACAAGACCTATATACCATAGCTAAAACTTGTAGGGTTAGTCTCCTCTCCAGAGCTGCATCATGCAACATGCAAGGTCTGATTACCTGGCCATGCCTTTATGGGGGGCTCCATGGTGAAACAGCATCTTTAGTTAAGTATTTTTGTTGCATTTTCCTTATCTTTATCTGTATCTGTCACTACTTTTGATAAATGTTATACTTATAAGTATGTGTGTGATCTCTCTTTGCACATACTGAATATAACCCTAAAAAACTTAAACTATCACATGACTGTGATACAACAATGGTGCAACTTTCTATCTACATATTTAATTCCACTGATTTACACTTTTGTGGTTTGCTTGTGGGCTTGGTAAGAAGCAAAGCTGCTCAGAAACATCAAAGAAACGCGTACACCATTGAAATTTTTGAATTTCCATCTTAGTCTTTTTGTGGGTAGCAGTTAACATATTGCAGCCTGCCAATCTTTCCCTTCGGTTCCAAAGTGAGCTTAAAACCAAATGCTCAAACCTGATAAATGTGACTGCACATTTCTGTAATATAAAACCAAAAAAATTTTAGGCGGGGTTCACAGTGGTGCGCTACAGTTTGGCCGCAGCACAAGTATATTTATGGTTTTTGTGCATTTTGCCTGCGGTTTTAGCCATATAGACTTCTATTAGGTTGCAAGTTTTAATGCATTTCCTGAAAGAACACCAAAGATGCAGCATACAGGACTTTCATTGCACTTTCAGAAAAATGTCAAATAACATACAACCTAATCAAAGTCTATGGCACAGTGAATAAAAAATGCAGGTAAAACGCATAAAAACAGTGAATACCCCCACACTGCATCCAAACCGCAGTGTGCACCTGCCGAAAGGAAAATCTTATAACGGGCCACTAGTTCCAATGAATGCTATGTAAAAGGATAATTCCCCATATCTTAGGGAGGTTTCCTCTCACTTCCTATTGGATCTTTATGACATGAAGTGTAGCGAAGTCCATCCATTGGGACACAAACAGCAAAAAATAACCTGATAGAGGTTTTAAACCTTTCTTACTCTATCCAAAATGAAAAAAAAGTTATATATATATATATATATAATTTGCTGTAGTTATCACTGTAATGTTTAGCTCTTGCTGGGAGCTGCACACATCTAAATGATGCTAATACAAAGAGGTTACAGGATGTGCACAGTGAAGGGAGAAAAAAATGAGAACAAACTGAGGGGACAATTGTATTTTTTTTTAACAAAAAATAATGCAATTCTCTTTTCTTTAAACCAAAGTGATTACCAAAGTTCAGGGAACAGTTGAAATATCCTCAGAGTAGGATAAGGTTGTCAGTTCCAAATATAGAATAGAAATGGTTCACGGTAATAAGGGAGAAGTCCCTCTATAGTTCAGCGCAAGGGTGTCAACAGAAGAAAAATTGTCCAAGAACCCAAGAGAGAGTCACGCCACCCGGGAGTAACAAGTAGGAGGCTTACCAGAAATATATGACCGCTAATGAATAGTATTTGCATGCTTTTGCATGCTACATGCTTTTGATTGATAATGCAATTTCCAGACCATTCCGCCATATACTACAAATATCAGTCACACAGCCTTAAGATGTATCTCCTGGACACCTGTTTCACTAAACAGGGCAACGGTTTCCAACCAGGCTAGTTGGTCTACAGCGCCTCCCCCAAGTCCTCAAAGTTGAAGCAGCACTGACAGTCGGGACTGTGTGCTGCTGGAGGACAATTAGCCTGGCTGGAAACGGCTGCCCTGTTTGGTCAAACAGGTGTCCAGGAGAGACATCCTAGGCCAGTTATGGCGAACCTTGGCACCCCAGATGTTTTGGAACTACACTTCCCATAATGCTCATGCACTCGGCAGTGTAGTTGAGCATCATGGGAAATGTAGTTCCAAAACCTCTGGGGTGCCAAGGTTTGCCATCACTGTCCTAGGCTGTATGACTGATGTTTGGAGTATAAGGTGGTAGAGTCTGGAAGATTGCATTATCAATCAAAAGCGTGTGTTAAACACTAATCATTAGCGGTCATATATTTCTGGTAAGCTTGTTACATGCGAGTGGTGTAATCCTCTCTTGAACAACTGTTCTTCTGTTGACACCCCTGCACTGAACTTTAGAGGAACTTCTGTTTTGTTACTGTGAACCATTTCCAATCTCTATTTGTAACTGACACCCATGTGCTACTCTGAGGATTTTTCAACTATTCCTTTGGTTTCAAGTTTTTATGTACTATAATTTAACCACTGTGTATATCATTTTTTGGGGTTTATTGCATGTGATTTGGTGTTTTTTGTATGAGGATTATTTTACATATGCTCATTTTTAGAATCATTTTTTTTTTTTTTTTTACTGTGATATAATTTGTAGTGCTGCACACTTTTGTTTTTCCACATTGTTATACTTTATACCTGAGTATTGTAATATTGCTAGCTTTTTTGGGATCACATCGGCCATAGCATCATCTTTTTTTTTTTCTGTACTAGATTTTAAAAGAGTGTGTATGCATTTATTAAAATTCTATTTGAAACATGCATTTGTAATTTTATTTCTTCAATAAAGCTTATTATTGAGAAAAAATAAATAAAAAAATGATATTTACTTTAAAGTGATATCTTTCCAATGTAAGGGGAATCCACTCTTTCACAATTAACAAAGTAACAAGTGTCCCAATTGGAACATTTCCCTTGTATTCTTGCTCTGGTTGAACCTACAAATTTTGGATTTTTTCCTAATTTTCATTTCTTGTGATAGTGGTGACTTGGACAATTAGACAGAGTGAATTCCCCTCATCAGGATGAAGCAAGAAAACTTGACTCTGATTCTATTCTATCTTCTATCACCACTCTACCAAATGTAACAAAAGTTTTAATTTAGTTGTTCTTTAAGAAGAGGGCTCATTGTTTTAAAAGGCCAAAAAGCAACACCAAACGCAAAATTCACTTTTTCTTTTTTGTTTATACCAAATAACAAAAGATATTATTGCTGAATTTCAAGCTTTTATCATAATAACAATTGTAATTATAACACATTTTATATAAGATAATTTTAAAATCCCTTGTTGCTATGATAATGTTTTAATGTTTTTACAAAGATAATTAATCTCTAGAGCAGGTTGATAATAAATGTATCCTTGCCAAATGTTTTATAAAATGCCATGCATAGTGTACCAGCAGGGAACTGGGCCTCGTTCATATACTTTTTTTTTTTTTTACCTTTATCATTTTCATTTATAAACTTAACAAAAGTTACTCTAGGTGAAAAAAGGTAATCAAGGTTTGTGTACATAATATATTTTCTGTGTATTCTGTTATTAATCCTATATTATCCAATATTTTCTGTAAATTATGTAAATAATACATTTTTATTTTAGCCTTTTTTTGTAGTAGTTAAATACATTATCTACATACACTGCTCCGCTTGTAGGATAATAGTTGAGTTTATCCCAAATCAAGTTAAAACTTTGCTTTACTTTGATGCTATTAAAAAATGCTAAATGAGTACATATGAAATGTCATCTAAAACCATATAATGAGGTTGAGGTCAAACCTAAACACTTTCAATTTGTATGCAATCAGGCAGGCCCTTGCACTGCATAGTTGAAGGTAAATCTAAAGGAAATTGAATAAGAAAATTGTATAATGTACGGTCAGCTTAACCGCTTGCCGACTGCTCACAGTATATTTACTGCGGCAGTCGGCCCCTCACAGGCAGAGTGACGTAGGTCTACGTCGCTCGCCTGTGAGGCTCTGGGGAGCGAGCGCGCCCCCGCGGAGGCGCGCTCCCGCTCCCGCGCGGTCACGGACCCCCCCGCGCGTGTGACCAGCGGACCCGATGTCCGCCGGTCACTCGGCGATCGGCGGGGGAGAAGGAGAATGTCAGGCAGCTTGTGTAAACAAGCCACCTGTCATTCTCCTCGCTGTAAAAACACTGATCACTCGGATCTAGTATGTAGATCCGTTGATCAGTGTCCTTACAGCTAGAGCCACAGCCAATCACAGTAAGAATCACGCCCCTAGGGACACACACAGCCCCTCCCTTCCAAATAAAGTTAACCCCTTCACTACCAATGCATTTTTACAGTAACAGTGCATATATATAGCACTGATTACTGTAGAAATGTCACTGGTAACCCCAAAAGTGTCAAAAATGTCAGTCAAGGGTCCGATCTGTCCGCCCCAATGTCGCAGTACCGCAAAAAAAATCGCAGATCGCCACCATTACACGTTAAAAAAAAAACACCAAAAATGACAGAAATCTTTCCCTTTGTTAGTAAACGCGATAACTTGTGCGCAAACCAATCAAAATACGCTTTTTGCGATTTTTTTTTACCAAACATAGGTAGCATAAAACAAATTGGCCAAAAATTTTAAAAAATTTTGATTTTTACATTTTTTTTTTTGGGGAATTTCATATAAAAAAATGTGAAAAATATTGTTATTTTTGCAAAATGTACGCTCTTTTTTTGTTTACAGCGCAAAAAGTAAAAATCGCACGGGTGATCAAATACCAAAAGAAAGCTCTGTTTGTGGGGAAAAAAAGGACGCCAAATTTGTTTAGATACAGCGTCGCATGACCGCGCAATTGTCTGTTAAAGTCACGCAGTGCCGAATCGCAAAATACCCTCTGGTCGTTTAGCAGGAAAATCCTCCGGGGCTTAAGTGGTTAAAGGTCTTGCAATTTTTTTCTGAAAGCAGCACTTTATTGCAAACTGATTTTTCACTAAATATTCTATTTTTATATCTATGTGATTAAAAAGCATGATAGACTTTATTATTTAGTGGTCTATTTATAAATGTTTTTATTAAAGATTCCACAACTCAAGATTCGCTAATTTTTCTAATTGAATCTAGCATGAAAAATGGGTTGGTATTGGTGAAACTTTGTGGAAATCTTTTGTAAAAACAGTGATACATGGATTCAATTGGCATATGAATTCAATTGGCCGTATGTGGACTGTACGATTATTTTCTATAGGTATCTTATAAAATAAACTGTAGAACTGAGGAGTGATCCGTTAACTATATTTTTAATTACAATTGATATTTACATTTCATAGAAAATATCTCAGAAAATGGACAAATGTTTCCAAAAAGTATTTCTTAGCATTTTAAATATTTTTAATAATTATTTTAGTTATTTATGTTACTTATTTTGCACTGTTTTAATAATATATTACTTGTTATTTAAATGATTTATTTTTTGCTTATTAGATTTATCTATTGATGTTAACTATAAATTGATCCTTTTTTACATATCATATCCCTTTGCACTTACAGACCTATAGCAAAATAATAGAAATATTGTTGATTATTTGAGGCCTTTACAGTCCAATTCCATTTTTTTCAGAACTGGATAATATGAAATAAATATCTCTCCTATGGTTTGTGGATTTGCACTTTCCATTTTGATGTCTCATGACAAAATCTGACAAACACCACAGAGTTAAAACATTATAATATAGCACAGCTCAAGGTTTCCTTTACAACAATATTTTTTTATTAAATAAAAAAAAAAAAAAAAAACAACAGCATAAGGGACAAAACATACCGCCAATACATTGTGTCCCTTGTGCTGCTGTTTCCTACTTTAGCTGAAATCTGATGAAATCTGATTCCACATCGCACCCCAAGATTACTGCTGCCGGGGTTAATAAAGCTGAGGGACCATATGCACGGTTCAAACCTTTCTGTTCACCTCTTCTGTTCACAGAAACTGTGCTATACTTCTATTAATGAAAAAACATTTATGAATGGAGGATGATGACTGAATGAAAGGTCCATCTGTCCTCCATTCCTCAATTTATGGAAGCTATAGTACAGCTCTTATGAATAGAGGTGGGTGGTGGAAAGGGCAGATATGGAAGCTCTACTACTTGAAGAGTGCATATGGCAGTTCTTATGAGTGCATATGACAGGTTTCTTGATGAGAGTATATGACATATGGCAGTTGATTTACTAAAGCTAAAGAGTATAAAATTTGGTGCAACTCTGCATTGAAACCAATCATCTTCCAGGCTGGCAAAGCCTGAAGTCAGAAGCTGATTGGCTGTCATGCACAGCTGCACCAGATGTTGCACTATTTTAGTAAATCAACCCCATGACTTCATACTACATATTACTTATGAGTGCATTTGGCAGTTCTTTTGATGGGTGCATATGACAGGTGCCTTAGCTCTATGAAGCCCCGCCACACTAGAAGATTATAGTGGTGGGGGTAGGGGGTTTGGAGGAGGGAAACTTCAACTAATTCAGGAGCCAGCAGCACAAAGAACACATTGAATTTATAGAAAGTAATGACCCTTGTGCTAATTTGTTTTTTTTTACTAAACCTAGGCTTTAAAGGTACACAGAAAGTTCTCTTTTTTCCTTTGATGTCATACAAGTTTCTCCCTTTATTTCTCAGGCTTCAAGTCTGTTCCTTCCCTGGAGGCTAACGCTTATCTTCTACTTGTCTCTTGCAGAATGGCTTTCATACCTTTGTGATAGGTCTCATGACTGTAGACAGCTTTTCACCTACCCAAGAACAAAACTATAATTAATAAACTACAGTGGAAAATTAGGATGAGTTCTTTTAAAGACACAGCTCCTCCTTCTTACAAGTAGGGTGAAAGTTTTCCAGCTCTACCAGACATCGTCTCTATGCATGCTAATACAAGTGCGCAAATTGTCTTTTCGAGTTTCCTTACTCACATCCTTGGCCTGCCTTGTGTGTCTATGAGGCCTTTTGTTGTTAATGGAATTCAACCATTAGCCATTCGGTCATCTGGATTGGTGTTGTTGTAAGGGGTTTTAGAAGTCAATAAGCCTAGGTGGACAGGAAGCGTTCATTCTGCCCTGTGGATACCTAATCCCAAAGAACAGATGAAACTAATGGATAAATATCACTTTGAGTTCAGCTGATCATTTAAACTGAAAAGTATTATATAAACACAAGCTTACAAAAAAGAAATGTGTAACATATTTGCCGTGAAGAATTTTCTGATACCGTTAAGAAGAATACAAGAAAGGAAGTCATCAACAGGGGTATAGTTAAAAAGAAGCAAATGCGACCTTCACCAAACATTCACTGAAGGTGAACCAATCACTGTCATTTAAAGTGCATGCAGTCCTGTTTGAAGCAGTGCTGTCAGCCCTACCTGAGTTTTCTCTTCTGGACAACAGAACATTGCCCCAATTCCTTATCTCCATAACCTCAGATGGGGGGGGGGGGTCAGTAGCCTGGCAGCAGACATAGAATTGTCAGCTAATTATAGGAAGTTAGGAGTTCACTTAATTGCTGGTAGTTCAATGGGTTTTTTTCTGAACTTGCAGCATGTTTGAAGGGATAAGACTTGGGGGATGGGCATGTATTGCAGAGATGTACTGAGTATGTTCTTTTTTTTCCCAGACATACATACTGTACATTAATGATATATTTTGAACAGTTTTCTTTGGATTTGCCACCAACTATATAGTGCAATACCCCACAAATTGAATACAGATTGAATGGTTTGTTAGAGTATGACTTCAAAGCCTCACATCCCCACCTTGTCCAGTCAGAGAATACATTGCATTTATTGGGAAGGTGCAAAGCATTCTCTGAATGGTGCCCATGCTGAGTGGCCAACCTCCTGTGCTCACAATGCAGCAGGGCAGCTACTCGGTATGGGGCTCTGAAGCTAGTAGAGATTAGGGATGATCGAACTTTTGAAAAGTTCGGTTCGACCAGAACACCCGAACTTCCCGAAAGTTCGGCCCGGATTTCAGAACCCCATTGAAATCAATGGGACCTGAACTTTGGTAATCAAAAACACCATTTTGAAGCCCTAAAACCCAATAAATGCTTCTAAAAAGTGCCTAGGGTTCTGGGTCATGCCCCAGGGACTATTAATCACACAAAAAAAGTTCTTAAAAATTGTCATTTTTGATAGAGAGCCAATTATTGAAAAAATTATTGAAAAAAAAAAAAGAGATTTCTTTGGATTTAGTGTCTGGTGGGTCTAAAAAGTGTACCTGTGAAGTTTCAGCTCTGTAGCATGTCCAGAACCAGAAAAAAAAATTGTTTGTATTAGAATTGCAGTAGAACAGGATAGTGGCTTCGCCCCTGTGACACCCGGCTTTTTGTTGCAGGCGTTTTATTGGGCTTTTTTGTGGACGTGTTTGGAGGCAGGCATAACATGAACTTCTGTGTAGGGGTATATATACACACACACATGTATGTATATATACACATACACATATATAGGTGTGAAAGTATCAGAACACTATGCCAGCGCTAATGAAATAATTAACAGGCATAGGACTTCGCTCCTATCACACCTATATGTGTGTATGTGTATAAAGACATATAAGTGTGTGTGTATATATACCCCTATACACAAGTTCAGATGTTATGCCTGCCTCCAAAGACGCCCAAAAAATGCCCAAAAAAAACACCTGCAACAACACACCTGGGCGTTTTTGTAGCAGGCGTTTTTTTGGGCATTTTTTGGGCGTCTTTGGAGGCAGGCATAACATCTGAACTTCTGTGTAGGGGTATATATACACACACATGTATGTATATATATATACACATACACATATATAGATGTGAAAGTAGCAGAACACTATGCCAGCGCAAATTAAATAATTAACAGGCATAGGACTTCGCTCCTATCACATCTATATGTGCGTATGTGTATAAATACATATAAGTGTGTGTGTATATATACCCCTACACAGAAGTTCTGATGTCATGCCTGCCTCCAAACATGTCCACAAAAAAGCCCTATAAACGCCTGCAACAAAAAGCCTGGTGTCACAGGGGTGAAGCCACTATCCTGTTCTATTGCAATTCTAATAGAAACAATCTTTTTTCTATGGCTTTCTATGGAGGTCCCCCTGACATGGAAGGGTTTGGTCACCCTGCCATAGCAGTCAGAGTCAGTTCACCCTACAGTACACTACGGTCACCCTGACATGGATGAGTTCGGTCACCCTGGCATAGCAGTCAGAGTCAGTTTACCCTACACTACACTACGGTCACCCTGACACTTAACACTTTCCCTACAGAAACTAGATTTTTGAATCAAACTATAGTGGAAAATAGTACCCTAACTACACTAGATATCCCTTTCTAACACTAATAATTGCTAAATGACACTTTGAAGCAGGAGTAACAGAACTGCTTCCACTCTCTTCCACATCCCTGTATTACAATGCTAGCGATTTGGCGGGGCTATCTTATATACTGGGGGGCGTATTCACTACTGATTGGCCTCTGGACCCCCTAGTAACTCCAATCACATTCCTAGCATCCTCCTGCCCCCTCAATTGGCTTTTGCTGATGGTTCTGGTCCAATCACGGGCTTTTAAAGCCCAGTTCCTGTCCCATTGCATTTTGGTCGGTTCTGGTTGCCGAATTCCGAACTTTTACAGCAAAAAGTTCCAAATTCGGCCGAATTTCGAACAGTCAATGTTCGGGTCGAACCAATGGTCGACCCGAACCGTTCGATCATCCCTAGAAGAGATCACTGGAGTAGTGACTAATACAATGATTTACAGCTTCCAGAGGGACCCTACAGGTATGACATATACATACTTGCATCCGTCCAAGCTAGATCAATATATATATATATGTAAAAAAATGCCATACCTGAGATTAAACATATTTAACCTATTTAAAGGTGTCATCCATGTCCTTGTTAGCAGGTTGAAATCTGTTAATCTTAGTGAATTAGCAGGTAGCCAAACCCAGAGAATAGGGTTAAGTGATGTAAGCTCAGTTCCCTTACTTTTCGGTCCTAGACAGCTCAACTGTGCTATAAAAAGGGGGAAGGTTAAGGTCCAGGGCCCTTCTTGGTTGGTTCAGTTCCTGTTCATGGCTTGAGATACTGGGGCTGCTATAATAGAAGAACTAGGGCTGCTACGCCGTGCGGTCCACTGAAAGCACCAGGAATTTCAAAGACACCCAAGCCATGGAAACTGCCAAGATGGGCTGTCACTTCATGGAGGTATGCCTGTTCAGCCACATTGCAATACTTTGTTTAGGGTGAAGGACATTGTTTATATTGAACTGTTATGCAGCAACTTGTTGAGTAAAGGTACATTAACCATTCAGAGCCTAGTCTGAAGCTATTTAAAGGGGTGCATGTTGGTTCTGGTGTATCTAAAGAACCTGAGTCTGTATAGCACAGCAGGGTATAAAGTTAAACCTCTACAAAAGTGTTATCTCAGCAAGAAAAGTAAAAAGAGTGTAGTTGCTAGGGGTAGCTAAGTATGAGTTCAAGACATTAAGCAACAAGCAACCAGTCATTAGGCATGATACCAGGTAAGATGACAGGTCCTCCGGTAGCGGGCAGGGTCAACATTTTGGCTCCCTCCCTAGTCGATATCCAACAACAACTAGATCAAACCTGCGTTACAGAGATCTATGGCCTGGTCACGAGGTATGCGAAGGAAAGAGTTATGTGAGAGCATGCATGAGGTCAGCGCTATGCACGGCAGGACCCCATTACATTCTGCTACTGGGAGTGAGCTAACAGAGGTACGCTGGACTGGTGAAGTAGGCGCAGGCTCGGCATGCCCCTCCTAATGCAACTTTAACCAAGTTGCAGTGTGAAGGAACATGGGAAAAGATACTTTTTGAAGCAACTCTGTATGTTATTTTACTCCACACAGTGAAGGCTCATCTCTAAGTCAGGGAACTGCCCTAATGTTTGATTCTTCACATGACCACAGTCTCCACCTGGTCCCAGGCATTTATGAGCACGCTCTCCACGAATGGTACCCTCACATCCCTACTTTCCTTGGGATTGTACATATTTTGTTTTTTTGAAATTTTACTGTATTCTTTAGACCTTACATTATTTTGTTGCCTGTCCCATATGTTTTTGCTTGTGAGATCTCCAGAAATAGACACAGTGGGGTTGATTTACTAAAACTAGAGAGTACAAAATCTGGTGCAGCTCTACATATAAACCAATCAGATTCCAAGGTTTAGGCCCAGTTCACAATGGTGCAAAATACGCTCTGACTTTGGGAGCACATGCCGCATGCCGCATGCCGCATGCCGCATGACGTATACAAATCAATGACTCCCTATGAGAGCTGTCATAAAGTGATTGTAAAGTCTAGTTTTTTTTTTTTTTTTTAATTACAAACATGTTATACTTACCTCCTCTGTGCAGTTGGTTTTGCACAGGACAGCCCAGATCCTCCTCTTCTCAGATCCCTCGTTGCTGCTCCTGGCCCCTCCCTCCTTTTGAGTGCACCCACAGCAAGCAGGTTGCTATGGGGGCACCAGAGCAGAGCTGCAGCTTTGTGTGTCTATTCAGACACAGAGCTGCCATTCGCCCCTGCCCCCTCTCTCTCCTGATTGGTTAACTGACTTTGATTGGCAGCCTCAGAAGTCAATGGCGCTGCAGCTGTGTCTCAGCCAATCAGGAGGGAGAGTCCTCGATGACCGAGGGACTTGTGGACATCGCTGGACAGAGATGGGGCACAAGTAAGTATTAGGGGTGCTGGGGGGGGGGGGCTGCTGCACACAGAAGGTTTTTTATTGTAATACATAGAATTCATTAAGATAAAAAAGAACTTCTGACTTTACTACTCCTTTAATTGGTCTGACACTATTTTGGTCTGACTTTGGTCCATTTTCAGCCTATTCAATATGATTGAATTTGGATCAAAGTCGTATCCTCGTCCTAACCATCCGAATTGTGACATCTGACATGGGGATTACAGCAGCAATAAAAGGAAATTTTATCAAACTGGGATGGTTTTTATTGGTCAAAGGACAAGTCGGACTATTTCAAATTCGGAGCAAAATCTTATCCTGTTCATTCAAGTTGGATAGAAGTCGGATAGAAGTCGGATTGAAGTAGGACCGAAGTAGGACCGATGTCGCAGGGCAAAGTAAGATAACAGATGTACAGCAATCATGTTGTACCAGTGTGAACCCAGCCACATTGTCAAAGTTTAAATGAACAAATTGAAGTTAGAAGCTGATTGGCTATCATGCAGAGCTGCACCAGATTTTGCACTCTCCAGTTTTAGTAAGTCACCCCCACTATTCTAAATGAGGTCTAATGCGAGCTCTATATAGGGTAACCAGGACCTCCTTCCTCCTGCCACTGACACCCTCTAGTGATGCAACCCCAAAATTCTATCTGTCACACTGTTTTCTTAATTTGCAATCAAATAGTTAAGCACCTCTTTCACGCTTACTTTCGGAAAATGGTTTTCTGAAATGGCATCTGCAGATTCAGTAAATGTTTCCAATATACACTGAAATTAAAACCTTTTGGGTCATATATATTTATAACCCCAAATGTCATAATTTATTGTCAAATTCATTCCAGCATCAATATTCAATAACATGTGGATGAATTTAACTACTTGCCTCCCGCCCACCGTCAAATGACGGCGGAGCAGTGTGGGTCTCATTCTGGGTGGACGTCACATGATGGCGCCTCAGAGCGACCGGCCCCAAATCGTGGCGATTGTGGGCACGCAGCGTGGTGATCATAGCTATGCCATGTTCCATGTCATTGGCTCTTTACCCATGTAATCGGCTGTGTCCAATCAAATGTAAATAACGAAGTGCCATTTAAAGGGGAGTCACAGGCATGTAATCAGGACACTGATCATCAGTGCCCTGATTACAGTAAAGAAAAAACAGTGCACATCAGTGACACCAATCAACGCCCATTAGTGACACCAATAAATGCCCATCAGTGACACCAATCAGTGCACATTAGTGATGCCAGTCAGTGCCCATCAGTGCCGCCAATCAGTGATCATCAGTGCTGCCCATCAGTGCTTCCCATCAGTGCCACCCTTCAGTGCTGCCCATCAGTGCCACCCATCAGTGCCACCTCTCAGTGCCACCTATCAGTACCCATCAGTGCTGCCTATCAGTGCCCATCAGTGCCACCTATCAGTGCCCATCAGTGTCACCTATCAGTGCTCATCAGTGCCGCATATCAGTGCCACCTATCAGTGCCCATCAGTGCGGCATATTAGTGCCTCCTCATGAGTGCCAATAAGTGCCACCTCATCAGTGCCCATAAGTGCCACCTCATCAGTGCCCTATCATTGCAGCCTATCAGTGCCCATCAGTGCCCATCAGTGCCACCTCATCAGCGCACAATATTGAAGGAGCAAAATTACTTATTTACAAAATTTACTGAGAGAAATTAAGAAAAACATTTTTTTTCAAAATTTTCTGTCTTTTTTCTTTTGTTTAGTAAATAATAAAAAACCCAGCTGTGATTAAATACAACCATAATAAAGCTCTATTTGTGTGAAAAAAATTTCATATGGGTACAGCATTGCATGACCACGCAATTGTCATTCAAAGTGTGAGAGCAATGAAAGCTGAAAATTGGTCTGGGCAGGAAGGGTTCAAAGTGCCCTGTATTGAAGTGGTTAAATTCTATGTTTAGGATCAAGAGGGAAATTATGGTTCATTGTAATGTTTAGGTTTTGTTTTTTTCTATAAACGAACTTTATTGCTGCAAAATGCTAGCTTTTAAAAAGTTCTTTATGTAAACTCAAAATATTAAAACACTTCTCCTATCAAGACATTTTGAGCCATGAATCACCTGGATGAGATCATTTCTGACAATATCTAGCATGTACCCGGGGGGGGGGGGGGGTTTACTAGTGCTGGTGCACACAGAATCTAGTGCAGCTTTGTATGGTAACCAATCAGCTTCTAAATTCAGCTTGCTCGACTGAGCTTTAAAAAAAAAAAAACCTAAAAGCTGATTGGTTACCATGCACAGTTTCACCAGATTCTGTGTACAACAGTTTTAGTAAATCCCCCCCCCCCCCTAAAATGACCAAATTATTATATATGCAGCACCCTCTATTATTAGTATTTGCTCTGCCTGCTTATCAGGAGAGTCTGATCAATAGCTAGGCCTGTTGCATGTGTCCATGTGTGATTCACCTGGTCTGAGGGAGTGCCCCCACTGTATCCAATAGGGGAGCCTGTTGGACAGTGGAGGAAACCCAGCCATTGACACACAGGCTTTTGTGACTGTCCCAGTGGGAGGGCATTGCAATGGTGCATCCTGGGATTGATCATAAAAGCCAAGGGCACATGTGACAGGGCATCTTTGGGCGGGAAGCCAGGTCCCAGGAGGAGGGTGATGGCTGTCTCTCCTCCTGTCATTGTGGAAAGTGGCCACAGGCAGTCGGCCTAGTGGACCAGAAGTGTGGTGCTGAGATGTGAGGTTTCGGAGGAAACTGATGGTGGAGAAGTGGCTGAACTACCAGAGGAAAAAACAGTATCCGTGAGCACCAGGTAGCTTGCCAGGGGTCTGCCTAGGAAAGGGGACCACTTCAGGGAGAGTCAGCGGACAGGAGCTAGCACACACAGCAAGTAGGAAAGGGGGTGCGAAGTTAGACCCTGAAGAGAAACTTAAAGTATTGTTTTCACCTTTTAATCTTCACCTCAGTTTGCAAAGTGAAGCAGCGGCCTTGCCGCACACACTGCGGTTATATGTCCTCAAGATTTGTGCATAGTTACTAAGTTGGAGTATCCCACTCATCCCTTTTCCTATCCCAGTTCCAAATAAAACATAAAAACCAAATCCCCTGGACTGTTCATTGAGCGAGCCGAAGACTTAAAGTGATAAGTTTAACTGCCTGTTGCTATGGGTAACCCAGGGGAATCCATTCTTAGCAGCTCCCAAGGGGGCAGTGCTACATATTGAATGTAAATAAATGTTTTCACTGAATGTAACACTAAAATTAGCTTTCAAGTGTTATTAAACCCAAAACCAAAATGTTATATATTTCAGCTTCCCAATCATTAGATTTGGTGGCTGCATTCTTTTTTTTTTATTTTTCCCTCTGTTTTCACCTGTGATCTTGCCACTAAACACACCCCCCTATATTAGAGTACCTCCACTCTGGATATAGGAGCACAGGGGGCATATTTGGACAGCAGCATTGTCAATCTGGGGGAATGGAAGTGTTAGATGGACTAGTAAGATTTGATACACTAACCAATTGAAGCCACGCTCCAGCTCACACTTTATATGCAGTTATAGTAACAGATTTTTTTTCCCTTTGGGATAAATGTTTTACAAAAAAATAATAAAAGCTGATCATTGTAAGCACCACTGCCATTGGCAAATGGTTTGTTTAACACTCTTAACTGATACATTTGCAGGACAGTGTTCTGCTGCAAAAGACGTACTGGCCAAATCACCAAGTGAAAATATAGGAAAGAAAGTCTAAAAAGGATAACAAATGCAACCATCACAGCTAAGAATTGGCAAGCTGCAATACACTAAATGTTGCTTTTTGGTTTAGTACCACTTTAAATGAAAAATACTATCCTCAGTTGAATACAGGGGAGTTTTTATACCCCCATAACAAAGGCACATGCCCAAGCCTTCAAATAAATGCCCTTTGGTTTCTTGTGTTACTGTCATACCAAAAAGGATCCTGAGTTGAATATACTTACATTCTTGTTGAGTTTTGATTGTAATTTTTTTTTTTTTTTTGGTATCTTGTACATTCTTATCTCTACTAGTAACAATTTTCTTTCTTTAGAGTTAAGTTGGGTGAAGTCATGATTTTTTAATTAGTAATTTTTAACGAATTGCTTAAGGTTCAACATTTAAATTTAGGTGCCCAATGGTGGCTTGAGACCTTTAGGGCCCCAGCGATATTCCTGGTTAAGTGACTGTGTTCTTAAATACTGTTACTAGTTGGAATTCCTGCCTTTATTTATTCAGATGAGACAAATGTTCAGCAGAAAAAGCATACGTGTATCACTTCTTACATTTGACTGCATCTAATTGCTGAAGGATGGATCACAAAAATAGAACAGTTTTCACTGAAATAATTCTTTTAGGGTTTTCCGAGAATCCTAAGGTCAACCGTGGGCTTTTTGTGTTATTTTTTGTAATTTACTTAGTAACATTTTTTGGAAATGGTCTCATGATTTGTATGGTGTTGCTGATTCCCCAGTTTCACATCCCAATGTATTACTTCCTCTGTATACTGTCCATTCTTGATTTGTGCTACTCAACGACTGTTTTGCCCAAGTTGTTGGTGGACCTTTTGTCTTCTCATAAGGCTATTTCTCTTGGGGGCTGTGGAATACAGGTCTACGTCATTGTCCTTGTCGAAGGCTGTGAGTGTCTACTTCTTGCAACTATGGCTTATGACCGATTCGTGGCCATTTGTCAACCACTTCATTATCCCATTCTCATGCGGTGGAGTATGTGTTACAAACTAACCACACTAATATTTGTAGCCAGCTTTCTCATGTGTACGCTTCCATCTCTTACCTCACCAATCACTGTTTGTCACAACCAGATCAACCATTTCATGTGTGAACTTCTTGCAGTTCTAAAACTGTCATGTGACAATATTTCGTCCAATGAACTAATGATATTTTCAGTTAGCTTTATCTCGTTGCTCCTCCCTCTTGTGCTTATATTGATATCATACAGTTGTATTTTAGTTTCCATATTAAAGATCCAGTCTGCTGGAAGGTCAAAGGCTTTTTCGACCTGTTCATCCCATCTAGCGGTGGTGGGGTTATACTTTGGGACAGCAATGCTCATGTACTTTGGCCCATCATCTCAGTACTCCACTGACCAGGAGAAATACAGCTCTATATTTTATGTGATTGTGTCACCCATGCTGAACCCTATGATCTACAGTCTCAACAACAGAGAGGTTAGAGAAATGTTTAGGAAAGTGTTGGTAAAAGCATTTGCTATTCACTAAATGCACTATAAAAATGTTGCCCTTCATATCAGAACATAGTAAAGTCCATCAGCTTGGCCTCCTTATTAGGATAAGGTGACCGCAAAAATTAAGAAAGGGAAAGTGCTCTGAATAGCGGCCCCATAGGAACTGGGGCAGATGGAGGCAAGAGGGCTATTAAAGCCCCTATACCTATATAAGATAATCAGCCTGCTTTATTAGCAGACCCTTTTCTATACCCCCGATCCCCTTTACCCCATCCCCTAGACCCACCTCCTTCCTTTTTTTTTTGTTCTCTTTCTCTGTTTCTCTTCTTCCTTTCCTTCATCTTCCTCTCCCCTCTTCTTTTCACACACTGTCCAAGTTACCCAACACAGTGTTTTGTTATGCTTGTTATATTCTGATTTTTCATAATAAAAAACTTGAATGGCACCAAACATGTTTTAACCACTTCCTTTATCCAACCACCAGCTAACTGGCAGCCAAGGGAAAAGGGTGAATTCAGAAGTGAAGTCAGAACTTTTAATCCAGTTTAATGTTCCAGGTCAGTCGCTTCGAACTACTGAAGCAGTTGGATTTACATGGTAGCCAGGGAACTAGCATTTTCAGGAGAGCTCATCAATGTGATCCTCCATATTAGGTACATATGTCCATTAAAGCAATGGTAGATGGTTACTATAAGATAAACCAAATTCCACACCGTACACAAAAAATTATAATTTTTAATGGGCATTTTAAAGTGAGCCTGTGCAGGTCAAAGCTAAAGGAAATTTGTAATAATGCACTCTTTACAGTTGCGTATACTAATTTTCCCATTATGTAGGGCAAAGTACTTTCCCTGCTTTGTGGGACAGCGCTGGGTACTTAATCGGCTAGTCACCGAGAACCAGCACTGTCCCATGGAACAGAGAAGGAGTCAAATACTCCCATCAAGCCTGTATGTACTAAATAAGATGCTTCACTTCCATGCAGCAACAAAACAGTGGGGGAATGAACAGAAGATAGGTATGTGCAGCTGAAGGGGGCCAGTGTTAAAGTTAAAGGGTAAGTGCATATTTTTATGAAAAATACAAAGGTGAACTAACTGAAAGTATCCTGGCCACCCTTTTGGACCCCGTTGCACATAGTAGGGTTGATGCCCCATGCTGCCAGTGTGTGGTCAGTATGCTGTACACCGCGATAGAAAGCCATGTGACCATGCTGACCAATCAGAAGTGCATCTGAGGCTTCTTCTTCTTCTGCTAATGTGTGCCAAAAGAAAGAAGTACATGTCATTGTTCAGCATTAAGTGCTTGCTATTTCAAGCATTATGATGGATAATCACTCCAGGGCTGTGTATTGTGGTGTACAGTGTATGGACTTCCTAGTTCCGTTCCCTGCAGCAGCAATGCTGCACGGGAGCAGAACTAGGGAGGGAAATTAAAAAAAAAAAAAACGTTGCACAAAACACATAACACATTATATACACATACACACATATAGGTGTGAAAGTAGCAGAACCCTATGGCCTATCACACCTATATGTGTGTATGTGTATATATACATATAAGTGTGTGTGTATATATATACCCCTATACAGAAGTTCAGATGTTATGCCTGCCTCCAAAGACGCCCAAAAAATCCCCCAAAAAAACGCCTGCTACAAAAACGCCTAGGTGTGTTGTTGCAGGCGTTTTTTTTGGGCATTTTTTAGGCATTTATAGGGGTATATATACACACACACTTATATGTATTTATACACATACACACTTATAGGTGTGAAAGGAGCGAAGTCCTATGGCTGTTAATAATTTCATTAGCGCAGCCATAGGGTTCTGCTACTTTCACACCTATATATGTGTATGTGTATATATACATACATGTGTGTGTGTATATATACCCCTACACAGAAGTTCAGATGTCATGCCTGCCTCCAAACGCGTCCACAAAAAAGCCCAATAAAACGCCTGCAACAAAAAGCCGGGTGTGAAAATAGCAAAGCCACTATCCTGTTCTACTGCAATTCTAATACAAACAAACTTTTTTTTCTGGTTCTGGACATGCTACAGAGCTGAAACTTCACAGGTACACTTTTTAGACCCCCCAGACACTAAATCCAAAGAAATCTAATTTTTTTTTCAATAATTTTTTCAATAATTGGCTCTCTATCAAAAATGACAATTTTTAAGAACTTTTTTTGTGTGATTAATAGTCCCTGGGGCATGACCCAGAACCCTAGGCACTTTTTAGGGGCATTTATTGGGTTTTAGGGCTTCAAAATGGTGTTTTTGATTACCGAAGTTCGGGTCCCATTGATTACAATGGGGTTCTGAAATCCCGGCCGAACTTTCGGGAAGTTCGGGTGTTCTGGTCGAGCCGAACTTTTCAAAAGTTCAATCATTCCTGGTCAGGAGGGGTGGCCAGGATATTTGGAGTTAGTTGACTTTCTATTTCTCATGAAAAGTTGAACCTACCTACAATTTTTTCCCTTTATTTCCACCTGGTATACCTGGAGCATTTTGGCATCTGGGGTGGATCCTATATCTGCCCCCCCCCCAACAAAATCACAATGCTCAAAGCTTGTCGCTCAAAAAGGAGCAGTGTTGCGATTTGATAGATAGATAGATAGATAGATAGATAGATAGATAGATAGATATCAAATAGGCAGATAGATAGATAGATAGATAGATAGATAGATAGATAGATAGATAGATAGATAGATAGATAGATAGATAGATAGATAGATAGATAGATAGATAGATAGATAGATAGATAGATAGATAGATAGATAGATAGATAGATAGATAGATAGATAGATAGATAGATAATAGAAAATAAAAAACAGAGACCCTGTAAAAGGCGAGTTAAAAGTTCCACCAAGAAGGGATAGAAAGAGAGAAATAAAATAAATGATGTAGATAAATAATGGAAGAGAGAGAAATTTAAATCTGTTTAGAAAGCAATGAGTATCTTATTAGATTGCATGTGTTGATGAGAGAACAGAGACCCGGTGAAAGTGAGAATATACTGAAATATATAATCATGGCACTATGACATAGTAAATTGCTAGGACCCCTCATGGTATATATACAGTATAAAAGAGATGTGTAGAGCAATGGTTTGTATAAGATGGATGAGCAGGGGGGCACAGTCGGGTGTCATCTGTGACTGTCCTCCCCCCGAGGATTTGCTGGTGGATGGTGGAGAAGCATTTGGTAGGAGCTGGTCCCCCCTTGTCACCCCCCTGTCCTGCCAGGCCCGTGTCTCCAATCCAGTAGATTGCCGAGTAAATGGTTGGAGGTTAATTCCCGGGGCAGAGGTGAAGGATGCCAGATCACCTAGCCTGGCTTGCCGCTAACCTCTAGCAGAGTGAGTGTAGTACAGAGGGTATTTAATGATCACATGCAGGGCCTGCGATCTCCTCTCTGGATCATCCAACACTCCGCACCGCTAACACCCAAAAGTGGTCCCGGCCTGACACCCCCTCAATGTGTGGCACCCGGGGCAGACTGCCCCCCCCCCCCGTTGCTATGTTGCTATTGATCTGGCCAGTAACAAGCTTCCTGTCTTAGCAAGGCTTCACTTTGTGAAGGAGCAATGGGGACACCATGGACAGCAGCATTGTCAACCTGGGGAGAAGGTAGTGTGAGTAGCAGTAGGACTAGTAAAGCTGTACTCCAGCTAACACTTAGAAAGAAGTTAAAGCAGCACTTCTTTCATTTGGGATAAAAGATTTTACATAAATATATTTAATAAAAGTTGTCCATTTGTAAGCACCCCTATCAGTGTTATATGATTAGTCCCAATCCTCCAACTGCAACATTGGCTGGACAACTTGGCCTGTTAAAGTGTAAGTAAACCCTCCTATCAATTTCAGCCAAGAAAGCTGCAATCTTAGTCTTTGTTTAATCTGCAACTGCAATGATGCTGCACATGTGATCCGTTATTACACCAGCCATTGGATGGTTTGACAGTTTGGTTGCGGCCACAACCAAACTGGCAGCTCACATTCCCAGCATGCCAGGAATGTTAACTGTTTTTTTGAAACGATCCCTCATAAGATCCGTTTGATGTGATGTATCTTCAAATAATTTATATAATAATTATACTACTGTTTACTCTGTATGTTCTGTACTAACACTTTGATGCCTCCATTTTGAGGCTCACATATCATATCATGTGATGGTTTTTAATCAATTCATTAAAAAATGTATTATATTTTAAACATTTTGGTGCCTTTAAAGTCCTTGCCTGACCTATCCATTTTTTCCTGTTCATTTGGCATGTGGCACCCAGGTATTTTCTCTTTTGGCGCTCAGAATACTGCTATCTGACTGCGCAATGTAGCTTGAAAATCCGTGAGATGTAGACCATCCGCGAATGTTTGCAATAAGGATGGAGGGGTGGGAGTAAGGGTCGCGTACGGTGTGCGTCCTCCCGATCTGCCAGCTGTCGGGTCCATGAGCTTATTGAAGTCGCCCGCCATCAGTAGGGGGAGGTGTGCAAATGGTGCTATAAGTGAGGTGAGGTTTTGAAAGAAGGGTTTGGAGGTAGGGTGACCACGTGTCCCGGATCGTCCAGGACAGTCCCGCATTTGGGGAGTCTGTCCCGGGTCCCGGTCACCCTCATTACGGGACAATGCAGTGTCCCGGAATGTCCGCCGACCGTGAGTACAGAAAGCATTTTATCTGGCTTTCTCCCAGTATAAAGTGGGGTAAGGCATTTCAAGGCTTACATTACAAGTCACAAGATGTACAGCCACTGCGTAGATACAGGAATGCTTCTTTTCATATTGTTCTAGATAACCCAATCATCAAGTAGTGAGCAAGTAAGCACGCAGACTACTTACTGCAGGCTGCATAAGGCATGAGGCCATTCCACACGCTCAGCTCCTGGAGTCCTGGCGCGCTGTGGCGGGAATGCGCCTCCCTCCTGGCATGTCCGCACTCCGCAGGGCGCTTACACAGCAGTGGCGGCCTGTACCGTGCATAATGTCACATAATGTGACAGGAAATAAAGCTACCAAGTCCTGCAGGGTGAATGACAAGGAACAGTCCCATATATGCAGGGAAAGTCCCAGGCTGGTCATATAAAACACATACACACCAAGTAACCCTTGGTGGTAGTACCTCACTGTGAACTGTTGGTACAGCAGCCTAAGGTGACCTAGTCAAGGACAGCTATTAACCACACCTGAGAACACGTGCCGCACTGCCGCTCCGCTCCCCCACCGAACCGGGCAGAAACAAATGGGGGACAGTAATCAAGAAGAAGGTGACACAAGTGGGGGTTAGTAATCAAGAAGAAGAGGACTTAGTTAAAACAGGTGCACATTGTAAACAACCTGTTTTAACTAATTGGCAAAAAAAAGTATAAAAAAATCATCTTTTTTTTTTTTTGGGCGGGGGTGTTGTCGGGGGGAGGGGGGGGTGTCCCTGAATGGCAGTTTGGAAAAGTGGTCACCCTATTTGGAGGGGGCGTTAGGGGCATATACACCCGCTATCACCCACTCCCTAGTCAGCAGTTTCAGGTGGGTAATTATAACACGGCCGTCTCTGTCCGCTTTGGAATAAATAAGGTCGCAGGAAATGCGTTTGTGAACAAGGATCATGACTCCTGCCTTGTGGAGTACTGCAGGAGAGCCAAACACATGACCCACCCAAAGTTTGCGCATGCGAGCAAAATCTGGTTCGGTCAGGTGCGTCTCCTGCAGTATCGCTATATCCGCCTTCAAGGGTCTGAGGTGCCTTAGGACTGCCATACGCTTGTTGGGGGACCTAAGTCCCTTCACGTTCCATGTAAGAATATACATTTATCCAATAAAGGTGTCAGTACATTTACATAACAGATAGAACATCAGTACATGTGCATTAGATAAATTGGGCAACAGAGGCAGCTGTGAGAATTATTCGGTGGTTCTAAGGTGACATCTGCAAAAAGGGGGGATAACACAGGGAAGACATGTGACCCAACAGGGTTTCAAAGAAAGAAAATAAAGGGTACATACCAATGGAAGTCGAGACTTTACTTTTTTCCACATGCGATTCACACACTCATGGGACACAGCATTACCGCGGATCACAGGTGACGCCCGCTCTAGTAAGAGAGGTGGTAAAAGGGGAGCCTCTAAACGGGTTACAATGGAAGCTCATGAGGAAAACCGGAGGTGTCACTATAGAGGGATGCACGGCAAGGCTATGTACCTACAATGGTAGAGCAACCCCAGAAAAGTGGTAAGGTGGAAAAGGGAGAAAAAGCAAAACACATTAGAGTCTGCACATAGAGGCATATAACTTAAACACAACAGTTACCACAGCTATATGTGAGATTCATACGACTATGTTGGCGTAACTTGTGATAACCTTGTCAATAGAAACAGTTAAACCTGAGAAGACCTGTAATATGGTCTCATAGAGGAGAGGGAGGCACAAGATCTCCTAACGAATTGTATGAGGCTGCTGACAGAGATTAGGGTCAATGAGGCCCATGGCATTTATATATAAATACAGTACCTACCTTCTTTGCAATAAACTATTTATTTAATCAAATTTATCTACACTCCTCCCTAACTCACATCTGAACTAATGCTGGCCATACACTATATGAAAAATCGTTCAAACTCATTTTCGAAACGCGAACACTCGGCTGTGAGAGGAAATTATTTTGCCATCATGTAATGACCAATAAATCATTCAAAGAACATAAATTAATCAGTTTTTTGTTCGTTATTTCACATATACCTAGTGCAAATAGTTTGGACGAGAGACACAATAACCTTTCGATTTACCATTTGTTCAGCAGAACATTTTCCAAACTTGTCCTTCGTTTTTTTTGGTTCAAAAACGTCACAACCAATTACCGATTTGTGCCGAAAAATGAACGAACTGTTCAAATGACAGATTTGCAAATAATTTTTTTGTCTAGTGTTTGGGCACCATAACTTAACTGCAACTGAGATACACATGGCAATTAAAGCCAATCTTATCTTTCAATTGAAATCAGCAAAATATGAATAAACCTTTGAACTGTGTTTCTGATGGCTTATACAGTGATCATCACTGTAATAAGCAATCAAAGTGTAAAGAAAAAAAAATCCTTTAATCACTTCCTCAAAGTAGTGCAGTGTCACTATGGTGATGCTGCACTGCTCTAGTGATAAAATGTAAAAAAAATTGTACGAAAAAAAATGTAAAAAGTTCTTTGTACATACTGTTATCAGAGGAAGGTCAGTGTCACTATGGTAAAGTGGTACCACTTTGGCAGTAATCATGTGCAATGGCTGGCTGCTTTATTATCACTGTGTGTCAGTGCCACCAACCATTACCTTTGATCACCTCCACAGCAGAACAATGTCACCAGACCAGTAGTGCCATACAGTATCCCTAATCATCGCCACACCAGTCAGTGTCCATAATCACTGCAGTTCACTCACAATGAGAGCGGAAGTCCAACACAGAAGAGATCAGGTGCCTGGAACAGGAAACACCTTTGTGGGTGTAAAGCCAATAAGACCACAGCAGCTCCTGTGAAATCTCCTGGGTTGGAGAATGAGATATGTGACTGACTGTGACTGCGACTGACTGTGCTCTGTGACTGACCTGCTCTGCGACTGACTGCGATTGACTGTGCTCTGCGACTGACTGTGCTCTGCGACTGACTGTGCTCTGCGACTGACCGTGCTCTGCGACTGAGTACCTGGGAGCACTGGTAAGTATCTTAGCGACTGGTGAGTATCTTAGCGACTGGTGAGTACCTTAGGGTTAGTACCAGAGGAGATAGAGGTAGAATAGGTAAGGAATAGCAGGTTGTTACTAATTATCCCCATAGAGTAGAGGGTAATAATGTCTGACAGGATTGGGGATGCCACTCAATGCAATTCTTGCTGCATGTATGCATTCCTTGATGAACCAATCGAGGGTGAATACTGCTGTGCAAGATGTGTGTGACTTGTCCAGATCCTGGATCTAGAAAACATAGTGGCAACACTGTGTAGCATCAACAACCTGGAAAGGAGCTTGGACATTACCCATCAGGCACTGGCAGGGGCCGGCATAGAGGAGGGAGGAGTAGAGGAGATGCAGGCATCAGAGGTAGGCAGTTGGGTGACCGTTAGGAAGGGTAGAGGGAAGAGTGCCAGGGAGGCCAGTCCTGAGTTGGTACACCCTAACAAATTTGCCAAGTTGCATGTTGATGGGGATATCAGCTCAGGGGTGGCAGTGCTGGAGCAGGCGCCCTCCCCCAGCTGCCAGGGGAGTGGCGGCTCCAGGAAGGAGGGGGGCCAAGACTCAGGAAGGTTAGACAGGTTGTGGTAGTGGGGGACTCAATTATCAAGAGGACAGAGAGGGCAATCTGTCGAAAAGATCGCGGTAGCCGGACAGTATGTTGTTTACCGGGTGCTCGAGTTTGGCACATCGCGGATCGGGTAGACAGATTATTGGGCGGGGCTGTGGGACGACCCAGCGGTCATGGTGCATGTGGGCACTAATGACAAAGTAAGAGGAAGGTGGAGGATCCTAAAGAACGATTTCAGGGACTTAGGGAATAGATTGAGGAATAGGACCTCCAAGGTGGTTTTCTCTGAAATACTGCCGGTACCTTGAGCAACACCAGAGAGGCAGAAGGAGATTAGGAACCTAACAAGTGGCTGAGGAACTGGTGTAGGAAGGAGGGGTTTGGGTTCCTGGAGAACTGGGCTGACTTCTCAGTCGGCTACCGGCTCTTTAGTAAGGATGTGAAAAATTATATAATAAAATATAATGGCTGCGCTCGACCTATTAAGTTATATAGGTGAATATAGGCGGATGATATAGATTCAGTTGGATGAATATAGTGAGAATTGACCACTGTCATATATCTGTGATAAAGACCTTTACTGACCCCCTATAATTTAGGGGTCTACTATTTCCGGTAAGCAGTTTGGCACACCGGGGTGGTCCTGCTATTTGGTGGAGGTGTTGCTATTAGAATAAGCACTATCATATGATCCCTCAGTCATTCCATATATATTTGGATGGTGTTATTTGGACTGTTTCAGTGGTTCATTAACCTCTATTGTTGGGGACTTCTGTTTGCTTATTTATTTATCTACTAGTCACCTTGCACTTTATTGTAGTAATATTTAATTCATTT
The DNA here is from genome assembly GCF_965119305.1 of Pelophylax lessonae. Classification (NCBI taxonomy): domain Eukaryota; kingdom Metazoa; phylum Chordata; class Amphibia; order Anura; family Ranidae; genus Pelophylax; species Pelophylax lessonae. The sequence goes on from NC_138770.1 coordinate 99,020,086, forward strand.
AATATTTTTATCACTTGAGTTTTTGCTAATTTATCATTTGTCATTATATTTATTTTGCACAATCTATTTAATGCTATTTAATTTATTCATAGAACCTGAAAATCGGGTTTGCTAGTCTTTATTATTCGTTATTCACCTATATCAATAGGTCGAGCGCAGCCATTATATTTTATTATATAATTTTTCATATCTTACGTATTTATGTGGTTAAGCTGGGGCTCCCTAATTTTTTGCAATTTTGTTTCTTTGCTTTGAAACAATCTTAATCACATATTATTTATTAATTTTTCCATTGCGCGGGATTGTTGGTGCTTAACACCAATATGTCTCATTCCTTCTTTAGTAAGGATGGGCTGCACCTTAATGAGGATGATACAACTCTTTTGGGGAGAAAGATGGACACCAAGTTGGAGGAGCTTTTAAACTAGGAGACGGGGGAGGGCTCAGAAGTAGAGTCAGTCAGGAGGGAGCAAAGGACAGAAGGCAGTATTAGAGTCAGCAGCGACAGTAGTTCCATAACGTCAATTGGGGGGTCTGTGCAGGAAAACCTCAGACCAAACAGGAATAGAAAATAATCACCATTCACTATCAACTTCCACAAAAGTAAGAGGGGTATATGCAAATGCCAGGAGCCTAGCTAATAAAATGAATGAGTTGGAAATGTTAGTACATGAGGAGGACATAGACCTTGTGGGAATAACGGAAACTTGGTTCGACCCCTCACATGACTGGCTGGCCAATATCCAAGGGTATTCGGTGTACCGGAAGGACAGGGTAGGAAAAAGAGGGGGAGGGGTATGTCTCTATGTCAAGAATAATGTAAGGGTGATAGAGAGGAGTGATATTATGGAAGGGATGAGTATGGAGTTAGAATGCGTGTGGGTAGAACTCCATAGGGAAGAAGTAAAGGGAAAAGTAATTGTGGGGGTTTGCTATAGGCCACCCAACCAAAGGGAGGAGGTAGAGCTGGAATTTATATCACTGTTGGGTAAAGTGGCAAAACTGGGATCAGTCATCATATTGGGGGACTTCAATTATCCCGACATTGACTGGGAAGAGGGGACTGCACACTCACAGAAGGCCTGTCTATTCATGGAAACCTTACAGGACAACTACATGTCTCAGTTGGTGGATTCTCCTACTAGAGAAAATGCAGTGCTGGATCTACTGATCACTAATGACCCAGACCTGATCTCGGAGGTAGGAGTTCAGGACAACCTGGGCTCTAGCGATCACAGGATGATCACATTTAGCTTAAATAACAATATAACAAGGCAAGTGGGGAACATAAGAACCCTAAACTTCAGAAGGGCAAACTTTCCCAAATTCTGCTCAATGATGGAAAGGGTAAACTGGGACCAAACCCTAGGAACACTGACCATAGAGGAAAAATGGGAATGCTTTAGGAACATATTAAACAAATGCATCTCGCAGTGCATTCCTATGGGAAATACATTTAGAAGAGACAAAGCCAAACCTGGCTGGCTAAACCGTAATGTTAAAAAACGTAAGGGGAAAAAAAATGGCCTTTAAAAAATATAAATCAGAGGGCACAGTATCGGCTTTCGAGCAATATATGGAGGCAAAGAAAAGTAAATATGAAATCAAAATGGCTAAAATCAACTTTGAGAGGCAAATAGCGGAGGGTAGTAAAAAGAACCCAAAGAAATTATTTAAATATACCAACAGCAAAAAAAACTAGGGCAGAGCATATTGCACACATAATTAACGATGATGGGAGTATGGTTACAGAGGACACTGAAAAGGCAACCGTACTGAACGTTTTTTTCTCGTCAGTCTTTACACAGGAAAAGGTGGGGTACACTGACCATGACTGTATGGTTAGCAGTAATTCACAGGACTTGCCGCTATGGCTAACAGAGGGTGAAATCAGGGAAAGGCTGGATAAAATTAACAGAAATAAATCACCAGGCCGGGATGGCGTACATCCGAGAGTACTCAAAGAACTTAGTAAGACTATATCTAGACCATGTTCCTGATCTTTGCTGACAGTATTATGACAGGTAATGTACCAGGGGATTGGAGGAAAGCTAACGTGATACCGATAATCAAAAAAGGGCAGAGGCATGTCCCGGGAAATTATAGGCCTGTCAGTCTGACATCGATAGTATGTAAACTTCTGGAGGGGATGATAAGGGACTATATCGTAGAGTTTGCTAAAGACAACAACATCATCAGCAGTAATCATCATGGGTTTACAAATGGGCGTTCTTGTCAAACCAATCTCTTAACATTCTACGAGGAGGTGAGCTGTAAGCTAGATAGGGGGAGACCAGTGGATGTGGTGTTCCTGGATTTTGCTAAGGCGTTTGATACAGTTCCCCACAAGCGCTTAATTTATAAAATAAGGTCTGCAGGCCTTCGACCGCAAGGTTTGCTCTTGGATACGGAACTGGCTAAAAGGGCGTGTCCAAAGGGTGGTAATAAATAGTGCATACTCAGACTGGTCTGAGGTGGTAAGTGGGATCCCCCAAGGCTCAGTCCTGGGACCAACCCTGTTTAATTTATTCATAAACAGCATTGAGGACTGGATCTGTAGTTCTATATCAGTTTTTGCAGATGACACAAAATTGGGCAGGGCAATAACTGCACGGCTTGAAGCAGATATCCTACAGAATGACCTGGACAAAATAAAAGAGTGGGCAACGACATGGCAAATGAGGTTTAATGTGGAGAAGTGTAAGGGTTAGCACTTGGGGACTAAAAACATAAAAGCGCAATACACTTTAGGGGGGGAAACTTTGGGGAATCAAAAATGGAGAAAGATCTGGGAATCTTGGTAGAGGATAGACTAAGCAATAGCATGCAATGTCAAGTGGCAGCTGCCAAAGCCAGCAGAATATTAGCATGCATAAAGAAAGGGATGTATTCCAGAGATAAAACTATAATCTTACCACTTTATAAAACTCTGGTCCGATCGCATCTGGAGTATTCTGTCCATTTCTGGTCGCCAGTCCTCAGGAGGGATGTGTTGGAGCTGGAGAGAGTCCAGAGAAGGGCAACTAAAATAATTAGGGGATTGGAGGACCTTAATTATGAGGAGCGTCTGCAATCGCTTAATTTATTCTCCCTGGAGAAGAGACGCCTAAGAGGGGACATGATAACAATTTATAAATACCTCAATGGTGATCTCAGCATAGAAAAAAAGCTATTCAGTCGAAAGGATTGCATGAGGACTCGAGGGCATACAATGCGATTAGAGGAGAAGCGTTTTAACCTCAGGCAACGCAGGGGGTTCTTTACTGTTAGGGCTACAGGATTGTTGAATTCTCTACCACAAGAGGTGGTTTCTGCGGGAAGCATGGTTGCTTTCAAAAGACTCTTGGAGGTACATCTCAATGATCAGAACATTGAGGGGTATGAGAGATGATTATGGCCACACACACCTACACAGGTTGAAATGGATGGACTATTGTCTTTATTCAGCCTCAACTACTATGTAACTATGTAATATGTAATATGTCAGCAGAAGGGAACTACGAGCGCTTTAAGTTGGCTTAATGGGGATGGATAACAGTCTAACACAAAAAAATGTTCCACGGTGATATATAGATAAAAGTGATGAAGTTTATTCTATCACAATACGCAGGGTTAAAATATGGCTGAGCCTTTCACATCAAGATTAAATAGACTGACGACCAGGCATTGCCTGTCTACTTGCCCGACAGCAGTGTGGAGCACACGAAGGGATAGATGGCTGCTGGTGGATCCATGCAATAAGCCGCTGTGTAGCTGTAGAGTGCAGATCACAATGACCCTAATCACCGATGTCCACTCACAGTATCCCTGATCATCGCCAACCATTCACAGTGTCCCTAATTACCGCGACACCAGTCAGTGTTCCTTATCACCCTCGTCCACTCACAGTGTCCCTTATCACCCCCACCCACTTACAGTGTCCCTAATCACTGGTCATATTGTCCCTTATCACCAGCACACCAGTGATACTGTCCCTAATCATGATCACGCCAGTTACAGTGTCCCTGATCACCACTACAACAGTGATAATGTGACTAATTACTTCCACACCGGGTTACAATGTCCCTGATAACCGCCACATCAGTTAAAGTGTCCCTGATCAACACCACACCAGTTACTGTGTCCCTAATCACAACCACGCCAATTTTTGTAGCACACTAGTAACAGTGAATATCTGTAAGCAAGTTCATTTTAAAATTTCATTGGAGTCCAAAGCAAAGATCATAAGCATCAGATCCATCAATGGAAGGTGAAAACAGTAGATCAGTCGTGAAACACCGCCACCACCAGAGAGATTGAACACTCACCAGATGATGTTGCTACCGTTACAGTAGCACAAGAGCCTTAAATGTAACAAGCCAGAAAAAACTCTGGATGCCAACGGAAGGAATGAACCCCAGCTGAACCACCACAACACTTCCATTGGGACGAAACACATCAGGGCACTCTTTTGGCAATTAGATGTCCCTGCTGCTGTGCAATTCTGGGTCACCAGCAATGTTCTTTTTGAGTTTTATGTCATTTTTGTTATTTCAACTCAAAGCATATGATGTGCCCTAATTAACATACTATACGATTATTCCACTTCTGGCCTCTGTTTGAGATAATTTACTTCTAGTTGGATACTGGTGTAGTGGATCAGCTGAGGTTCATTCCTTCCGTTGGCATCCAGAGTTTTTCCAGGCTTGTTGCGTTTAAGGCTCTTGTGCTACTGTAACGGTAGCAACATCATCTGGTGAGTGTTCAACCTCTCTGGTGGTGGTGGTGGTGGTGGTGTTTCACGATTGATCTACTGTTTGCACCTTCCACTGATGGATGTGTGTAACGCTCCTGCGTTTTTATTATAGGCTGGATTTGCAGCTGCAAAATCTCCACTCAGTAGTCATGTAGAGATGTGTTGAATACCAGATCCAACTCTCCAGGACTCATCACCGTGGGCCTGTCAGCTTCAACATACAGATATATACACACTCAATGAGATGTTCCTGGAGTGATAGGATGTATATGATAGTATGAAGGTGATGTGCTGAAGAGACAGGTGTGAACAGTGACAAGGATGGTAATCACTTGATAGGTTTTGTATAGGAGAGTTCAAGATGGTATTTAGGAATGCAGATAGGTTAGTATCGAGTATGCTAACAGGTGGTGAGGACAGCAGATGACAAATACAGGATAGACTAACCCAGTGCAAGGATAGATAGTAGTAGACAGGAGAGCTAGCAATCCATGCAGCAGTGCAGATGATAGATGGTAGTAGGCTGAAGAGCTAGCAATCTATGTAACAGTGCAGATGATAGGATAGTATAGATAGGTAGTAACAGTCCTTAACCTTCCTAGCGGTATTCCCGAGTGTGACTCGGGGTAAGATTTTAGTGCCAAAAGCGGTAACCCCGAGTCACACTCGGGGTAGCGCTAGGAAGATCGCTGGATGCTGGAGGAGGTTTTACTTACCTTTTCTCCGGGATCCAGCGATGTCTGCGAGCGGTGTGCGGCGGCGGAGCTCTCTCCCGATCGTCTGCGAGCCCCGGCTTCCGTCTCCGGCGACGTGACGTCCGCCGGGGGGTGGAACCGGCGGCAAATTTGAATGTAAAATGCACCAAACACACTGATATCGTTCAAAATAAAATAAAATCACATTACATTACCCCCCAGTGCCCTTTCCTGCAGTTTTACTGTACTTTTTATGTAAATATATGTATATATATATATATATACATATATATACAGTATATATATATATATATATACATATATATACAGTATATATATATATATATATACGTATATATATACACATATACATATATATATATATATATATATATATATATATATATATATATATATACACACACACACATATTATATATATATATATACATATATATGTATATATATATATATATATATATATATATATATATATATACACACGTATATATATATATATATATATATATATATATACACACGTAATTCTTGTGAATGAGCAGCCCAAACCAACTGTATACATTATATATATATATATATATATATATATATATATATATATATATATATATATATATATATATATATACGTATATATATATATATATAATATATGTATACATAATATATGTATACATACATATATATATATATATATATATATATATATATAATATGTATAATAAATGTATACAGTTGGTTTGGGCTGCTCATTCACAAGAATTACATGCTTTCAGCACCTAAAATAATGGTACCGCTTTCAGCACCTAAAATCCAAAAGAATCATACCGCCAGGGAGGTTAATGTGCATAGGTAGATAGTGCAATAAGGTTATGGAGGGTTCCCCTGCGGGGTACTTATCACTTGTAATGTTAGTAGTTTAGAGAGGTCCAGTAGATGAGGAATGATCCGGTAGCGAGATACAGGGATCAGTAGCGAGGTTCCGGTCTGCTCCAGGTAAAGGGAATGGCTGGAGTTTCAGATCGAGAGACAGGCTTGAAAGCATGTGGGTAACAAGGCAGGTTGAACGAACAATGTGAGTGAGACCGCCGGTGGTTGAAATAGCCGCTCTGCGGCACTCAGCAGTGACATCATCGTTCTTAAAGGTATATGCGTACCACCTGAAGAGAAAGGTGGGACGCATTACAGAGGAAAGTGGTGATTAAGGGTACCGGAGGTACCAGAATCTTACAGTACCCCCCCCCTTAAGGCCGGCTCCGGAAGGCCTATAGGACAGGTTTCTCTGGGTGTTTCGAGTGAAAGTTCCGTATAAGTCTAGGCGCATGAATATCAGAGGTATCTAGCCAGGTGTCGTCTTGGGGTCCATAGTTCTTCCATCTTATGAGATACTGGAGTCTTCCTCTATGGATGCGAGAATCCAAAATTTCCTTGATCTCATACTCTTCTCCGCCTTCAACTTGTATTGGAGGTGGAGGCAAGATGGTAGGCCTTATTCCTTGGTTAGGAACATAGGGCTTCAGTAGCGACACATGGAAGATGGGATGGATCTTGAGATCTGCTGGTAGGGTGAGCTGTATTGCAGCTTTTCCGATAAGTTTTTTAATTGGGAAGGGTCCCAAAAATAAAGGTCCAAGCTTCTTGCTAGGGGTTTTTAATCTTAAGTTCTTTGTCGATAGCCAAACAAGGTCCCCAATAGCATACTGAGGAGAAGTTCTTCTACGAAGGTCGTAGTACTTTTTTTGTTGACTGTGAGCGTGTGATATAGTGGTATTGAGTAAGCCCAAAGAGTCTTTTATTTGGGTAAGGTAATCCGAGGCTACTGGGTTACTCGATGGCAGGATGCGTGGTGGAAGAAGAGTGGGATGAAACCCATAGTTCAAGTAGAACGGACTTTGCTTCGTGGTACTGTGGGTTGCGTTGTTGTAAGCAAATTCTGCTAGAGGAAGGAGATCCACCCAATCATCCTGCAAGTATGATGTGTAGCAACGTAGATATTGCTCAATGCACTGGTTGACTCTTTCAGTCTGTCCGTTGGTCTGAGGATGGTAGGGAGAAGTGAGCTTTCGCTCAATGCGTAAAATTTGACAAAGTGCTTGCCAAAATTTAGAGATGAATTGTGAACCACGGTCGGACAAAAGAGTTTTGGGAATTCCATGCAACTTAAACACATGTTTCATCAGTAGTTCTGATGTTTGTTTAGATGAAGGTAGTCTACGGATAGCAATGAAATGTGCCATCTTTGTCAAGTGGTCCACTGACACTAGGATGGCATTAAATCCTTTAGAGGGTGGTAGTTCTACTATGAAATCTAAGGATACAACTTCCCATGGAACCAGGGGTATTGGTAGACTACAAAGTAGTCCAGATGGTTTTGTAGTGTCAATTTTGGACCTTGCACAGATGTCACATGAAGAAACAAATTTTTGTACAGACGTCTTCATATCAGGCCACCAAAACTGCCTGGTGAGCAAATTAAAGGTTTTCGTTATACCCATATGTCCTGCCATGGGCACATCATGCGATAACTCCAAAATCTTGGTGCGCATAGTAGGGGGTATGTAGAGTTTGTCATTGTAATAGAGGAAGCCTTCTGCATCAGTACTTAGTTGTGGTGGAGGTGAATCCATTCTTATACTGTGCAAAATCTCTTCCTTCAAGGAACGGACAACACCAATAATGCGTTCAAAGGGTATTATGGGAATGGAAGGGATTTCAGCGCAGTTATCTTCGGTTAATCGTGATAGCGCATCCGCTTTTTTATTTTTGTCTGCAGGCGTGTAGGTCACTAGGAAAGTAAATCTTAAAAAGAATAATGACCATCGTACCTGCCGATGGGAGAGAGTCTTGTTAGCCTGGAGGTATTGAAGGTTTTTATGATCTGTATATATGAGTATTGGTAACTGGGTACCTTCGAGCAGATGTCGCCAATTCTCTAGTGCCAGTTTTATGGCAAGCAACTCCTTTTCACCCACTGGGTAATTCACCTCTGGGCTGCTTAGTGATTTTGAAAAGAAAGCAACTGGGTGGAGTGATGAAGTGTTTGTTGGTCGTTGGGAGAGAACTGCTCCTACTGCCATATTTGACGCATCTACCTCTAGAATATATTGGAGGGATGGGTCTGGATGGCGTAGTATGGGAGCAGAAGTAAAGCTTGATTTTAACAAGCAGAAAGCTTGATTTGCTTCTTCTGACCATTTAAATGGTTTTTTTATACTTGTCAGTTGTGTGAGAGGTCTAACAATAGTGGAAAAGTTCTTGATGAACTTCCTATAGAAGTTCGAGAATCCAAGGAATCGCTGTAGGGCCTTACGAGTTGTTGGTATAGGCCAGTCTTGAATACAGGATATCTTACTCATATCCATCTTAATTCCAGTTTTGGATATGAAGTATCCTAGAAATAATATTTCTTCTTTATGAAATAGACATTTTTTTAATTTCACATATAGTCTGTGTGAGAGCAGTCTGGACAACACAAGTCTTACATGTTTTATGTGTTCAGGCATAGATCGAGAATAAATAAGTATATCGTCTAGGTATACTACAACACAGACATCAAGTAAGTCTCTAAAGATGTCGTTTATGAATCTTTGGAAAGCTGCGGGAGCATTACATAGCCCGAATGGCATCACAAGGTATTCAAATAGTCCGTATCTGGTTCTGAATGCTGTTTTCCACTCATCCCCGTCACGGATTCGGATTAGGTCGTATGCCCCTTTCAGGTCTAATTTGGTGAAATAAGTAGCCCCACGCACCTGTTCAATAAGTTCAGGGATGAGCGGCAAAGGATAGCGATCCTTTATCGTAATCGTGTTTAATTGCCTATAATCGATAATAGGCCTGAGACTGGAATCCTTATTGCGGACAAAGAAAAGTCCTGCAGCAGTGGAAGAAGTAGAGGGTCTAATGAACCCTTTTGTCAAATTCTCATCCAAGTATTCCTTGAGATGAGAAAGTTCATCCTGTGAAAGGGGATAAACATGACCGAAAGGCAATTTGCTGTTAGGGAGTAGATCGATAGTGCAATCGTAATCCCTATGGGGAGGCAACACTTGAGCATTTTTCTCAAGGAACACTTCGGACAGATCCTGATAGCATAGTGGTGCAATTTCATCAGACACCACAGACAGAATCTTCCCATAAGATGGGAGGTTACACGTATTCTCACAATAGTGAGAAGGGAAAACCAAAGTCCGTTTTTTCCAATCTATGATTGGTTGGTGTGTGTGTAACCAGGGAAGTCCCAAAATAATAGGAAAATGGGGTGAGGATAGTATGTCAAAGGTGATGGTCTCCACATGTGATTCGTTGGTAGTGGCAAGGAGTGCCTGAGTCTGGTTGGTGATTGGACCAGAAGACAGTGGAATACCATTAATGAAACTAACAGAAACAGGCTTAGATTTTGAAATAATAGGTATTTTATTTAAGGTAACAAAGCGTGTATCAATATAGTTTCCACAAGATCCAGTGTCGACCATAGCCTTGGTGGTGATCCTAGTTTGGTCCCACTGTAATATTAAATGAACAAAAAGATAGGGGTTAGAGAAGGATCCTCCCAGCAAGACATGTAAACACTCACCCTCTTTTTTGCGGACAAGGGGACAGGTGTTTATCAAATGATCCGAGGATGCGCAGTACATGCAGAGATTTCTGGATGTTCTTCTAGCTCGTTCAGTAGTCGTTAAAGGTGGGCGTATGGTTCCTACATCCATGGGAGTAGGGTCAACGGCCGAAATCTGAGAAGGACTAGACAATGGCATTCCCATCTTTTCAGCCCTTCTTTCTCGCAGTCGTCTGTCGATGTTGATACTAAGTTGTATCAAGGCCTCCAAGGTGCCAGGTAAATCCGCTCGGGCGAGCTCGTCTTTAACAGCTTCCGATAACCCGAGTCTGAATTGAGTTCGCAAAGATGTGTCATTCCACCCTGAATCAAGGGTCCATCTTTTGAACTCAGATACAAAGTCTTCTACAGGTCTCCTTCCTTGTTTTAAGGCCCTCAACTGAATATCAGCAGTACTCTGCCTATTGGGGTCATCGTATAAACTAGCGAGTTCCGCTAGGAATAAGGAATAGGTGTTGAGAATCTGATCATTACTCTCAAAGAGAGAGTCTGCCCAGGCCCGTGAATCACCCGTCAGGTATGAAATAACGGTACAGACTTTTATTTGATCAGTGGGGTATGTACGAGGTTTTAACAAAAAAAGCAATTGACATGCGTTTTTGAATTCACAAAATTTTTTCCGATCACCTGTAAACACTAGAGGAGGGTTTATTTTAGGTTCAGGAGGCTGAATAGCAGTAAGCCGTGAGAGCTGGGTTACCTGTTGTGTCAGAGTCTGATTCTTTTCTTGTACGTCAGTCAGAGCAAGTATTAACGCTTTTACTTGTTGTGTTAATTGTGTCACTTGAGTGGGTAATTCTGCTGAATCCATTTTTAAGGTTCGTTCAATCTGTAACGCTCCTGCGTTTTTATTATAGGCTGGATTTGCAGCTGCAAAATCTCCACTCAGTAGTCATGTAGAGATGTGTTGAATACCAGATCCAACTCTCCAGGACTCATCACCGTGGGCCTGTCAGCTTCAACATACAGATATATACACACTCAATGAGATGTTCCTGGAGTGATAGGATGTATATGATAGTATGAAGGTGATGTGCTGAAGAGACAGGTGTGAACAGTGACAAGGATGGTAATCACTTGATAGGTTTTGTATAGGAGAGTTCAAGATGGTATTTAGGAATGCAGATAGGTTAGTATCGAGTATGCTAACAGGTGGTGAGGACAGCAGATGACAAATACAGGATAGACTAACCCAGTGCAAGGATAGATAGTAGTAGACAGGAGAGCTAGCAATCCATGCAGCAGTGCAGATGATAGATGGTAGTAGGCTGAAGAGCTAGCAATCTATGTAACAGTGCAGATGATAGGATAGTATAGATAGGTAGTAACAGTCCTTAATGTGCATAGGTAGATGCAATAAGGTTATGGAGGGTTCCCCTGCGGGGTACTTATCACTTGTAATGTTAGTAGTTTAGAGAGGTCCAGTAGATGAGGAATGATCCGGTAGGGAGATACAGGGATCAGTAGCGAGGTTCCGGTCTGCTCCAGGTAAAGGGAATGGCTGGAGGTTCAGATCGAGAGACAGGCTTGAAAGCATGTGGGTAACAAGGCAGGTTGAACGAACAATGTGAACAATGTGAGTGAGACCGCCGGCGGTTGAAATAGCCGCTCTGCGGCGCTCAGCAGTGACATCATCGTTCTTAAAGGTATATGCGTACCACCTGAAGAGAAAGGTGGGACGCATTACAGAGGAAAGTGGTGATTAAGGGTACCGGAGGTACCAGAATCTTACAATGAGATGCCTATGATTTATGTTTTGGACTCCAATGAAATTTCAAAATGAACTTGCTTACAGATATTCACTGTTACTAGTGCGCTACACTTTTTGTTTTATATATGTTTCATGCTGGTTGGGTATACCACATTTGTGTTTAGCTGCATAATTGTATTATTTTTTTTAACACACAGCACAAGATATCTTTATTATTGTTTACAATAGTTACTTTGTCCCTGATCACATCCACACCAGTTACTGTGTCCCTGAACACCACCACACCAGTCATATTGTCCCTGATCTGCACCAAACCAGTTACAGTGTCCCTGATCAACACTACTCCAGTCATATTTAATATACATATCTTATTAATTGACAGGTTTGTGTAAAAAATAAATTTTTAATTTATTTCCTGCATTTTCCAAAAACGTGTGGCGAAAAAGTGAAATTTTCAAAAATACTATGGAGTGTTTGCTTTCCAAAATGGGGCCATTTTGTGGATGTTTTCATTGTCCTGGTGTTCTAGGGCCTCCAAAAATGTGTTAGGTAGTCAGGAAACTAGTTGAGTAATTTATGTTCCTTAAAAGCGCAAAGGGGGGGGGGGGGGGCGTGGTGACCGCCGAGCAAAATGGCCGCATAGGTTGAGAGCTCCAGGCGGCATCCGGCTTTCCATCCATCTACGGCCCATCACAGCGTCCTCACGGACACCGGCTACCCCGATCCACCTAGGGGAACACCCGCTCCACACAGCCACGATGGCTAGGAGACGAACGGCGGCCCCCGCTGTCCGGAAATTGTCGGACTTTTTCTTCCCGGCGGCTCTCGGTCTTCGGCAACATGGCGCCGGAGACCGCTCGGCTCGCCAATCGCCTTGTCCTCTAGGGGCAGAGTCGCCAGCGGATGACGTCACCCTGCGTGATCCCGCCGCACGGACAGAGATACCAGCGCTGATGAGGTCTGAGAGGTCCGCAGACTCCTCTCCCTCAACTCCTTCCACCCACAGCCCGGCCAAGTCAAGGCCCAGGAGGGAAGACAGCCCACCGCCTCTCGATATGGCGTCCATGGAGGTGAGCAACCCCAACACTGTGCCCTGTACACCTTGGGCCTACACCCCTCCTCCTGATCCATTTGCCACCCTAGTTACAACTGGACAGCATGTATCTGACACCAGCCTAAAAGAAATGCTTTCCATGCTTCACACCTCCATGCAGACCAATATCCTTGCCTCCATATCTTATTGCCATAAAGAACTGCATGGCATGGGGGATAGAGTTAATGCTGTTGAAACGAGAATGGAAGAATTCACCGGCTCTTACAACACCCTGGTGGATGCTCACACCTACCACCAAGAGGACATTCGACACATACAGGCTAAACTAGCGGATCTCGAGGATCGCTCGAGACGCAACAATCTGAAGATTAGAGGCATACCCGAATCGGTTCTCCCAGCTCAACTACATCTATTTGTGAAAGACTTATTTCAAAAAGCAGTGCCTGATCTTTCCAATGCAGATCTCACAATAGATCGCATACATCGGATCCCTAAACCCTCATTCCTCCCACAAGAGATCCCTCGTGACGTTTTATTGCGGATCCTTTTCTTCCAGGCAAAAGAACGGATTCAGGAAGCCTTCTGTCGTAAAGATCGACTCCCTGAGCAAGCTGTGCCACTACAAGTCATGCTCGACTACTCCCAATATACCCTCCAACTCCGAAGGAACCTCAACTCCATCACGAAAGCCTTGCGGAACAACAAGATTGTGTACAAGTGGAAATACCCAGTAAAACTCTGCGTGACTCACCAAGGCTCCACTTCTCACATAGTCTCCGTGGACCAAGGCATCCGCCTCCTCCGACAGTGGAACTTCATCCCTGAACCGACCGACCAATGACCGAATGCGGGACCCCTACCCTCTCGCCTTCAACAGGAATGGCATGTTGTCCCCGGACCCTCCAAGTCCTCACGCCATAACAAATGAGGATGGCTATGTGAACTTTAGCCGGATGCACCTGGCCCTCTGCCTTTGGTAGCACTCACCACCGTGCTCCATACCCCACCGCCCTTGCAGTTATTGCTGCACTTTTGACCCACCAGGGTCATGCCTTTTTATCCCCTATGTGTTTTGTCTGTCGTGTTTTTTCTCTTTTTTTCTTGTCACTTGTCGTTTTACAGAACAGGACTCTCCACCGACCCATGGAACAACCTCCGGTTGCATCGTTCGGATACTGCTAACCTCCACCACCAAGTTAGTCCTTCAACTCCTCCGCACCTACTGTTACATGGACACTATCGGACACATACGTTAACTGTGTCAACCAGGTACCGTAAATTCCACACCCCAGATGCTTGCCTTTGCAAACACTATTGAGATCTCTCTTTCCCCCTGCAATGATGTACGCATTGTTTTGATTTACCTACTCATGTCATGATGTCTTTAAATTTACTATCCCTTAACGTTAGGGGTTTAAATCACCCGGTAAAACGCTTCTCCATGTGGAGGGAAGCTCAAACACACAAAGTGGATATCCTGGCTATAGAGGAGACACACTTCAAACAGGGACATGCTCCCAAATGTACGCACCAGAACTTCCCGCACATCTTCCAGGCCTCTGCCTCTGCGAAGAAGAGGGGTGTAATGGTGGCTATCCGCGACTCGTGTCCTTCACCTACTCCAAGGTGGTGCAGGACGTCGAGGGGCGATATTTAATCATTAACTGTACCATAGATGGTTGTATGTACACCTTGGTTAATGCTTATGCTCCTAATGTACACCAGTTAAGATTCTTACGTAGGCTCTGCTGTAAGGTCAACAAACTCAAAACGGGCAGGCTACTCATGTGTGGAGACTTCAATTTGGTGGCGAACCACGCCATGGACTCGTCCTCCAGGAGGAAGCCATCAGCACCCACCCTTGCATCCCTTATTCACTTGGAGGGACTCCACGACGTGTGGTGCTACCAACACGCTGAGGAGAGGGATTATTCCTTCTTCTCGGCTGTCCATAATTCTTACACGAGGATCGATTTGTTTCTAGTAGACGCCTCCACTGTCCCCCATGTTCTACATACGTCCATTTCCCCCATTACATGGTCGGACCACGCTGCCATCCATATGTCCCTGTCAATTAAGCCTGTTTCCCCGACCACATTCATTTGGAGATGTAACAATTCTATCCTATCAGACCCAGACTCCCTCTAACATTTACAATCCCAACTACGAGAGTTTTTCGATATCAACGCCACTCCCGACATAGACCCCTTTACACTATGGAACGCCCATAAAGCGTTTGCTAGAGGCTTACTTATTCAAATGGGCTCCAGGTTGAAGAAGAAATTTCAACTTCGCCTCACTGAACTGACTACCCAAATAAAAAACCTGGATGATACCAACAAAAAGGCTCCCTCTGCCACTAATGCTGCCCGCCTGTCCACCCTCAGACTGGATCTACGTAGGCTCCTGCCAGAAAAACATGATAACATGCTGGCACGCCTTTGTTTACGCTACTATACGTCGCATAACAAAGCTGGGAAATTTTTGGCCTCCAGACTTAAAGCCAAACGAACTAAGACCAAAATAGATCACATCTTCCACCCGCATAACAATCAAAAATTAACGCACCCCCAGAAAATAGCAGACGCATTTGCTGATTACTATGCCACCTTGTATAATCTGCGCTCCGACTCCTCCACCCCACAACCCACAGACGAGGGCATTCAGGCGTTTCTCCGACGCCTAAAGCTGCCAACTATCTCAAACGAAGCTCTTTCCCATCTAAATAGCCCCTTTACGCTACAGGAACTTGCCAAAATGTTTCGTTCCCTTCCCATGAACAAATCGCCGGGCCCCGACGGTCTGACAAATGAATACCTCCGTTCCTTACAAGAAATACTTTCCCCGCACCTACTTAATGTTTTCGCTGAAGCAACGGCTCAAGGACACTTCCCACGTGAGATGTTACAAGCTAACATTACCACCCTCCCCAAACCTGGCAAACCCCCCACTACACCTGCCAATTTTAGACCAATCTCGCTCTTAAATAACGATGTTAAGCTCTATGCCAAACTCGTAGCTAACCGCCTAGCGCAATTTTTGCCTTCACTGCTCGGGAGTGATCAGATGGGGTTCGTCAGGGGACGCCAAGCACCTGATGCTACTAGACGTGTTATAAACATGTTGCACCACGCCGAAAAAAACAAAACACCTTCTCTGCTTCTATCCATTGACGCAGAGAAGGCGTTTGATCGAGTGCATTGGGGATACATGCGGGCGGTCCTACATAAATTTGGGTTTACAGGTCCTATTGTGTCATCAATACTAGCCCTCTACTCCACACCATCGGCTAAAGTACTCTCAGCGGGGACGCTGTCCAAATCGTTTTCCATTACCAATGGGACGAGACAGGGCTGCCCATTATCGCCCGTCATCTTTAATTTACTAATCGAACCCCTGGCTGAGTCATTCCGAACAGATCCGTTGGTCTCAGCTTTTAAACTGGGTCATAATAACCATGTTATTACGTTATTTGCGGATGACGTCATCTTAAGCCTGACGAACCCGATCGTGTCCCTCCCTACAGCACATCAAATACTGCAAAATTTTAGTAATGTGTCGTACTATAAGGTCAATTTTGGTAAATCTGTTATCCTCAATATGAATGTTCACTCCTCCACCCTCAACCATCTCCAGACTACACTACCTTACACGTGGACCTCCCAGTCTTACCTCGGTATCCAGATCTCGT
Organism: Pelophylax lessonae; assembly: GCF_965119305.1. Classification (NCBI taxonomy): domain Eukaryota; kingdom Metazoa; phylum Chordata; class Amphibia; order Anura; family Ranidae; genus Pelophylax; species Pelophylax lessonae. Next base: position 99,036,611 of record NC_138770.1, read on the forward strand.
TCCCGACGTCCACTCTCCTCCCCTCCAACCTAAAACCCCTATCATCATCCATTTCCAAAGACGTAGTCACACTTAGGCCCTCTGAGCTCTCCTGGGCTGGCAGAATAGCCGCCTTTAAAATGGTATGTCTTCCAAAAATTCTTTACGTTTTCGTACACTCCCGATACCTATTCCCAAAAAGTACTTGGACCCGCTATCTAAATTACTGAGAGCGTTTGTATGGCAAAAAAGGAGAGCAAGATGTAACTATTCTCATATGCTACGTCACAAACAAGTAGGAGGCTTAGGTATGCCAGATATTGTAGACTATTATCATGCGACCAGGCTAGCGCCACTCCGTAGCTGGTTTTCCAACCCCCAGTCCCTCCCCTGGATCCCAGTGGAAGCCGCATTATCTAACATGACGGACCTTAGTCTTCTGTTACTAGCCGACAGGTGGAAGCCCCTTACCCTTTCTACCTTGCCTCCCACAATTAGAGCTTCTATTCAGTCCTGGAGACTTCTATGTACCCAATTCCCACATGTCACTCCTACTTTGACAATTCCCCTCCCGATGTCAGTACTCAATGTGCTGATCCCGTTTTCTTCCGTTGCCCATTCTTGTCCGCAGGTATACTACAGATATCACAACTCTATCAAGGACAATCCCTTCGCCCATTTAAAGAACTTCAACAGGAGTTTGCCTTGCCCTCAAGGGCTGCATACGCATATAATGGTATATCCAGCTTCCTACGCAAATTTCCCCCGCCAACCCTTTCCATCCCTGAATCCATATGGAAATTTTTTACAGACCCTAACACCTCGACTAAGGGTATATCCTTGTTTTATAATATGTTTGGGTGCAAAACTAAATTTGTGAAGACTCCACATATGATCAAATGGGAGGAGGAACTTCAACTGACCTTCTCTGATTTGCAGTGGCAAATAGCTATCCGGTCCTCCCACAGTACTTCCCAATGCGTCAATCACTGGGAACAGACGCAAAAGATCATTACTAGATGGTATCTTACGCCTTACAGGCTATCTAAAATATACCCCACCCATAGCCCACTATGCTGGCGCAACTGTGACCAACCCGGCACACTCTTACATGTTTTCTGGTCCTGCTTGGGACTGACAAGTTACTGGAGAAGGGTATTTGAAGTTCTATCCGACATCACTGGGATCCTCCACAAACCTAGCCCGGCAATGGCCCTTCTCTCCTTGGGGATGGATAACATCCCACAAGACATACGAACGGTGTATTGCCATGTTCTTACTGCAGCTAGAACATCTATTGCAAGGCACTGGAAACAGCCGGTGGCCCCATCTCATCTGGAGGTGGTAAAACTGGTTAACCTCCAATATTCTCTGGAAAAAGCCTACGCCTACTCAGTTTCACGGGGAACTAAGTTCCATAAGGACTGGCACATATGGACCCATAGCCGGTACTATACTCCTACCACATAAAGTTGACGAATTGTTTGTTTGTTTTGCTGTTTGTTTGCTGCTTGTTAGCAATTGCCTTACTAAGACAGTATTCTGTTTAATCGTTATGCAATATTGTTAAAGTTACAACATATGCTTTTGACCACATTTATGCGATACCTGTTCATGTTCCATATCGCGTTTCTGCCTACCCTTTTTTTTTTTTTTACTTTTTTGTTGTTTGTTTAATGATTATGACTACACTCACTTCATGATTGTATTGTTCATTTATATGCTCTAAAATCAATAAGAATTTATTGAAAGTAAAAGCGCAAAGGGTGCTTTTTGGATTTTAGCCCCTCTATGCATCTAGGCTGTAAAAAAGTCTCACACAAATGTTATTCCCATACTTGGGAGGTGTATGAGAATGTGTTTGGGGTGTAATTATAAGCATGGCTATAGTGTGTGTGAGAAGCTTGTTAAAATGGAAACTCTGTAAAAGAAAAAAAATATTTTATTTGTTTATTCCAAAAAAATGGGACAAAAATAACAACTTAAAAAACTCATCATGCCTCTCACTAAATACCTTGGACTATCTACTTAATTACATTTTTTTTTCTCACATTTTTACATACTATCACCAGAGCATTGCAATGTCATCATATCACTGGTGTGATCAGGGACACTGACTGGTGACAGTATGTCATTTTTTTAATTCATTTATTTTCAATTTTCCATTAAAGATTTTTCTTTTTTTCTTCTATTTATTATTTATTTATTTTTTTGGAATATTGTTACCAGAGAAGTACAATATCACCATAGTGATACTGTACTTCTTTGTGGAATTGATCAGATTTTTTTTTTTACTATGATTGCATATTATGGGTATGGTGCCAGCTGATTGGAAAAAAGCCAACGTAGTACCAATATTTAAAAAGGGGCCGAGATGTATCCCGGGTAACTATAGGCCGGTCAGCCTAACATCTGTAGACTGCAAGATTTTGGAGGGGATGTTAAGGGACCACATACAAGACTTTAGTAATGAAAACTGTATTATTAGTAGTAATCAGCATGGATTCATGAAAAATCGTTCTTGCCAAACCAATCTATTAACCTTCTACAATGAAGTGAGCTGCCACCTAGATAAAGGAAAGCCTGTGGATGTGGTGTATCTGGACTCTGCAAAGGCCTTTGACACCGTTCCCCACAAATGATTACTGTACAAACTAAGGAAGGTAGGTATGGACCATAAGGTGAGTACCTGGATAGAGAACTGGCTCCAGGGGAGAGTCCAGAGGGTGATGATTAATGGGGAGTACTCGGATTGGGCGTTGGGCGGGTGTGGAAAGTGGGGTCCCCCAGGGTTCTGTCCTGGGACCAATCCTGTTTAATTTATTCATAAATGATCTAGAGGAGGGGATATCGAGTAAAATCTCAGTATTTGCAGATGATACTAAACTAAGCCTGCCAATGTCTTCTATGCAGGATTTGGAAACCTTACAAGCGGACCTGAACAAAATAAAGGGGTGGGCAACAACATGGCAGATGAGGTTTAATGTTGAAAAATGTAAAGTAATGCACTTGGGGGCCAGAAACCAGAAAGCAAGCTACTCACTAGGGGGGAACCTCTGGGTGAGTCTAGGATGGAAAAAGACTTGGGGGTACTGGTAGACAACAGGCTTGGCAGTGGCATGCAATGCCAAGCTGCTGCAAGCAAAGCCAACAGAATACTGGGATGTATAAAAAAGGGGATTCACTCCAGAAATAAAGAGATTATTCTCCCGCTCTACAAGACTCTGGTCCGGCCACATCTGGAGTATGTTGTCCAGTTCTGGGCACCGGTCCTCAGGAAGGATGTGCTGGAATTGGAAAGAGTCCAGAGAAGGGCAACAAAAATAATTAGGGGAATGGAGGACATCAGCTATGAGGAAAGACTACAAGCACTGAACCTATTCTCTCTGGAGAAGAGACGATTGAGGGGGGATATGATATCAATGTACAAATACTGTACTGGCGACCCTTGCATAAGGAACAAACTATTCAGAGAAAGGAGATACAATAAGACACGTGGTCACTCACTAAAACTAGAGGAAAGGCGGTTTAACCTTAAAATGCGTAAGGGGTTCTTCACTGTAAGAGCAGTAAGGATGTGGAATTCTCTTCCACAAGCAGTCGTATCAGCAGGGATCATTGATAGTTTCAAAAAACTATTAGATGGGCACCTTAGAGACCACAACATACAGGAGTATACAATGTACGGTTAAAAGCAAACACACACACACATCATAGGTTGAACTGGATGGACTGATGTCTTTTTTCAACCTCACTAACTATGTAACTATGTAATACAGTGATGATCTGATCACTGTTATAAGCAATCATTTTTATGAATGGCATTGATTCGTGTGCCATTTTGTACTATTGTGATAGCTATAATTGGCCACAGTATACCGTACAGGTTCGCAGTGATTGGCTAATGTACCATGTGATCCCTGTGAACAATCACAGAGGTCACAACAGTACACAATAAATGGCTATGAATGAAAACCATTGTGTACTAATGACATGTGATCGCTGTTATTGGTCACAGCGATCACATGGTACCAAGGCTGACCTGGTGCAGTGATTTGTCTTCCACTGTGTCAAGTGGACACAGCAGTTGACAGATCATGCCACTGCATGCCCCCTAGGTAGCATACAAGGCGTGCAAGTAGGAGTACACCATGTGACACCCTACCAGGATAATAGTGCTCCTAACAGGTGGGTAAATACCTTCAAAGGAAAGCTCTATCTGTCTCATCTGGATACGGTGTTGCATGACTGAGAAATTGCCTTTCAAAGTGTGGCAGGAAGGAGGTGAAAGTGTCTGATATTGAAGTGGATAAGATAACATAAAAGCAAGATACTGTGATTGCGCTAAATCATCATTTTTAAAAACATTTTGTACTGCACTCAGGAGTATTCACTTAGCCTTTTTTAGGGTCACAATCCGCCACACCAAAGCGTGTGCATGGCTCATGATGTCACTTTGCCCTTGCTCCTCCCAACACATGTAGTCACATCTGGACCTTCTCAAGAGTGGATGAGCCATGAGTATCCATATAGTAAATAGGGCCTTTGTCTAATAAGTCATGTGACTTTCAATGAAAGTGGGGTTAAAGGGTTAGTTCATCTTTACTAAAAAAAACTGTCTATGCAGGTAAGGTTGCCTGCCGCTAAAAACAAACTGTGCAGCTCTAACTAAAGTTGGATAATGCCCTTGCTATAGGTGTAGGCCCTTTACATACTGTACCTCCCCAAAAGCCTGGCTGAGAAATTCCCAGAGATTTCTATCCTGCCTTGTTGCTTAGACATTGCTAAGACACTCCACGCTGTTACTGGTTGCTCCTATCATCACAGGAGTGAGCTCTCTAACCCCTGCACATGTGTGGTCCACTATCTCCTCCGTTGTACCATCACTTAGCTCAGAGCTACTGCAAAAGGGAACAAGAAGCACATGGGAGAGGGTTTGAATGGGCTGGGAATGTCTTAGCAGCAGGACAGGATGATGCCATCTCTGGAAGTTTCTCAGCCAGGCTTCAGGAGGTACATACATGGCCTACAGACCCTACACCTATAGCAAGGGGATTCATTAACTTTGGTCAAGCTGCACAGTGTGTTTTTGTCTACAGGTGCCCCTTACCTGCATAGGCAGTTTTTTGGTGAACTAAACCTAAATCCCATGGAATGGCAGCTGTTTTTTGTATACCTTTACTAGCCATGCACATAGTCCTTAATGGCATTTGTCTCAATTTAGTGTGGAAAAAATAAAATAAAAATCACTAATTCAACGTACAATCTCTTGTTAAAATGATCACATTGTATTTTTAAAACTGTAATTAATCTCCAGAGCTTGGTAATGAATAATCTCCTGAGCTCGGTAATGATCAAAGCATTTGTATGAAAAGGTTTATATTCCACTCTACCGTGGTCTAGTCGGGAGAGAGCAGGAGATCTAATATTCTGGATGTCTTTGTTTTGCTGTTAGGTTTGTGATTATTATTTAACTTTCAGCAATGTAATAAGCTGGATTTGTTTCCAGATGGAAATTATAGGTCGGCTGATTATAATTTAGGCTTGGTTTACACTAATGCGATTACAGACATTGCATGTGATGCGCACCGCATTCCTGTGCACATCACATGCGATGTCTGTGCGGTGCAAATTTAGCCATACAATTCTTATAGCAGAACTTGCATCGCATTCGTACCAAAATGGTGCAGGACCCTTTTTTATGTCTGCACTGTAATTGGACTGCATGGGTGTTCAGACCCATGCTACAGTATCTGATTCCATCCAATTCCACAGTTCGCACTGTGTTTTGCAAACTGATTTGGGGGTGTCATTAACATTATATTGACACCTGCAGTGGTTTGCAGAGCGCAGTGTGAACTGCCTGCGATTTAGATGCAGTGTGGGAACCCGCAGAGGTTCCCACATCACACCAGTGTGAATCTAACCTTACAGGCATACAGGTATATGTATGGATTTAGCTTGTTTTTATTGAACAGTTTGAATTCCATATTTTAAATTATAAACTAATTGAAATAATACATCATTGTATAGAGTCACACCTAACAGCATAGTTGTTAGATCCTAATTTACTCTACAGACTTAAAGCCTACAAAGGAAAACAAGTGACATCATGCCAGAAAAGCTGCCTGCAAGATCCTGAAAGTCACGGATTGGCCACCTACCACTGCTAATTTTAACATGTAACCTCATGTCTACTGGGGTAGGTTTATAAACATCCTGGTATTCAAGGGGTTAAAGCTGTGAGTGTGGTATTAAATTTAAGAGTTGGAGATAGGCTTTCAGGTAAAAGTGATCCAGGTGGCTCTAGAGCCAACCAATTACTTTTATGGGGCTACTGATGGTAAGCTACATTAACATTGAGAGCAAGAGGAGATCGGGAAATGCCCATTACCTAATTACCCTGCAACGAATGGATCTGGAAGCGACATGATGTCACTTCCAGATTCATTGTTGTCACTTTCCTTGGCTACTGTAGCTGGGAAAATAGCTAACCAAGCATGATATGTGATTGATTAGCTTCAGTGGCGGGCAGGGGAGACATGGAACCCCCCCCCCCCAAGTCTTAATAAAGAGGAACTGTCATCTGCCCATGCTGTCACATAGGCCGCTTGTTAACACCCTTGTAATAGGAATAAAGTTAAATGAAGAAAATAATTGTTGAAATCAGTAAATCAATAAAAATAATGAAAATCATCCTGTCACCATTGTCCCACACCCCAATGCAAATCAAATCTCTAAAATGTCATATCAAATTTAGTTTCAATCTTTTTAAACCTCCGGCTTTCATTATTTATAATGCATTATTTATAATGCAAAATCCCAAAAGTCTACCAGCTGTTGGGTGACAACACTATGTTCCTGTTTTCCATTTGTTCTTGTGCTTTGTCACCCTTTTACAGTGATGACTATAAGAGGTCATACTGACACTTATTGGGCAGGCAAGGTCCACCATTATCACAATCAAGAATGTCAAACAGCTGTTACTGGAACAATTGCGTGTAGACAGAAAGTGGCTGTAAGAAGCTAGAGGAGAAAAGCAGCCCATAAATCCAAGAAAGAATGAAAAATAGATGAAAACTAAAACAATATAAAGTTATTGGTCAGTGTTAATTTTGACGTCAAATTTCCATTTAGTTTTAGTCATTGTCTTTTCATTAAAATGCCATTTTAGTATTAGTTGTACTTTAGTTATCTAAATTGTTTTAGGTTTAGTCGTATTTTGGTCAACTAAAATCTCCAGTACATTTTAGTCTACTAAAATCATTTTAGTCAACTAAAATCTAATGGGTTTAGTTAAATTGTAATGCATTATTTAAGCATTTTTCTAGAATTTCCAAACTCATTATATACTTCTGGAGTAAAGAATATCTAATAACATGTTACTATTTATGGTATAAAGGTTTAAACAAACTACACAGACATAGATTTAGCCGTTATATAACGTCTTTATAAGTGAAACATCCCTCCCTCACATTTTCTTTCTATTTTTGTTCGTTGATAAAAATTGGAATTGATTTTCTTAATAGTTCTTGTCAATTGCCAAAAATTCATTTTAGTCATTTTAGTTTTGTTATCGTCACTGGAAAAATGTGCACTGACGAAAATTATGAAAATATTCTCACTGACAAAATTAACACTGCTATTGATTTGAATATGCAATGCTAAAGGGTAGCTTTAATTTTTTTCTGAAAAAAATTTAAAATAAAAGAAATATATCGTATACACACGTAGTTTTGTAATTGAATGTTATTAAAAATCACCTTTCCTTTTCAATCTGCAGATTTGCAATATTCTGTAAACAATAAGAAAGGAGCAAAGTAGGCTTTTATGGTGACTTATTACAGCGATAATAAATAAAATCTAAATTTTTTATTAACATGTATGAAACAGTTAAAAGACATTAATAAAACCAAAACAGTGTACATTCGATGTTTAGTACAAGGCATCCCTTAAGTTAGTACTATTGATGGACCAATATAGTTTTTTTAACACCGATACCAATATTTTGGTCATCGGATATCGGTATCGGCCGATATTGGCCGCTATTTTCGGACATTAAAATTTTTTTTTAAATGTCTACAGGTACTGTGGTGGAGGGATCTGGGGGTCTAAAAGACCCCAAACCCCTCATATGCACTTAAAAGCATTCAAAACACCAAGTTTGGCTGTTTTAAATGCTGTAAGTTTTTTTAATTCGGCGCCGCCAGTACCCGGAAGTGATGTCATGTCAAGTGATGTCGGCGCTGAATTAAAAAAAATGGACCCGATCTCTTCGGCGGCCCTGCGAGCTGTGGAAGGCGGTGGGAGGAGGCGTCCCCTCCCGCTCCTTGTAATGACAGCCGAGTGGCTTCTCAGCTTCTCTAGCTGCAGGCATCACTCCAGCATCACTCCGGTACATGCACTTTCCCCAAATATCGGTAACCTCAGGGGGCCGATACCGATATATCGGGGAAAGTGCATATCGGCCACCGATATATCGGCTATAGTACCCATAGATATCAAACCCCGGTGGCAGTTATTCAGTAAAAATGCTGAGTCCAATGACTTCCACATGTACTTGGGGTATCTTCTATATAGGTAGAGTACCTTAACGTGTCTTGCGGGAATGCCCCGCTTCTTCGGGAGGTGAGGGGAGCTAAACGACTATGAAAAAAAAGATATCATTATTATAAACAAACCATTGGAATGAATCCATACAGTACAAGTAAATATACCTTAAGCTCCACAATCCAATGGAGCTCCAACAGCTCAATGAGGAGCTGTAAAATGCAATGCAATATGGAAACCTGGAGGCTTTCTGCACACAGATGGTATACAGAATGCCCCCGGGAAACATCATTCGCTGCTTGTGTGATTTGCTCACTGATTTTCCCAGAAATCTGCACTAACATACAAATCAGATTTCAGGCATACCCTGCAGGAAAAAAATTAATTTTGGTGAGATACTCCCAATAGGAAATCACATAAAGACATGGCGAAGAAGAGGGGTGTAATGGTGGCTATCCGCGACTCGTGTCCTTCACCTACTCCAAGGTGGTGCAGGACGTCGAGGGGCGATATTTAATCATTAACTGTACCATAGATGGTTGTATGTACACCTTGGTTAATGCTTATGCTCCTAATGTACACCAGTTAAGATTCTTACGTAGGCTCTGCTGTAAGGTCAACAAACTCAAAACGGGCAGGCTACTCATGTGTGGAGACTTCAATTTGGTGGCGAACCACGCCATGGACTCGTCCTCCAGGAGGAAGCCATCAGCACCCACCCTTGCATCCCTTATTCACTCGGAGGGACTCCACGACGTGTGGTGCTACCAACACGCTGAGGAGAGGTATTATTCCTTCTTCTCGGCTGTCCATAATTCTTACACGAGGATCGATTTGTTTCTAGTAGACGCCTCCACTGTCCCCCATGTTCTACATACGTCCATTTCCCCCATTACATGGTCGGACCACGCTGCCATCCATATGTCCCTGTCAATTAAGCCTGTTTCCCCGACCACATTCATTTGGAGATGTAACAATTCTATCCTATCAGACCCAGACTCCCTCTAACATTTACAATCCCAACTACGAGAGTTTTTCGATATCAACGCCACTCCCGACATAGACCCCTTTACACTATGGAACGCCCATAAAGCGTTTGCTAGAGGCTTACTTATTCAAATGGGCTCCAGGTTGAAGAAGAAATTTCAACTTCGCCTCACTGAACTGACTACCCAAATAAAAAACCTGGATGATACCAACAAAAAGGCTCCCTCTGCCACTAATGCTGCCCGCCTGTCCACCCTCAGACTGGATCTACGTAGGCTCCTGCCAGAAAAACATGATAACATGCTGGCACGCCATGCGACCAGGCTAGCGCCACTCCGTAGCTGGTTTTCCAACCCCCAGTCCCTCCCCTGGATCCCAGTGGAAGCCGCATTATCTAACATGACGGACCTTAGTCTTCTGTTACTAGCCGACAGGTGGAAGCCCCTTACCCTTTCTACCTTGCCTCCCACAATTAGAGCTTCTATTCAGTCCTGGAGACTTCTATGTACCCAATTCCCACATGTCACTCCTACTTTGACAATTCCCCTCCCGATGTCAGTACTCAATGTGCTGATCCCGTTTTCTTCCGTTGCCCAATTCTTGTCCGCAGGTATACTACAGATATCACAACTCTATCAAGGACAATCCCTTCGCCCATTTAAAGAACTTCAACAGGAGTTTGCCTTGCCCGCAAGGGCTGCATACGCATATAATGGTATATCCAGCTTCCTACGCAAATTTCCCCCGCCAACCCTTTCCATCCCTGAATCCATATGGAAATTTTTTACAGACCCTAAGACCTCGACTAAGGGTATATCCTTGTTTTATAATATGTTTGGGTGCAAAACTAAATTTGTGAAGACTCCACATATGATCAAATGGGAGGAGGAACTTCAACTGACCTTCTCTGATTTGCAGTGGCAAATAGCTATCCGGTCCTCCCACAGTACTTCCCAATGCGTCAATCACTGGGAACAGACGCAAAAGATCATTACTAGATGGTATCTTACGCCTTACAGGCTATCTAAAATATACCCCACCCATAGCCCACTATGCTGGCGCAACTGTGACCAACCAGGCATACTCTTACATGTTTTCTGGTCCTGCTTGGGACTGACAAGTTACTGGAGAAGGGTATTTGAAGTTATAATCCGACATCACTGGGATCCTCCACAAACCTAGCCCGGCAATGGCCCTTCTCTCCTTGGGGATGGATAACATCCCACAAGACATGCGAACGGTGTATTGCCATGTTCTTACTGCAGCTAGAACATCTATTGCAAGGCACTGGAAACAGCCGGTGGCCCCATCTCATCTGGAGGTGGTAAAACTGGTTAACCTCCAATATTCTCTGGAAAAAACCTACGCCTACTCAGTTTCACGGGGAACTAAGTTCCATAAGGACTGGCACATATGGACCCATAGCCGGTACTATACTCCTACCACATAAAGTTGACGAATTGTTTGTTTGCTGTTTGTTTGCTGCTTGTTAGCAATTGCCTTACTAAGACAGTATTCTGTTTAATCGTTATGCAATATTGTTAAAGTTACAACATATGCTTTTGACCACATTTATGCGATACCTGTTCATGTTCCATATCGCGTTTCTGCCTACCCTTTTTTTTTTTTTACTTTTTTGTTGTTTGTTTAATGATTATGACTACACTCACTTCATGATTGTATTGTTCATTTATATGCTCTAAAATCAATAAGAATTTATTGAAAGTAAAAGCGCAAAGGGTGCTTTTTGGATTTTAGCCCCTCTATGCATCTAGGCTGTAAAAAAGTCTCACACAAATGTTATTCCCATACTTGGGAGGTGTATGAGAATGTGTTTGGGGTGTAATTATAAGCATGGCTATAGTGTGTGTGAGAAGCTTGTTAAAATGGAAACTTTGTAAAAGAAAAAAAATATTTGATTTGTTTATTCCAAAAAAATGGGACAAAAATAACAACTTAAAAAACTCATCATGCCTCTCACTAAATACCTTGCACTATCTACTTAATTACATTTTTTTTTCTCACATTTTTACATACTATCACCAGAGCATTGCAATGTCATCATATCACTGGTGTGATCAGGGACACTGACTGGTGACAGTATGTCATTTTTTTAATTCATTTATTTTCAATTTTCCATTAAAGATTTTTCTTTTTTTCTTCTATTTATTATTTATTTATTTTTTTGGAATATTGTTACCAGAGAAGTACAATATCACCATAGTGATACTGTACTTCTTTGTGGAATTGATCAGATTTTTTTTTTTACTATGATTGCATATTACGGGTATGGTGCCAGCTGATTGGAAAAAAGCCAACGTAGTACCAATATTTAAAAAGGGGCCGAGATGTATCCCGGGTAACTATAGGCCGGTCAGCCTAACATCTGTAGACTGCAAGATTTTGGAGGGGATGTTAAGGGACCACATACAAGACTTTAGTAATGAAAACTGTATTATTAGTAGTAATCAGCATGGATTCATGAAAAATCGTTCTTGCCAAACCAATCTAATAACCTTCTACAATGAAGTGAGCTGCCACCTAGATAAAGGAAAGCCTGTGGATGTGGTGTATCTGGACTCTGCAAAGGCCTTTGACACCGTTCCCCACAAACGATTACTGTACAAACTAAGGAAGGTAGGTATGGACCATAAGGTGAGTACCTGGATAGAGAACTGGCTCCAGGGGAAAGTCCAGAGGGTGATGATTAATGGGGAGTACTCGGATTGGGCGTTGGGCGGGTGTGGAAAGTGGGGTCCCCCAGGGTTCTGTGCTGGGACCAATCCTGTTTAATTTATTCATAAATGATCTAGAGGAGGGGATATCGAGTAAAATCTCAGTATTTGCAGATGATACTAAACTAAGCCTGCCAATGTCTTCTATGCAGGATGTGGAAACCTTACAAGCGGACCTGAACAAAATAACGGGGTGGGCAACAACATGGCAGATGAGGTTTAATGTTGAAAAATGTAAAGTAATGCACTTGGGGGCCAGAAACCAGAAAGCAAGCTACTCACTAGGGGGGAACCTCTGGGTGAGTCTAGGATGGAAAAAGACTTGGGGGTACTGGTAGACAACAGGCTTGGCAGTGGCATGCAATGCCAAGCCGCTGCAAGCAAAGCCAACAGAATACTGGGATGTATAAAAAAGGGGATTCACTCCAGAAATAAAGAGATTATTCTCCCGCTCTACAAGACTCTGGTCCGGCCACATCTGGAGTATGTTGTCCAGTTCTGGGCACCGGTCCTCAGGAAGGATGTGCTGGAATTGGAAAGAGTCCAGAGAAGGGCAACAAAAATAATTAGGGGAATGGAGGACATCAGCTATGAGGAAAGACTACAAGCACTGAACCTATTCTCTCTGGAGAAGAGACGATTGAGGGGGGATATGATATCAATTTACAAATACTGTACTGGCGACCCTTGCATAAGGAACAAACTATTCAGAGAAAGGAGATACAATAAGACACGTGGTCACTCACTAAAACTAGAGGAAAGGCGGTTTAACCTTAAAATGCGTAAGGGGTTCTTCACTGTAAGAGCAGTAAGGATGTGGAATTCTCTTCCACAAGCAGTCGTATCAGCAGGGATCATTGATAGTTTCAAAAAACTATTAGATGGGCACCTTAGAGACCACAACATACAGGGGTATACAATGTACGGTTAAAAGCAAACACACACACACATCATAGGTTGAACTGGATGGACTGATGTCTTTTTTCAACCTCACTAACTATGTAACTATGTAATACAGTGATGATCTGATCACTGTTATAAGCAATCATTTTTATGAATGGCATTGATTCGTGTGCCATTTTGTACTATTGTGATAGCTATAATTGGCCACAGTATACCGTACAGGTTCGCAGTGATTGGCTAATGTACCATGTGATCCCTGTGAACAATCACAGAGGTCACAACAGTACACAATAAATGGCTATGAATGAAAACCATTGTGTACTAATGACATGTGATCGCTGTTATTGGTCACAGCGATCACATGGTACCAAGGCTGACCTGGTACAGTGATTTGTCTTCCACTGTGTCAAGTGGACACAGCAGTTGACAGATCATGCCACTGCATGCCCCCTAGGTAGCATACAAGGCGTGCAAGTAGGAGTACACCATGTGACACCCTACCAGAATAATAGTGCTCCTAACAGGTGGGTAAATACCTTCAAAGGAAAGCTCTATCTGTCTCATCTGGATACGGTGTTGCATGCCTGAGAAATTGCCTTTCAAAGTGTGGCAGGAAGGAGGTGAAAGTGTCTGATATTGAAGTGGATAAGATAACATAAAAGCAAGATACTGTGATTGCGCTAAATCATCATTTTTAAAAACATTTTGTACTGCACTCAGGAGTATTCACTTAGCCTTTTTTAGGGTCACAATCCGCCACACCAAAGCGTGTGCATGGCTCATGATGTCACTTTGCCCTTGCTCCTCCCAACACATGTAGTCACATCTGGACCTTCTCAAGAGTGGATGAGCCATGAGTATCCATATAGTAAATAGGGCCTTTGTCTAATAAGTCATGTGACTTTCAATGAAAGTGGGGTTAAAGGGTTAGTTCATCTTTACTAAAAAAAACTGTCTATGCAGGTAAGGTTGCCTGCCGCTAAAAACAAACTGTGCAGCTCTAACTAAAGTTGGATAATGCCCTTGCTATAGGTGTAGGCCCTTTACATACTGTACCTCCCCAAAAGCCTGGCTGAGAAATTCCCAGAGATTTCTATCCTGCCTTGTTGCTTAGACATTGCTAAGACACTCCACGCTGTTACTGGTTTCTCCTATCATCACAGGAGTGAGCTCTGTAACCAGTGGTGGGATTCAGCCGGTTCGCACCGGTTCCATAGAACCGGTTGCTAACTTTATGCAAGTTCGCAGAACCGGCTGATCCCTCTGCGCGTTTGAATCGGCTGGGAATGTCTTAGCAGCAGGACAGGATAATGCCATCTCTGGAAGTTTCTCAGCCAGGCTTCAGGAGGTACATACATGGCCTACAGACCCTACACCTATAGCAAGGGGATTCATTAACTTTGGTCAAGCTGCACAGTGTGTTTATGTCCACAGGTGCCCCTTACCTGCATAGGCAGTTTTTTGGTGAACTAAATCTAAATCCCATGGAATGGCAGCTGTTTTTGTATACCTTTACTAGCAATGCACCTAGTCCTTAATGGCATTTGTCTCAATTTAGTGTGGAAAAAAAAATCCCTAATTCAATGAACAATCTCTTGTTGAAATGATCACATTGTATTTTTAAAACTGCAATTAATCTCCAGAGCTTGGTAATGAATAATCTCCTGAGCTCGGTAATGATCAAAGCATTTGTATGAAAAGGTTTATATTCCACTCTACCGTGGAATAGTCGGGAGAGAGCAGGAGATCTGTTACTCTGGATGTCTTTGTTTTGCTGTTAGGTTTGTGATTATTATTTAACTTTCAGCAATGTAATAAGCTGGATTTGTTTCCAGATGGAAATTATAGGTCGGCTGATTATCATTTAGACACTAATGTCATTAAAGACATTGCATGTGATGCACACCGCATTCCTGTGCACATCACATGCGATGTCTGTGCGGTGCAAATTTAGCCATACAATTCCTATGGCAGAACTTGCATCACATTCGCACCAAAATGGTGCAGGACCCTTTTTTTTTTGTCCACACTGGAATTGGATTGCATGGGTGTTCAGACCCATACTATCTGATTCCATCCAATTCCACAGTTCGCACTGCGTTCTGCAAACTGATTTGGGGGTGTCATTAACATTAGATTGACACCCGCAGTGGTTTGCAGAGTGCAGTGTGAACTGCCTGCGATTTAGATGCAGTGTGGGAACCCGCAGAGGTTCCCACTTCACACCAGTGTGAATCTAACCTTACAGGCATACAGGTATATGTATGGATTAAGCTTGTTTTTATTGAACAGTTTAAATTCCATATTTTAAATTATAAACTAATTGAAATAATACATCATTGTATAGAGTCACACCTAACAGCATAGTTGTTAGATCCAAATTTACTCTATAGACTTAAAGCCTACAAAGGAAAATGAGTGACATCATGCCAGAAAAGATGCCTGCAAGCACCTGAAAGTCACGGATTGGCCACCTACCACTGCTAATTTTAAAGTGAAACCTCGTGTCTACTGAGGTAGCTTTATAAACACCCTGGTATTCAAGGGGTTAAAGCTGTGAGCATGGTATTAAATTTAATAGTTGGAGATAAGCTTTCAGGTAAAAGTGATCCAGGTGGCTCTAGAGCCAACCGATTACTTTTACGGGGCTCTGAAGGAGCTACTGATGGTAAGCTACATTAACATTGAGAGCAAGAGGAGATCAGGGAATGCCCATTACCTAATTACCCTGCAACGAATGGATCTGGAAGTGACATGATGTCACTTCCAGATTCATTGCTGTCACTCTCCTAGGTTACTGTAGCTGGGAAAACAGCTAACCAAGCATGATATGTGATTGATTAGCTTCAGTGGAGGGCAGGGGAGACATGGAGCCTCCCCCCCCCCCCCAAGTCTTAATAAAGAGGAACTGTCATCTGCCCATCCTGTCACATAGGCAGCTTGTTAACACCCTTGCAATAGGAATAAAGTTAAATGAAGAAAATAATTGTTGAAATAAGTAAATTACACTAAAATCAATAAAAATAATGAAAATCATCCTGTCACCACTGTCCCACACCCCAATGCAAATCAAATCTCTAAAATGTCATATTCAATTTAGTTTCAATCTTTTTAAACCTCCAGCTTTCATTATTTATAATGCAAAATCCTAAAAGTCTACCAGCTTTTGGGTGACAACACTATGTTCCTGTTTTCCATTTGTTGTTGTGCTTTGTCACCTTTTTACAGCGATGACTATAAGAGGTCATGCTGACACTTATTGGGTAGGCAAGGGCCACCATTATCACAATCAAGAATGTCGAACAGCTGTTACTGGAACAATTGCGTGTAGACAGAAAGTGGCTGAAAGAAGCTAGAGGAAAAAAGCAGCCCATAAATCCAAGAAAGAATGAAATATAGATGAAAACGAAAACAATATAAAGTTATTGGTCAGTGTTAATTTTGACGTCAAATTTCCATTTAGTTTTAGTCATTGTCTTTTTATTAAAATGCCATTTTAGTATTAGTTGTACTTTAGTTATCTAAATCGTTTTAGTTTTAGTCGTATTTTGGTCAACTAAAATCTCCAGTACATTTTAGTCGACTAATATAATTTTTGTCAATGAAAAATCTAATGGGTTTAGTTAAATTGTAATGCATTATTTAAGCATTTTTCTAGAATTTCCAAACTCATTATATACTTCTGGAGTAAAGAATATCTAATAACATATTATTTATGGTATAAAGGTTTAAACAAACTACACAGACATAGATTTAGCCGTTATATAACGTCTTTATAAGTGAAACATCCCTCCCTCACATTTTCTTTCTGTTTTTGTTCGTTGATAAAAATTGGAATTGATTTTCGTAATAGTTCTTGTCAATTGACAAAAATTCATTTTAGTCATTTTAGTTTTGTTATCGTCACTGGAAAAATGTGCACTGACGAAAATTATGAAAATATTCTCACTGACTAAATTGACACTGCTATTGATTTGAATATGCAATGCTAAAGGGTAGCTTTAATTTTTTTCTGAAAAAAATTTAAAATAAAAGAAATATATCGTATACACACGTAGTTTTGTAATTGAATGTTATTAAAAATAACCTTTCCTTTTCAATCTGCAGATTTGCAATATTCTGTAAACAATAAGAAAGGAGCAAAGTAGGCTTTTATGGTGACATATTACAGCGATAATAAAAAAAATCTACATTTTTTATTAACATGTATGAAACAGTTAAAAGACATTAATAAAACCAAAACAGTGTACACTCCATGTTTAGTACAAGGCATCCCTTAAGTTAGTACTATTGATGGACCAATATAGTTTTTTTTAACACCGATACCAATATTTTGGTCATCGGATATCGGTATCGGCCGATATTGGCCGCTATTTTCGGACATTAAAAATTTTTTTTAATGTCTACAGGTACTGTGGTGGAGGGATCTGGGGGTCTAAAAGACCCCAAACCCCTCATCTGCACTTAAAAGCAAGTTTGGCTGTTTTAAATCTGTACGTTTTTTTAATTCGGCGCCGCCAGTACCCGGAAGTGATGTCATGTCATGACATCACTTCCGGGTACTCTGCGCCGAATTTAAAAAAATGGACCCGGTCTCTTCGGCGGCCCTGCAGGTAGGATGCCCGGGTCTCCCGGTGGGACGGGAGACCTGGGCGAGCTGTGGAAGGCGGTGGGAGGAGGCGTCCGCTCCCACTCCTTGTAATGATAGCCGAGCGGCTTCTCAGCTTCTCTAGCTGCAGGCATCACTCCAGCATCACTCCGGTACATGCACTTTCCCCAAATATCGGTAACCTCAGGGGGCCGATACCAATATATCGGGGAAAGTGCATATCGGCCACCGATATATCAGCTATAGTACCCATAGATATCAAAACCCAGTGGCAGTTATTCAGTAAAAATGCTGAGTCCAATGACTTCCACATGTACTTGGGGTATCTTCTATATAGGTAGAGTACCTTAACGTGTCTTGCGGGAATGCCCCGCTTCTTCGGGAGGTGAGGGGAGCTAAACGACTATGAAAAAAAAGATATCATTATTATAAACAAACCATTGGAATGAATCCATACAGTACAAGTAAATATACCTTAAGCTCCACAATCCAATGGAGCTCCAACAGCTCAATGAGGAGCTGTAAAATGCAATGCAATATGGAAACCTGGAGGCTTTCTGCACACAGATGGTATACAGAATGCCCCCGGGAAATATCATTCGCTGCTTGTGTGATTTGCTCACTGATTTTCCCAGAAATCTGCACTAACATACAAATCAGATTTCAGGCATACCCTGCAGGAAAAAAATTAATTTTGGTGAGATACTCCCAATAGGAAATCACATCCAACGGGATGCAGACCCTGCCGTTTTACTCATTAGAGTCCTGCAGGTGTAGCAGCTGATTGATAATTATGAAATGGTTCCTATTCCCATTCATTATGCTCATGGACACAGACAAACAAACAGCTATTTCTTTAGAATAGCATAAAGAAGGAAGCTGCAAAAAGTTTGTCAAAATCCTTGCAATGTACAGTAGATCACCCAGAAGGGAATGTTTTCTACTCAACAAAAGTGGCATTAGTTTTTTTAAACAAAAGGACACATCACCCAGGTAGGCTTTACATCAACTTTATTATGATAAAGCCTATTTAGGATTTTTAGTTGTTGGATTTCCATCTACTTAAAGTGGAATGAATCCTACTCTATATAAAAAAGAAAAAAAAACAAAAAACGATGGTTCCAGGTATTTTGTCAACACTTTATTGCAAAAGATGAATTTAGAAGCTGATTGGTTACCATGCCAGCTGCACCAGATTTTAGACTCTCAAGTTTTAGTAAATCAACTCCCATGTGTTTTTACAGAACTGGCTTTGTGCACAGGGGTACTTTATTGCTGCGAGAGAAAAGGGCTTTCCCAAAATAATACCAGGGTAAGGTTGTTGGATGAGAAGACCTGGCTCTCAAGTGGCCTTACAATTCACCCCAAAGGTGTCAATAAAGGTTGAGGTTGAGAAAATGCCATGTCTTTATGGGGATGGCTCTAAGCACAATGGTATATAAAATGAAAACTATTATTATGAAAAATTATGTAAAAAGTCCATATAGTCTCTATTCAAATGAAATCCTCAATGGTAATGACAGGAATCTTCAAGTATATTAAAAAGCAGAAAATCAGCGCTCCACTCTTTAAGATGAACCACTCTAACTGTATCCACACGAGAAATGAAGCTGGATAATTCTAAAAAGCTACACAATGCATAAAAAGTGGGATGATCCAAAATAAATATAAATAAAAACACAGTCGGGGATAGTGTAAATCAAAAATCTTCCAACCACAATTATTTAAAATCTCCCGAGATGTCTAAAAGCACAGAGGTGATGTAGGCGATGATAAAGGAAATAGATCCAAATAATATTCTACGTATAATCAATCAAAAAACTTGATAATAGATAAAATGAAATTAATAAACAGTGAATGTCAAGTTAATTGGTGAAATGTGCAAAAAATCAGTGATGAACCATCAATAAAATGAATTAAAGCAGCAATGAATAATCAGTGTCAATCTAGACATACACTTGTGAATAAATAAGATAGATATAAAAAGTACAATAGTGCTACATAAAGTGCAAAAATGTCCATACAGTCCATCCAAATATATTTAAGGTGATTAAAGTGCAAAGTGCCAGGAAATTCAATAAAGAATTCAGGTGAATAGAAGAGTGCGATCAAACTTCCAATCACAGCCAGGTGGATGTGCGCAGGTGAGCAAGCAATCCAGCGTTAGGTGAAATGGCCGCTCACCTCCATAACACTCAAATCGAGCGTTTTATGATGTAATCTTAACTCTTCTCGGGCCTCTCAATCTTCAGAAATACACTCGATTTATCTCCAATGGTTACAGCTTACTATTTCCGGAAGAAATCAACTGGTCCCGACTTGGGTATATCCCAATCTCCCTCGGTGCCTCTATCAGGTGCTCAAACAAGGGAAACTCTCATGGTGTAGCATATCAGGGTATATGTTTATTTAGTAAAAGATACAGGTCACTTACTAGAAAGCAGTAGTTAAACAGCAAAAGCAGCCGCCGATGCGGTGAGTTCCGATGCTTCCGGTCTCGGCCGAAGACCGGAAGTGACGTCAACACGGCTTGTCCCTGACGCGTTACGCTACAACACACGTAGCTTTTTCAAACCCCTTTGAAAAAGCTACGTGTGTTGTAGCGCAACGCGTCAGAGACAAGCCGTGTTGACGTCACTTCCGGTCTTCGGCCGAGACCGGAAGCATCGGAACTCACGCATCGGCGGCTGCTTTTGCTGTTTAACTACTGCTTTCTAGTAAGTGACCTGTATCTTTTACTAAATAAACATATACCCTGATATGCTACACCATGAGAGTTTCCCTTGTTTGAGCACCTGATAGAGGCACTGAGGGAGATTGGGATATACCCAAGTCGGGACCAGTTGATTTCTTCCGGAAATAGTAAGCTGTAACCATTGGAGATAAATCGAGTGTATTTCTGAAGATTGAGAGGCCCGAGAAGAGTTAAGATTACATCATAAAACGCTTGATTTGACTGTTATGGAGGTGAGCGGCCATTTCACCTAATGCTGGATTGCTTGCTCATCTGCACACATCCACCTGGCTGTGATTGGAAGTTTGATCGCACTCTTCTATTCACCTGAATTCTTTATTGAATTTCCTGGCACTTTGCACTTTAATCACCTTAAATTTATTTGGAAGGACTGTATGGACATTTTTGCACTTTATGTAGCACTATTGCACTTTTTATATCTATCTTATTTATTCACAAGTGTATTCAGTGTTCATCACTGATTTTTTCCACATTTCACCAATTAACTTGACATTCACTGTTTATTAATTTCATTTTATCTATTATCAAGTTTTTTGATTGATTATACGTAGAATATTATTTGGATCTATTTCCTTTATCATCGCCTACATCACCTCTGTGCTTTTAGACATCTCGGGAGATTTTAACCACTTTACAACCGGAGGATTTTGCTGTCTTCCGTCCAGGCCACTTTTTGCGATTCGGCGCTGTGCGACTTCAACTGACAATTGCGCGGTCGTGCGACGCCGTACCCAAACGAAATTTACGTCCTTTTTCTCCCACAAACAGAGCTTTCTTTTGGTGGTATTTGATCACCTGTGCGATTTTTACTTTTTGCGCTATAAACAAAAAAAGAGCGTTTATTTTGAAAAAATAACAATATTTTTCACATTTTTTTATATGAAATTCCCCCCAAAAAAGATGTAAAAACCAATTTTTTTAAAAGTTTTTGGCCAATTTGTTTTATGCTACATATGTTTGGTAAAAAAAATCGCAATAAGCGTATTTTGATTGGTTTGCGCAAAAGTTATTGCGTTTACTAACAAAGGGAAAGATTTCTGTCATTTTTGGTGTTTTTTTTTTAACGCGTAATGGCGGCGATCTGCGATTTTTTTTGCGGGACTGCGACATTGCGGCGGACAGACCGGACCCCTGACTGACATTTTTGACACTTTTGGGGGTACCAGTGACATTACTGCAGTAATCAGTGCTATATATATGCACTGTTACTGTAAAAATGACACTGGCAGGGAAGGGGTTAATTTTATTGGAGAGGGAGGGGTTAATGTATGCCTGGTGCTTACTGACGTGTAGGGGGGGAGGTGACTATGTGATTCATGGACAGATCGGATGTCCAGCTATGCTGAACAGTCCGATCTGTCACTCCCTGTCACTATGGAGATCCGCCCGCTGTGTTTACACACAGCGGGCGGATCTCCAGACTCGATCCCCGACGATCGGGTAAGAGCAGCGGCGATCGCCGCTGCTCCTCCCCTGGCCCGACTCCCGCTGTGAATGAAAACAGCGGGAGCGAGCCTCCGGCGGCGCGCAAGCGCCGCCCAGAAGGGGAGGAGTCCAGTCACGTTAATACTACGTGACTGGACGGGAACGAGCCACTCTGCCGCAGTACTATTACCGTGAGCGGTAGTAGAGTGGTTAAATAATTGTGGTTGGAAGGTTTTAGATTTACACTATCCCCACAGAGTGGATTGAGCACACCGCACGTGGTGTGCGGCTATACCAGAAGTGATCTGTGGCATGTGCGCGATATTGATATCCATAAGGAGACAAGATACTATCAATCCTAGGATCGTTATATCAGCTGACAGCTATATTCTGGAGTGAGGAGAGCTTTATTCCCTATGCTATGTTCATCTGACATCTGGTAAGCGGCTTGCAGTGTGTATACACGCCGGGTGAAGGTGCATGGGAATCGAGTTGACATTTTTATATGCATATTACTCACGCCATATATATAAGTTTTATCTGGTAAGAAGATTAACCTGTTGGTGGTGGGGATCGTCTCACATGGATATCACAATTATCGAATTGAGTTTAAACATTCACATCATTATTCAAGTCACGAGAGTTTATCAGTTAATTTTTGCACGTTATTATACACGGATGGACTTTAAATTTTGGACTTTTTTTCACATGTGTTTCAACTTTATTTGCACCATTGTGAATAGTATAATTTTATTAAGTGGCAGTCTCAGCCTGGACACCTGCCAGGCCACGCCCCCAACATGTTTCACTCTGCCCACTGGAGTTTACTCATGGGGAATGATGAGGCACTATTTTTCCACTGACAGGAATAATGGGGCATTATTCCTCCCACTGACATCAACGGTAGGACACTTTTTATATTCCCACTGGTCACAGTCCATCCCATCTAAATTCTGAAGGACAATAAACTGGTTCTTTGTTTGGAAAGTTTGGAGACCCCTGGTGTAGATGCATCCCCCAAGGACCAGCTCTATAAAAACACCAACTAGCTTCCAGTTTTAGGATGTAATGAGTACTAAAGCACTTAAAGGAAATAAGATTAGTGCATGAGAATTTCATGGGAATGGCATGCTTGGAAGAAATTGCCGCAAGGACTCCTCTTTTTTTGAGTCCGCGTTAGCGGTGTAAATGTATAGGAAGCTCATATTGGAGCATTTGGGAGGTGTTTGGTTACAATAACGGGTTTACTGTTGCTCATAGGATATCGCATTTAAATTGATGAGCTTCTTTCCACATAGACTTCCTTTTGAATAGGAAGAAATGTTGATGTGGTAAGCATGATAAACTTATATGTAGTACAGCAATGGCTTTCTTTGTGTGTAGTAAGATCCCCCCACTGGACAAAGTGGTAATTGTAACTCTTAAGTAGTAAGTATATGAGATGTGTGCTGATAGTTCTCACAGTGTGAAGCATGTTTCTTTCCATGGGTACCTGAGAGAGTCCCTGAAAGAAGCTTTTCCAATAAGATAGAATCTGTAAGAGAGGTCTCAAGGAACGTGTTAAATCTTGGCGTTCTGAGATGAGAAGTAAGTGTCTTTCAGTAGACATCTTAGGAAGTCTCTGGATGATTACCTTCCCGCTTGAGAATGTCTGTGTGAGAGATCTCAAAGAATTTGGCAGTTTATTGGGTATTGACTGTGATGTTAAGCAAGAAAAAACAGGAACAATAAAAAAAAGAAACATATAAACTCATATTTGCAACAGCAAATATCCAGTTTTCTGGAAAGGCACATACATTTGAATTAACGTTCCAAAAAACAAAAAAGGATCTTTTGTACCCGGATGCGACTCTCTGCTGCTTAGGTTAAGTAGTGGTTGATTTTGTGTTGGAGAAGGACTCAGATTTCCAGAAGAACATAAAGGTCATGTTATCGCTTTTCCAGGTTCAAATGTGTTCCTTGGAATTTTTAGCCATACCCATCTTCCACTCAGGTTCTACTGGTGGGATATTCCTAGGGGAGTTGGAATGGTTGGTTGATTCAGGGATATCCTGCCACTCCTTAAGTAGAGAGAGGCCTTTTTCCAGTGAATCCACTATGTATGTAGAACCCTCTTTAGTGATGGAGAGTTTTGTTGAGTGTCCCCATTTGTAGCCAATCATGTGGTTCCTAAGGGCTTTAGAAACAGTGGTAAGGCTTTTTCTTTTTTTGGAGAGTGTACTGGGAGAGATCCGCATAGAATTGGATATTCTGATACTGTGGAGGAATTTGCTCTTTATTACGCATTGTTGCCATGAATTTTGGCTGGTTCTGGTTGGCTGTAGTAGTACCTACATTGGCTGCTGCAGGGAAAGAGAATACACTGACTGATCTGCAGCAAGAACAGCATCCCATTTCATGCATTTGTAGAGAGTGAATGTCACATTATACACTATATTACCAAAAGTATTGGGACGCCTGCCTTTACACGCACATGAACTTTAATGGCCTCCCAGTCTTAGTCTGTAGAGTTCAATATTGAGTTGGCCTACCGTTTGCAGCTATAACAGCTTCAACTCCTCTGGAAAGGATGTCCATAAGATCTAGGAGTGTGTCTATGGACATGTTTGACTATTCTTCCAGAAGTGCACTTGTGAGGACAGGCCCTGATGTGGACGAGAAGGCCTGGCTCTCATTCTCCAATCAAATTAATTCCAAAGGTGTTTTATCGGGTTCAGGCCAGGACTCTGTGCAAGCCAGTCAAGTTCCTTCACCCCAAACTTGCTCATCCATGTCTTTATGGACCTTGCTTTGTGCACTGGTGCGCTGTTATAATGGAACAGGAAAGGGCCGTCTCCAAACTGTTCCCACAAAGTTGGGAGCATAAAATTGTCCAAAATGTCTTGGTATGCTGATGCCTTAAGGGTTCCCTTCACTGGAACTAAGAGGCCAAGCCCAACCCCTGTAAAACAACCCCAAACCATAATCTCCCTCCACCAAACGATTTGGACCAGTGCACAAAGCAAGGTCCATAAAGACATGGATAAGCGAGTTTGGGGTGAAATCATCTGGCCCCTCCATTCCCATCTGTCTATATATACTCATAGATCTTCAGTGGGCGGAGGTCTGACGAAGGAGCTGCGCATGCTCTTAAACATGTGACCTACCATCCACCCGCACCAGATTCCGCTGCTTGCGTTCCAGCTTGGTTGCCGGAAGTTTGTGACACACCAAGTGTACGCCCAAACATGAAGCAGCTTCTCGGACATCCGTTCACCTGAGCATCGGCTCCTCCGATCCTGGACATATGCCACCGACTCACTCCAGCTCCTTGTTTGGCTTTTTATGGCTTATTATGGCTTGGCTTTTTGTAAGTGTTTTTAACCTTTTATCCTTTATTTAATGTGATATACTGCACTTAGAGGCGCCTTGTTTCTTTGAACATTTCCACAGAGCTGCTTCTTCTCCCAAGTGCTGCCCGGTTGCATGTATCCCCACACTATCCATTGGATCCAGGTCCTTATCCCACGGAAGCGCCCACACACACCCTGTCCATAAAGACATGGATGACTGGCCTGCACACAGTCCTTACCTCAACCCGATAGAACATCTTTGGGATGAATTAGAGCGGAGTCTACGAGCCAGGACTTCTTGTCCAACATAAGTGCCTTACCTCACAAATGCGCTTCTGGAAGAATGGTCAAGCTTTCCCATAGACACACTCCTAAATCTTGTGGACAGCCCTCCCAGAAGAGTGGAAGCTGTTATAGCTGCAAAGGGTGGGCCAACTCAATATTGAACCCTACCGACTAAGACTGGGATACCATTAATGTTTAAGCACTGGTCATTATGTTTTAGGGTCATATTGATGTTATCTATGGACATATTTTGATGGTGAAAAAAGGTGAATGTCAGACTTCAGGATAAAACAGCCAGACTGAACTCTGGATACTGAAAGGACCAAGAAAGTATGCATTTTTTTTATTTATTTTTTAAAGACAACATTTGCAAATATGCTTCTTTTCACAGTTTTAATTGTTTGCAAATCACATTAAAGTTGTTTTACTAAAAAAAAATCAATTTTTTTCTTCCTTTTTCTATTAAAATTTGCTATATTTATAAACCTACCAAACTGAGATTTAAAAAACTGTGATAATTATGGCAATGTAATATTAGAGATCATAAATACTTGTATTAGTGTCTCCTTCTTCTGCGAGATGAGATAAATGCATTTTTTTTAATATGATGGAAACCAATAGGTTAATATACACTAAAAAAGAATATAAGGAAAGACTTTCAGTTTACCTTTTCTTATAATCAGCTCCATTTTCAGGTTTCGGATTATGTATTTGTATATTATAAACAAATTAAATTTATTTTTTAGAAATAATGTTTTTGATATTTTTACTCCTTTTTTGCATCTTATTGCTGCTGATCTTCTGCATCCTCCTTGCAGTCTCTTCCAACCTACACGCACTCCAGCAATGGCTGCATGGCATTTCTCAGGGCAAGTTTCCCGAGGACCATGTCTATATAATGTATGATGAGACGACCACTTGTAGTCTCTATCTGAAGCCCATGTGACAAAGTGACAACACAGAAGTACAAATGAGAGAAAGGAACAGAGAGTTGTCACCCTATAAGAGGAAGTAACTGAACCGGGCCGTTCATGGCATTATTACAGGGATTATTTAAAGGAAAATTGCAAGTTCAAACAAATTGAAAGAACTTTAAAAAACTATAGATTTTGCCTAAGGATTCCAGACAATGGACAACACGACAATATTCACGGAAATTATTTTGCTGGGATTCACCAAAGATCCAACGATAAACATTTTACTATTTATTTTATTTTCCGTTATTTACTTGGTGACTGTTTTTGGAAATGGTCTCATCATAGGTATAATTCTACATAACCATCACTTGCACATCCCCATGTACTACTTTCTTTGCATGCTTTCTGTCTTTGACTTGAGTTACTCGTCCACTGCTGTGCCCAGGCTGTTGTCAGACCTTTTTTCTTCTAAGAGGACAATCTCGGGGGCAGCTTGTGTCATCCAGATCTACGTCATTCTGCTTCTAGAGGGATGTGAGTGTCTTCTCCTGGCCATCATGGCTTATGACCGTTACGTGGCCATCTGCCAGCCTCTCCATTATCCTGTTCTCATGCGTTGGAGTATTTGTTACAAACTGACCGCCATGATATTTATATTAAGCTTCATGATGTGTATTTTTCCATCGATTTTTATGCGGATTACTATTTGCTACGTCCAGATTAATCATTTCATGTGTGAGATTCTAGCAATTGTAAAATTGGCTTGTGGGAATATTTCATCCAATGAAATTGTCATCTTCTGCATCAGTTTTATGACTCTTCTCCTCCCCTTTGTTCTTATTATAATATCATATATTTGCATTTTGTCATCTGTATTAAAGATTAAGTCTGCAGGAAGAGCTAAAGCCTTTTCCACTTGTTCCTCCCATCTAGCGGTGGTGGGATTGTACTTTGGGACAGTGATGCTCATGTACTTTGGACCATCATCTCAGTATTCCACCGACCAGGAGAAATACAGCTCCATATTTTATGTGATTGTGTCGCCCATGCTGAACCCGATCATCTACAGCCTCAACAACAAGGAAGTTAAAGATACAGTTAGAAAACTGCTGTCTACACGTATTGGTACTCAAACAAGAACTCAATAAAAACTGGACTTAAGTTGAGATAGCAAATTTTGATGAACATTAGAGAGAATACAAAATGATTTATGTTTGCTTATCCACTGAGGATCTTATTGTACGGTATAACACTAGCACAGGCTCTATAACCATTATTGCACTATAGCAGCCGATTTTCAAGGATGCTTGATATGTGTGCACTGGTATTTGGGTGCTCCCAGGAACATATTTAGGAGATTAAGAGCCTGGGCAGGATGCCTGTAGCCTCACGTGGATGGCATATAGACCAGCAACCTGCAGACTGAATGGAACATCCATACTGAGCTAGATAGTCAGCTGAGCTTGACTTTGGCGAACCCGCTCTGTGTCTCTGGAACCACTAAGAGTAGATTGGTGATCCCACTGTGTCTCTGGAACAGCTGAGAGTAACAGTTCTGCTATGTATCTCTGGGACAGGCCACGCTGGCAGATAAGTGGTAAAGGAACGCAGCACTCCGCCCCTAGCACCTGCTTTCCTCCCTGATCTGGCACCAAGTGCCCGAACCTTCCCGGGCAGTTTTTAAGAGTTTTCTTTCTCCCCTCTTCTTCAGTTGCTCAGGCCTTTGGGAGCTGTAGTTTCTTCTCAACAAAGAGTAGTTCCAAGTAAGCATCATGGGACTAACTATCCCAGAGTATTATGGCATACTTCTCCCTTAGCATCCTAGGGATCACAGTGTGTGAACATGCTGGGGCTTGCTGTCCCACAACAGTTTGTTGTAGTACTGCTAAACTTTACTTAAAGGAGCATTATGCCAGTACCTGGCTACAATTGCATGACAGGTTCTCTTTAAACCTAAAATTCTTTGTATCCCAGCATTGCATATAATGGGTCACATGTAACATTTCTATATGCATTTAACCAGTTCCGGACCGGAAGATTTTCCCCCTTAATGACCAGGCCATATTTTGCGATTCGGCACTGCGTTATTTCAACGGACAATTGCGCGGTCGAGCGACGCTGTACTCAAATAAAATTGTTGTCCTTTTTTTCCCACATATAGAGCTTTCTTTTGGTGGTATTTGATCACCTGTGCGATTTTTATTTTTTGCGCTATAAACAAAAAAAGAGCAACAATTCGGAAAAAAAAACACATTCTGCTATATAATATTCCCAAAAAAAAAAAAAAATTTAAATCTAAATTTTTTTTAACATTTTAGGCCAATTTGTTTTCTGCTACATATTTTTGGTTAAAAAAATTGCAATAAGCGTATTTTGATTGGTTTGCGCGAACGTTATCAAGTCTACTAACTACTGGAAAGATTTATGTCATTTTTATTGTTTTTTTCTTTTTTTTACTAGTAATGGCAGCGATCTGAGATTTTTTGCGGGACTGCGACATTGCGGCGGACAGATCGGACCCGTAACTGACATTTTTTACACTTTTGATGGGACCAGTGACATTACTACAGTAATCAGTGCTAAAAATATGCACTGTTACTGTAATAATGACACTGGCAGGGAAGGGGTTAACACTGTGGGTGATCAATGGGATAAATGTCAGCCTAGGGGAGTGTTTCTAACTGTAAGGGGGCGGGGCTTATGGAATGACCATAGAGACCTGTAATCCTACATAGTGCATCGAAACCCCCGCTGCCAACGTGCGACCGATGTAGCCCTACGTCGGTTCGCTCAGAAGGGCCGCCCTGCCGCAGTATATATCGATGAGCGGAAAAGGAACCGGTTAAAATATGAGAATGCAAACTTGAACACCAGCTAGACAGCGAGAGTCCCATGAGAATTCCTGACATTCCATCCAAAGCATTTATTGCTATCTGTACATGCAAAGTTCTAATGCAATATGGAGGTGGGGACCCTTCAACATAATGTACATCACATACCCTAGATTCTGTAAATCATATTCTGCACTATGTGCTAAATACCTGATGATCAGATGACCTGAGCAGCCCAAAAACAGAGGGAAGGTAACCGATGGGGCAGCTGTGCCAATAATTTCTAATAGAAATCTTTTGTATTGGACAAGTATTAAAGCTGAACTTTGGGTACAAAAAGTTAAATTTAAATATATTCCTGCAGAGTCACAAAGAATATAAATCAACATTGTGAGTACCCAATTCCTTTGCACACCCAGATATTACAATGTTAAAGTAGATGTAAACCTCACACATGGTATATGAACAAAGCATTTCTCTCTATGGTGTGTACTTGTCTCAGTCATTTTCATTTCTGTCTGCTGCTTTATTCCTCTTCTATCTGCACAAGTCACTTCTGACAAGTTTTCCTGACACCAGAAATAAAAAAGGTGGCAGGGGAGGGAACTCCAGCACACAGCCTGTGATTGTCAGCCTCAGCTCTGTTCTTGTGTGCTGCGTGAAGTGGGGTGTGTCCCTTCCCTCCAATCATCTCTCAGAGCTCTCCTCACTGAGCTCTTCAGGGTGTAACTTCTGCTCCCCATTCCCTTTTTTCTGACAGCTCAGACAAGCTGGACTTTGAATGGATGTAGAGAAGAGAAGACTGCAGTTAAACAGATACAACTTATGTAGGAGGTTTTTTTTTTTATCTCTGTGTTTCACCTGAAGCCAATCACTTCATTGAGTACATGTAGGGGTTTACAACCACTTAAAAGTAGTCTGCGCAGAAAGCAGAGCTGTGGGAGGGACCTTTCAGACCCCACCCACTACATACTGTCTGCAGAAAAATACAGGAGGGGGCGGAGACAAGACCAGTCACCCTGTACAAGCAGAGAGAGCAGCAGTGACTGTTCTTTATTACAGGAAGCTCTGGCATTAAGGCCACATTTCACACTTGAATAATACACAGATCTGGAAGAAATACACAAAGCACAAAGATTAAAGGAAGAATACACATTACTCTGGTATTTAGACAATAAAAATTATTTTTCAACCAAGCAGAACCAAAACAAGAAAAATTAGGAAATAGCCACACTCAAATTTCCTTAATAAATTTAATATTATAAAAATGATTTCCCAAACTAATAAGAATCATTATTTTGGCAAAGCGTATTTTGGTTTGTTGTAATAATTATAGAAGAATGTGCCCACTAATTGGAGTGTTTCTATTTATCGGGAAGTGGCAAATGCTGTTTGTTTACATTTTTGTAATAAAATTATTTTTTTTAAATTTTGTTACAATTTATTTATTTTTTTACTTTATTATTTTTTAAATTTAACTTTATTGCTATCACAAGGGGACTAACAAGCCACCTGTGTGGCAGGACTTCTATTAGACTCCTCAATGTCTCCCCTGCCCTCCAATGCAGTTAAAGGATAAGGCCAGTCAAAACCTCGTTAACTAAACCTGCTCTGTGCCACATTCTTAGACTATTCTATCCAACCCTGTAAAGCAAAAAATAGTAAGTATATGAGTGACATCGCTTCCCATTCATTTCACAGTTGTTGTCCGTCCTCTCCCACACAGAGCTTCCGTTGCTGGAGACCGGACCGGATCGGGTGTAGAAAAGGTAAATACAGCGATTTTTGCTTTACATGGTTAGATAGAATAATCTTAGAATGTGGCAAAGAGCAGGTTTAGCATTAGTTAGGTTTTGACTGGACGTATCCCTTTATCAGGACAGACATGAAGTGATAGTCCCATTGCTATATGAGACCTAGCCAGCTGTTGTCTTGTGGATCAATCAATTGGGCAGCCTGTAATAGAAAATCTTCCCCAATTCCCATTGTTAGGCTCCATATAAAGTAGAAATGTTAGTACACACCAGTCACACAAACTATATTGCCATAAGTGGGACCCCTGCCTTTTAATGCAAATTAACTTTAATGGCATACCAGTCTTAGTTCGTAGGGTTTAATATTGAGTTGGCCTACCCTTTACGGCTATAACAGCTTCTACTATTCTGGGAAGGTTCTCCACAAGGTTTAGGAGTGTGTCTATGGGAATGTTTGACCATTCTTCCAGAAGTGCATTTGTGAGGTGAGGCACTGATGTTGGAAAAGAAGGTCTGGCTCGCAGTCTCCACCATAATTCATCCCAAAGGTGTTTTATCGGGTTGAGGTCAGGACTTTGGACCTTGAGACCTATGGACCTTGCTTTTTGCACTAGTGCACAGTCATTTTGGAACAGGAAGGGACAACCCCAAACTGTTCCCACAAAGATGGGAGCATGAAATTGTCCAAAATGTCTTTGTATGCTGACGCCTTAAGAGTTCCCTCCACTGGAACAAAAACAACCCCACACCATAATCCCCCCTCTACCAAATGATTTGGATGAGTGCACAAAGCAAGGTCCATAAAGACATAGATGAGTCAGTTTGGGGTGAAGGAACTTGACTTGCCTGCACAGAATCCTGACCTCAACCCCATAGAACACCTTTGGGATGAATTAGAGTGGATATTGCGAGCCAGGCCTTTTCGTCCACACCGGCCTCACAAATGCACTCCTGGAAGATAGGTCAAACATTCCCATAGACACACACCTAAACCTTGTGGACAACCTTCCCAGAAGTGTTAAAGTTGTTAAAGCTGCAAAGGGTGGGCCAACTCAATATTGAACCCAACGGATGAAGACTGGGATGCCATTAAAGTTCATGTGCGTGTAAAGGCAGGCGTCCCAAAATGTTGGTAATATAGTGTAAATAGGCAGCATTTGGCAAAGTAGCTGGGCCATGTGAAGTCCATCTATTTCAAGCAACAGATTAAAAAATAAATAAAAAACACATACAAATCGAAAACCTCTTCATACACTATCCTATACCCACAGTTGATCCAGAGGAAGGCAAAACAACATCCAATAAAGCATGATCCAATTTTCCCCAGTGGAGGAAAGAATATTCTTCCTCATCCCCCAAGAGACAATCAGATATTCCCTGGATCAACTTTACCTATGAATGTTAGTATCCAGTTATATTATGTGCATTTAGGAAAGAATACAGGCATTTTTTTTTTAAACAATCCACTGAGCTGGCCAGAACAAGTTCTTGAGGGAATCTATTCCACATCTCAACAGCTCTTACTGTGAAAAAGCCTTTCTGTATTTGGGTATTAAATCTCTGTTCCTCCAGACGTAAAGATGTTCCTTGTCCTCTCTGATGACTTTAAAGTGAATAACTCTACCAAGTTAAGTATATGGACCACTTTTGTACTTATACATGTTGATCATATCCCCCCTGCCCTTAAAAGAGAAGTATCACTCCCTCGCCAACTCTGTAGGGAGAACTGAGTGATCAAACACTGCTGATCGCTCAGTTCTGTCCTCCGCTCTGAGCAGAGAGATGGGACTGTCAGTCGCTCACTGGATCTCTGAGAGGCTGAGCCAGGTGCCAGTCCAGGGTTATGGGTGGATCCCAACTATATTGACCGGCTGAGTGATATCAACATATGACGAACTTTAGTCCTCTGTTGGCTGAAAACGGGTCACAGGAGTGCAGACTTAGCTGCACTCTTGTGACCTACAGGAGAAGTATGGCCAAAATAACTTTGGCTATATTTCTCCTATAGTCTTCTCTTCTCAAGAGAGAATAAATTCAGTTCAGCTAATCTTTCCTAATAGCTGAGCTCCTCCATGCTTCTTATTATGGGTTTGGTTGCCCTTCTCTGCACTTTTTCTAGTTCCCAAATATCCTTTTTGTGAACTGGTGACCAAAACTAAACTGCATATTCCAGTTGAGGTTTAACTAATGATTTGTACAGGGCAAAATTATATCTCTCTCTCTCTCTCTCTCTGCAGTCCATACCTCTTTTAATACAACACTGGACCCAAATTTACATTTTTATA
Source organism: Pelophylax lessonae (assembly GCF_965119305.1). Taxonomy (NCBI): domain Eukaryota; kingdom Metazoa; phylum Chordata; class Amphibia; order Anura; family Ranidae; genus Pelophylax; species Pelophylax lessonae. The sequence continues at coordinate 99,069,958 of NC_138770.1, forward strand.
ATTCTTTTGAGACAGCTAGAGCTTTCTTTTGGTGGTATTTAATCACCATTAAGTTTTTCTTCATTTTTGATATATAATTAAAACAAATACTGAAAATTTATGGAAAAAAAGACACTTTTTTCTTAGTTTCTGTAAACAAATTTTGCAAGTAAAAAATCTTTCTTCATAAATGTAGGCCAAAATGTATTCTGCTACACTTCTTTGGTAAAAAAAAAAAAAAAAAATCTAATTTAGTGTATATTATTTACTCTACATGAAAGTTATGGAGTCTAAAAACTATGGTATACAGTATATATTTGTCGTTTGATCAATCCTGATGTACTGACTGCCTCTCTCATTTCTTGAGGCCCTAAAATGCCAGGACAGTACACGACAGTACAAATACCCACCAAATTACCCCTTTTTGGAAAGTACACAGTCCAAGATATTAAGATATTTAGTAAGAGGCATGGTGAGTTTTTTGAAGTTTTAATGTTTTTGTCACTATTTTTTAGAAAATTAAAAGATTAAATAATTTGTTTTTTTCACAGTTGACACTTTAATAAGTTACCTCTCCCACAGTATAGGCATACTTACATTTACACCCCAAAACACATGTCTGAGACTTTCACAGTCTAGATACATGGAGACTTTCACAGTCTAGATACATAGAGGGGACCCAAAATCCAAAGAGCACCTTTGGGCTTTCATGGAATATAAATTGTGTATAAATTATGCATCTAGTCACATTCTTGGAGACCCTGGAGCACCAGAACAGAGGAAACACCCACAAAAATTACCCCATTTTGGAAAACAAACACTCCAAGGTAGTTTCTAAGAGGCACAATGAGTCCTTTGAAAACTCGATTTTTGCTAGATGTTTTTGCAGAATGCAGGAAATAAAATAAAACTGAGTATGGCAATACCACATGTGAGACTTTTTCAATGTTGTGACTGATTATACCAGATATTATATCTTGTGTATTACACAAATCAACTAATTGTATAAAAAACCAATATACGTTAATTTTTGCCTCCTATATGAGTGACCAAGAAATATAGTTTAGTGTAGTGTCACCTATAGCAGTCCCAGTTCCTATAAACCAAGCAAGCCTAGCCTACTGGTACATAGTTGCCCCTAAGAATGTCATGTTCATAGTCCAGGAAGTTCAGGAGAGTAAAAAAAGGAACTACAAAAGAGTTCCTGTGGTTCCAAAATGCAATTATCCACAGGGAATGGCTGGAAATGATGTAATGCAGCAATGTAGTTAACGGAATGTGCAAACAGGTCAGTTTAAGCTCAGGCAGAGACATGGTAAGAAAACCGACCAATACAGGCAACAGGCAGAAATGTGGTCAATAAACAAGCTAGGGTGCACTAATGTGGCGGTTAAAATGAACACTGTTTCTGGTGGCACTGGGATTGGTGTAACTGTGGTCAGGAAAACTGTTGCTTGTGGCACTGGTCTGATGTGGTGGCAATCATGAACACTGATTCTATCTACACTGGTCTGGAAAAACTGTGGCTGGTGTGGTGGTGGTCGAAGAACTATGAGTGGATGCACTATTAGGGCTCGTTCACAGATGATGTTGGGGGCGGTAAAACTTTGTGGTTTAGCTGTGGTTTTACTACCCCTTAGCCACTGTTCCTTTTAGCTGAAGAGACAGTGGCCGAGCGTGTACAGGTCATGGCTGCAATGCTTTTCTTTGCCCCTGTGGCAGGAATTATGCCCCCTGTACTCCCGCAGTTTGTGATCCAAGTGAACTGGACTGCTTGTATGAGTTTCAAGGGGTTAAAGCAGGTGGAGTTAGAAGCCGATTGGCTACCATACACAGCTGCACAAGATTTTGCACTCTCCAGTTTTGATAAATCAACCCCAATGTCTGTGGTTTCGTTTTTCAAGTTAGCCATAGGTGGCAGACAGCCAACCACCTATCATTTTTCTGTCAATAACACATTCCTGTGCATAATACCTGCCAATTCCCTACTGCACATTAGTTCTAGGTGTAATTACATAGGGCACACAAACTGTCTTCTTCAGTCTCATCATGTCTTGTGTGTCTAACATCTGGACCCTGGTTACTTTACACAATAAGGACTAGGCCCTGGTTGGTTCTCTGCACCAATAGACTGTGTTGCTAGTATGGTTGGAGACTACAAATAAAAAGATACCAATAAAAAAGGCTGCTATAGCTAACACAAGGCACATTTACAGTATTAGTTGGACATCCAATCACAGAACCATGAATATTAATATAGAATATGAGGCTATAACTGCCTTCACTTTTCTGGGAAGGCTTTCCAGAAGACTGTGGAGTGTGTCTGTGTGAATGTATTCAGCCAAAAAAGCATTTGTGAGGTCAGGTACTGATGTTGGATGAGAAAACCTGGCTCTCAACTGGCATTCCATATCATTCCAAAGGTATTCAGTAGAGCTGACATCAGGACTCTGTGCAGGTCACTTGAGTTCCTCCACACCAAACTCATCAAACCATGTAATTATAGAGCTTACTTTGTGCATAGGGGCACAGCCATGATGGAACAGAAAAATACCTTACCCAAAGGGTTACCAGACAGCAGGTCTTAAATGTCTTTGCCTACTGTAGTATTAACAGTACCCTTCACTGAGAACATCTGAACGTAATCCTTTCATTGGGTTTCCACATACTTTTGGCAATATAGGTAAGTGTGATGGTCAAGTGTCCACAAACTCTGGACATTTTATTGTACAGACCACCAAACAAGAGAAAGGCTGTGAGAGAAGCCAGAAATTGGGTAGCCAAGATGGAGGGAAAACACACAGTTCAGAAAAGGGTTAAACAAAGGGGTGGTAGCACAAGTGGCTCTCGAGGGAACTGTAGAACCCTTAGTAGTAAGTTTTCCAGCCAGATGACAGCAGATGACCCTAAGCTTTCCTCCCTCTTGCAGGAACCTTTCCCTGAGGTTAAATCACTGTCCCTGACAACAAGCATGGTACCTCTACTTAACCTAGTTACTTGCAGAATGTGTGCCAACCCCAGCAGGGCACTGCTGTTTATCAGCACTGGCTATACCAAAGATGGCCACAGAGGTCATTCAGGGCTGCAGTGTTCAGTCGGGTTACAGCTCCAAAGGACACAGTGGTCACAGAGTGCGCCGATGCGAGCCCCAGACATCCATGAGCACCTTTCCTGAACTAGAAGACCATGCTGTAGCTGTCTTTCGGCTTTGGCATGGTATTGATGTGAATAAACTACATCTGCTTACAAGACGAGTTGGGTTCATATTTCCTGAGCTATGAAGAGCCTTTTGGCTGCTTTCAAGATTCTCTACACCCACTGCTCTTAAAGTTTTCTTACTGAATTTACACACAAATGACCAAAGGTGGTCAAGAGTAGGGATGATCGAACTTTTGAAAAGTTCGGTTCGACCAGAACACCCGAATTTCCCGAAAGTTCGGTTCGCATTCCTGGACCCCATTGAAATCAATGGGACCCGAACTTCGGGAATCAAAAAACACAATTTTGAAGCCCTAAAACCTAATAAATGCCCCTAAAAAGTGCCTAGGGTTCTGGGTCATGCCCCAGGGACTATGAATCAGGCAAAAAAAGTTCTTAAAAATTGTTGTTTTTGATAGAGAGCCAATTATTGAAAAAAAAAAATGAGATTTCTTTGGATTTAGTGTCTGGGGGTCTAAAACGTGTACCTGTGAAGTTTCAGCTCTGTAGCGTGTCCAGAACCAGAATTATAGCATGCCAAACCTTCAAAAATGACTTTTTTGCTTAACCGCGCCTTTCTTTTGCTCCTAATCAACTGCACAGCCAATGTGTATGATGGAGACATAATGCAGGTGATTTTCACATCGCACAGTTGATAAAGCCTCAGTGACAAGTTAACGCCTGTTCTTGTTGTAAGCCTTAAGTCCACTGCAAAAGGCTTTGCTACTCTGCGTCACACAAATCTGCTTTATTTAGCGACAAATTTGGGTCGCATAGCAGTGTGCGTCTTGCAGGTGATTTTTCACATCGCACAGTTGATAAAGCCTCAGTGACAACTTAACAGCTGTTCTTGTTGTAAGCATTAAGTCCACTGCAAAAGGCTTTGCTACTCTGCGTCACACACGTCTGCTTTATTTAGCGACAACTTTGAGTCGCATAGCAGTGTGTGCCTTGCAGGTGATTTTCACATCGCACAGTTGATAAAGCCTCAGTGACAAGTTAACGCCTGTTCTTGTTGTAAGCGTTAAGTCCACTGCAAAAGGCTTTGCTACTCTGCGTCACACACATCTGCTTTATTTAGGCTCTGCAGAAGGAAACAAAAGATGCAAAATGTATTAGCATTTATAAGGGTTGGTGCTGTCCTAGACACTGGTCAATTAGTGTCATTATAGTGATTGCTTTTGGGGTAGATTCACTAAAGGCAAATAGGCTGTTCCATTTGCCTGGGAAGTTGCACTTTACAAGGGAATTTCTCTCAGAGCTTAGTGAATGAGGTGAAGCTCTGCTGACTTCCTCATCCAATCATTTGAAAGCAAAAATGCTATTTTTTTTTATTTTCTTTGCATGTGATTGGATATTTTTTGCAAAGTCACATTTCACCACATTCACTAAGTTCTGAGGAAAATATCCTTGCAAAGTGCAACTTCACTTGCCAAGTAAACAGCCTATTTGTTTTTAATGAATCAACCCCTTTGTCATCATCTAACTGTGGAGTGGAGTGGAGTTAATCTCTTACAATGTCAGCTGGAAACTTGTTTTCTGTGTACTTTTACCAGTAACACATAGTTACATGATAGGTAGTGGGGTTGAAAAAAGACACCAGTCCATCCAGTTCAACCTATGATGAGTGTGTGTGTGTTTATGTCAATAGTATATTGTATACCCCTGTATGTTGTGGTCGTTAAGGTGCCCATCTAATCGTTTTTTGAAACTATTGATGCTCCTCGCTTATACCACTGCTTGTGGAAGAGAATTCCACACCCTTACCATTCTGATGGCTTCTCTTCTAATTTTAGCGAATGGCCGTGAGTCCTTTTATATTCCCTTTCACTGAATAGGTTATTCCCTATGCTAGGGTCACCAGTATGGTATTTGTACATTTATATCATATCCCCTCTCGAGCGTCTCTTCTCCAGAGAAAATAAGTTACATAGTTACATAGTTAGTGAGGTTGAAAAAAGACATCAGTCCATCCAGTTCAACCTATGATGTGTGTGTGTGTGTGTGTGCTGTTAACCGTACATTGTATACCCCTGTATGTTGTGGTCTTTAAGGTGCCCATCTAATAGTTTTTTTAAACTATCGATGCTCCCTGCTGATACGACTGTTTGCGGAAGAGAATTCCACATCCTTACTGCGCTGACAGTGAAGAACCCCCTACGTACTTTAAGGTTAAACCGCCTTTCCTCTAGTTTTAGTGAGTGGCCACATGTCTTATTGTATTCCCTTTCTCTGAATAGTTTGTTCCTTATGCTAGGGTCACCAGTACAATATTTGTACATGGATATCATATCCCCCCTCAATCGTCTCTTTTCCAGAGAGAATAGGTTCAGTGCTTGTAGTCTTTCCTCATAGCTGATGTCCTCCATTCCCTTAATTATTTTTGTTGCCCTTCTCTGGACTCTTTCCAGTTCCAGCACATCCTTTCTGAGGACCGGTGCCCAGAACTGGACAGCATACTCCAGATGAGGCCTGACCAGAGTCTTGTAGAAAGGGAGAATAACCTCTTTATTTCTGTAGTGAATCCCCTTTTTTATACATCCCAGTATTTTGGCTGTGCTTGCAGCGGCTTGGCATTGCATGCCACTGCCAAGCCTGTTGTCTACCAGTACCCCCAGGTCCTTTTCCATCTTAGATTCACCCAGAGGTTCCCCCCCCCCCCCTAGTGAGTAGCTTGCTTTCTGGTTTTTGGCACCCAAGTGCATTACTTTACATTTTTCAACATTAAACCTCATCTGCCATGTAGTTGCCCACCCCATTATTTTGTTCAAGTCCGCTTGTAAGGTTTCCACATCCTGCATAGAAGATATTGGCATGCTTAATTTAGTATCATCCACAAATACTAAGATTGTACTAGATATCCCCTCCTCTAGATCATTTATAAATAAATAAAACAGGATTGGCCCCAGGACAGAACCCTGGGGGACCCCACTTTCCACACCCGCCCAATCCGAGTACTCCCCATCAATCACCACCCTTTGCACTCTCCCCTAGAGCCAGTTCTCTATCCAGGTACTCACCTTATGGTCCATACCTACCTTCCTTAGTTTGAACAGTAAGCGTTTGTGGGGAACGGTGTCGAAGGCCTTTGCAAAGTCCAGATACACCACATCCACAGGCTTACCTTTATCTAGGTGGCAGCTCACTTCATCATAGAAGGTTAATAGATTGGTTTGGCAAGAACGATTTTTCATGAATCCATGCTGATTACTACTAATAATACCATTTTCATTACTAAAGTTTTGCATGTGGTCCCTTAACATCCCCTCCAAAATCTTGCAGACTACTGATGTTAGGCTGACCGGCCTATAGTTACCCGGGATATATCTCGGCCCTTTTTTAAATATTGTTACCACGTTGGCTTTTTTTCCAATCAGCTGGCACCATACCCGTCTGTAAACTATCCTTAAAGATCAAGAATAATGGTCTGGCAATCGCCTGGCTGAGCTCTTTAAGAACCCTCGGGTGCAAGCCATCCGGTCCCGGTGATTTATTTATGTTAAGTGTCTCTAGTTTAGTTCTAAGTCTATCTTCTGTTAGCCATGGCGGTACTTTCTGAGGTGTGTTGTTTTGTTTGGCCTTACAAGCTGGGTTAGTGTAGCTCCCCAATTCTGAAGAGAAGAAATTATTTAACACTACCGCCTTTTCCCTGTCCTCTGTGGCCAAATTTCCCTTGTCGTCTTTTATGGGGCCAATGTGTTCTGGCCTCGCTTTCTTACTGTTTATATACTTAAAGAATTTCTTGGGGTTCTGTTTACTCTCTTCCGCTACATGTCTCTCGTGTTCTATTTTATCCGCCCTGATTTCGTCTTTACATTTCTTATTACACTCTTTGTAATGCTTGAATGCTGCCAATGACCCCTCAGTCTTGTATTTTTTGAAGGCCTTTTCTTTAGCATTAATATGCATTTTTATATTGGAGTTTAGCCACCCAGGGTTTAGTTTTGCTCTTTTAAATTTATTTCCCTTTGGAATGCACTGGTCAATCCCTTTGTTTAGTATGCTCTTGAAGCACTCTCATTTCTCCTCCATGTTCTTTGTTCCCAGGGTTCTATCCCATTTGATATTTTCTAGCAGAGAGCGCAGTTTTGGGAAATTGGCTCTTTTGAAATTCAGTGTCCTTATATAACCCTTATGTTTCCTATTACTATGATTAATACGGAAACTAATTTACCTATGGTCACTGTTTCCTAATTTGCAGGTCTGTATTGTTGGTAATCAGTAGGTCAAGTACCGCATTGTTTCTTGTCGGTGCATTCACCATCTGACCCATGAAATTGTCCTGCAAAACATTTAGGAACTGCTGAGCCTTGGCTGAATGCGCAGTTCCTTCTGCCCAGTGTGTATCTGGATAATTAAAGTCCCCCATTATAATGACATTTCCCATCTTTGCTGCCAATCCTATCTGTAAAAGGAGGTCTGCCTCCCCCTCCTCCCTCAGGTTAGGGGGCCTATAGCATACGCCCAATATTACCTTCCCCACAGTGCCTTCCCTTTGAAGTTCTACCCATAGGGATTCTGCCTCGTCCATACAGTGGGTACGGAAAGTATTCAGACCCCCTTAAATTTTTCACTCTTTGTTATATTGCAGCCATTTGCTAAAATCATTTAAGTTCATTCTTCTTCCTCATGAATGTACACATAGCACCCCATACTGACAGAAAAACACAGAATTGTTGACATTGTTGCAGATTTATTAAAAAAGAAAAACTGAAATATCACATGGTCCTAAGTATTCAGACCCTTTGCTCAGTATTTAGTAGAAGCCCCCTTTTGATCTAATACAGCCAGGAGTCTTTTTGGGAAAGATGCAACAAGTCTTTCACACCTGGATTTGGGGATCCTCTGCCATTCCTCCTTGCAGATCCTCTCCAGTTCTGTCAGGTTGGATGGTAAACATTGGTGGACAGCCATTTTTAGGTCTCTCCAGAGATGCTCAATTGGGTTTAAGTCAGGGCTCTGGCTGGGCCATTCAAGAACAGTCACGGAGTTGTTGTGAAGCCACTCCTTCGTTATTTTAGCTGTGTGCTTAGGGTCATTGTCTTGTTGGAAGGTAAACCTTCGGCCCAGTCTGAGGTCCAGAGCACTCTGGAGAAGGTTTTTGTCCAGGATATCCCTGTACTTGGCCGCATTCATCTTTCCCTCGATTGCAACCAGTCGTCCTGTCCCTGCAGCTGAAAAACACCCCCACAGCATGATGCTGCCACCACCATGCTTCACTGTTGGGACTGTATTGGACAGGTGATGAGCAGTGACTGGTTTTCTCCACACATACCGCTTAGAATTAAGGCCAAAAAGTTCTATTTTGGTCTCATCAGACCAGAGAATCTTATTTCTCACCATCTTGGAGTCCTTCAGGTGTTTTTTAGCAAACTCCATGCAGGCTTTCATGTGTCTTACACTGAGGAGAGGCTTCCGTCGGGCCACTCTGCCATAAAGCCCCGACTGGTGGAGGGTTGCAGTGATGGTTGACTTTCTACAACTTTCTCCCATCTCCTGACTGCATCTCTGGAGCTCAGCCACAGTGATCTTTGGGTTCTTCTTTACCTCTCTCACCAAGGCTCTTCTCCCCCGATAGCTCAGTTTGGCCGGACGGCCAGCTCTAGGAAGGGTTCTGGTCGTCCCAAACGTCTTCCATTTGAGGATTATGGAGGCCACTGTGCTCTTAGGAACCTTAAGTGCAGCAGAAATCTTTTTGTAACCTTGGCCAGATCTGTGCCTTGCCACAATTCTGTCTCTGAGCTCTTCAGGCAGTTCCTTTGACCTCATGATTCTCATTTGCTCTGACATGCATTGTGATCTGGAAGGTCTTATATAGACAGGTGTGTGGCTTTCCTAATCAAGTCCAATCAGTATAATCAAACACAGCTGGACTCAAATGAAGGTGTAGAACCATCTCAAGGATGATCAGAAGAAATGGAAAGCACCTGAGTTAAATATATGAGTGTCACAGCAAAGGGTCTGAATACTTAGGACCATGTGATATTTCAGTTTTTCTTTTTTAATAAATCTGCAACAATGTCAACAATTCTGTGTTTTTCTGTCAGTATGGGGTGCTATGTGTACATTCATGAGGAAGAAGAATGAACTTAAATGATTTTAGCAAATGGCTGCAATATAACAAAGAGTGAAAAATTTAAGGGGGTCTGAATACTTTCCGTACCCACTGTAGCTCCATTATTAATATCATCCCTCATATTTACCTGTACACTGTTCTTAATATACAGACATACCCCTCCCCCTTTTTTACCTTCTCTCCAGTACCTTTATTAGCTTTGTTGCCCTTCTCTGCACTCTCTCCAGTTCCAGCACATTCCAGTTCCAGCACATCCTTCCTGAGGACCGGTGTCAGGAACTGGACAGCATACTCTAGATGCGGCCATCCTGTGATGAAGTTATTGCCCTGTCTAATTTAGTATCTATCTGTTTATCCCATCCTCTAGGTCGTTTATGAATAAATTAAATAGGATTGGTCCCAGGACAGATCCTTGGGGGAACCCACTTTCCACACCAGACCATTCCGACTCACCCCTGAAGCCAGCTTTTAATCCAGGTACTCACTCTATGGTCCATACCTATGTACCTTAGTTTGTACAGTAAGTGTTTGTGGGGAACTGTATCATATGCCTTTGCAAAATCTAGGTACACCACATCCACCGGCCTTCTTTTATCTAGATGGCAGCTCACTTCTTCGTAGAAGTTTAATAGATTGGTCTGGCAAGAGCGATTTTTCATGAATCCATGCTGATTTCTACTCATGATACAATTTTCATTACTAAAGTCTTGTACATAGTCCCTTATCATCCCCTCCAATATCTTAAAGACTATTGATGTTAGGCTAACCGGCCTGTAGTTCCCATGGATATATCTCGACCCTTTTTTTAAATATTGGTACCACGTTGGCTTTTTTCCAATCAGCTGGTACCATTCCCATTAGGACACTATCCATAAAAATTAAGAACAAGGGTCTGGCTATCACCTGGCTGAGTTCTTTAAGGGCCCTGGGGTGTAAGCCATTTGGTCCCGGTGACATATTTATGTAAAGTTTTTCAAGTCTAGTTCTGAGTCTGTTTTCTGTTAACCATGAGGGTGCTGAACAAGTCATCCTTAAGGTCCTTTACCTCAGTTTAATGTAGACAACAAAACAAAACACAAATTTAATGAATAATCTCTTGTTAAAATGATCATGTTGTATTTTTAAAACTATAATTAATCTCCAGAGCTGAGTAATGATCAAAGCATCTGTATAAAAAGGTTTGTTTTGTGCTCTACCATGGCGTAGTCGGGAGGGAGTAGGAGATCCATTACTCTGGATGTCTTTTTAATTTGTTGCTAGGTTTGTGATTATTATTAAACATTCAGCAATGTAAGAAGCCAGATTTGTTTCCAGATGGAAATGCTAGGTCAGCTGATTATCATTATCCAGGCATATTGGTATATGTATAGGTTTAGCATGTTTTTATTGAACCGTTTTAAATTATTTATTTTAAATTTGCAACTGATTGAAGTAATAATTCATTGTATAGAGTCACCTCCAATGGCATAGTTGTCAGATCCTGATGTGCCTTTACAGATTTGAGGCTAATTAAAGAAAAAGAGTGATTTTATGGTGGAAAAGCTGCCTGCAAGATCCTGAAAGTCATGGACTGGGAACCTACCACTGCTGTTTTTAACATTTAACCCATTTCTACCATTTCTAAACATGTGTTCAAGGGGTTAAAGCTTGCTTATAATTTTTGGAGCTGGCAAAGGGCTTTCAGGTAAAAGGGATCCAGGTGGCAATAGAGCCAACTGATCACTTTTACGGAGCTCTAAAGGTGTGCCCTCACACCTGTAGCCAGCACCCGTGCTAGTTCCCGGGCTCTCCTGTTTCTCCTGGGAGCCTCATATCACAGTAAACTAGTAAGCCACTCTAACACTGAGAGCAAGAAGAGATCGGGGAACATCATTTCCCCAATCCCACTGTAATTAATGAACACAGAAGTAATATGTATGACATCACTTCTGGGTTCAGAACTGTCATTGTCCCAGATTACTGTAGTTGGAAAAAACACTAATCAGGCCTGATCTGTGATTTATTATTTGCAGTTGAGGTCAGGGAAGACATCAGGAGTCTAATAGACTCCAGATCTTTCAATAAAAATGGCCTATTACCTGCCTATACTATCACATTGGAGGCTTGTTAACCCACTTATGCTAGCAATAAATTTAATAAATAAAAAAAAAAAAAAAAATCGTTAAAAAAAAAAGTAATTTATAATAAAATCAATAAAAATAAGAATAATAAAAAAAGCATCCCCATCAACCCTGTACACACCCCAATGCAAGTGTGCACATGTGTATATAAGCCTAAGTTGCACCACACATGTGGGGTATTGTTGCAAATGTCAAAGTGAGCGCAAAAATCCTAGGGCCATAATTCATGGCTAACTCTAAACTGATAATCTGTAAGGACTTTTACATACCATAGTTTTTTGCATTTTCCCAGGTGTTTGGTACCCATTTACTCAATGCAACTCCATTGTTTATATTTTACTAAATGATTGGATAGTACTGTATATTTTGTTTGTTTGCCCTAATATTTAATTCAGTGTACTTCTTTCTGAAAAGGTGTGTTTAATAAATAGCTGCACAAATTCTCCGCTTTCAGAAAATATATAATTGTTCTAGGGTTTAATGTAATTTCTAGCACAAAATGCAGATTTTACACAAAATTTAAAAACTTGCAGAGTAGACAATTTGTTAAAGCAGATATGAACCTGAACTGGATGACATTTAGTTTGCTAAAACGTATTTCCTCCAGCCATTTTTAACCATTTCCCATGCACAGGCTGCTGATGATTTGGCATGTGTATTGTGGACAACTGTAGTTTGGTATTATATATACAAAATTATTAATTAAGAACGTGGGGGAATGGATTATTGTCAATATAAAAACAAAATTATTCAGGGCAGCATCCCATGTAATCAATAAAGAATTGCTTAAATAAAGGGGATTTCCCATTGTATGCCCATTGTATGCCACTGGAGAACCATAACCAAACAAACAAAATTGAAAACATTGTTAGAGAGATTTACTAAAACTGGAGAGTCCAAAATCTGGTACAGCTCTGCATAGAAACCAACCAGCTTCCAGGTTTTACTGTCAATGCTTAAATGAACAAACCGAAGTTAGAAGCTAATTGGTTACTCTGGAGAGCTGCAAAAAAGTCTACATGCACCAGTTTTAGGAAATGTTCCCCAATTTCTTTTACTGCAAAAAAACTTAAAATGTCATACATAAATACTATATTCAAAACAATCCAGTACATAGCGAGGGTCCAGAATGTGTGGGGTAGATTAATAGAAATTGTAAAGTGCAGAATCTGGTGCAGCGCTGCAAAGAAATCATTCAGCTTCCAGGTTTTATTGTCAACGCTTAATTGAACAAGCTGAAGTTAGAAACCGATTGGCTACCACGCACAGCTTCACCAGATTCTGAGTGTTCTAGTGACGTAGGTCTTTTTTCCATGAAAAGTTTTTGGGAAAAAAAAATTGAAGTGACAAGCAGACAAAAGCATGATATAGATGGAAATAAAAGGGTCTAATATGCACTATCACCAAAAATTAAGCTGCCAGCACTAAATAACTGATAAACAGATTAAAGAAAGACAAATGAAAATTAAGTGCAGCGCTAAATGAAATAACATATCATAAACACAATCCCAAAAATCACATAACCAAAGTGATAAAGGTATCAAAAAATATGATATAAACATATGATAATAGAGTCAATAAAGTCCTATATCAGTGAGGAAATAATAAAAAAAATCCCAATAAGTTAAGAAATCCATCCTGATGCTAGGAAAAGATGAAACTCAAAGATGAAATGGATCCCATCACCAACTGAATAAATGAAATTGGCGCTCACCAGATGCTGTGGGTCTGTACTACCATATGATAAACAGACCAAACAAGCTTTATAAAACGATCCAGGAATCCTCCATAGGGTAACCAACAATGTTAATCCAGGCTCATGGGAGAGGGGAAGGGAGGAACTGCATAATCCTCATATACCATACCACATGAAAACCAAAAGAGAGGAGCACATAGTGTAATTCTGCTAAAAAAACGTTTAATAAAAAGCAAGTAATGCATTTACATACATCCGTAGGTTACAGGCAATAGAAAATACAAGCAGGGGAGTAGAAGGAGCTGACGCGTTTCGTTCTACTGGACATTATCAAAAAAGGATATTGCTCAATGTTATAGGAGAATATGGATGAATATATAGCCCAAATAATGAAAGTAATACACTCCACCTGAAAGAGAGCATGTACGGCGCCACCATTTCTGCCAAAATGTCGCCAGCATGCGCTCCAAGCCTCGATCTATCCTCATCTCAAAAATGCAACATCACTTCCGGTTTAAACCAGAAGTCAGGTAGCGGCAGAGACGAGCGTTAATGAAGTAAAAAGGAGCACAAATAGGTGATAAGTGGAGATCATTAAAGAATTATTTCATAAAGGGGAATATATAAATAAACATGTATATATGAATACCAGAGATACAAAGTGTAAGATTATAATGTGTCCAAGTAGATGCAAGAAAATACAAAAACTGTATGAACACTACCGGTAATCAAACCGGAAGGTAAACAATCAATACAGGGAAACATCACATTCAAACAAATTACATCAATAATGAATTCCAATTACAAAATGTTTTTAAAATAATGATTACATTTGAGTAATAATAAAGATATATTAATAAGAAGAACATAACGAGTGTTCTGTAGAAATCAACCTAATTCAATAAAATAAATTAAAGTGTATATATAATATATACCAGAAAATATGCCAAAACAGTACATATATATACATACGTATACAGTCCATGTCTTAAAACAGGGACCAAATAAAGCATGATATAGAAGTTGAGGAATACAGAGAAACAAGCATATCATGTATGTCAAGAAGTAATATCAAAGGAGAGTAACCAGTAACCATAAACAGAGAGAGAGCATTAGGAGGTATGTCTTCTTCGATAATTCCCACTTCTCTACAAATAAGCGGTGAGAACTTATGATGTTTATAGAGATAATAGGGTATTAAAACACATAACTGGAGTCCTATGGGCCATACTCTAATATTAAAATTACAAAGCAGAAGAAAGTTGAAATCGATGGCATCAGTTTCCTTCCAAAGGCCATTCATTTTCACCATTAAGGTAGAGCTTCAGTAGATGTACCAGGACAAATCTAATTACTTTATTTAAGAGGGGCTAGGATGTGTTAGTATAGAGATGGAATCTACGTAGGGGGTATTGGAAAATGGCATGTGGAGTATAAACCTGATGGAAAGTTAGAACAATGTACATTGAAGGGTCTCTGTATGTCCATAGAGAAATCAGGATGGAACAAAAGAAAGGGCGAAGAGAGAGACGAAGAAGAGAAAAAAAAAGGGGGGGGGGGTGAGGGAGGTGGCAAGTTGGTATGGGTTGTTAGGGGGCACCTCTCTCTCCCTTTTTTGGTCTTGAGAGTAGGATGTGGCCTAAAAGAGAGACTGGTATTGGCCAGGGTGTAATAGCCTTTGCAAAGGGGGGTTACAAATATGCTATAAACCCGTCTTAAGCCCCGTACACACGTACCGATTGTCGGCCGTAAAGATTCGGCCGACGACCGATCGGCCGATTGTAGGCTTGTTAGTATGATGCTTCCGACAGCCGACAGCGCACTTTCGGCCGAAAAGAATCTGTCGTGCAGGCATTAAAATTTTTGTTGGCTAACACCAGAACGGCCGATTGTTCGCCAGTCAGTACAGAATTCGGCCGACAATCAGCAGATTTGCAAGACTGGGCATGCTCAGAGAAGAAAAAACACAGGGAAAGTTAACCATCACATGACATCACTTCTGCAGTCGGCGGACAAAATTCTTGTGCAGTCTTTTGCACTTTTCAGCGGACAGGACAGCCCTGGACAAAACACGGCCGATCGGTCGGCCGACGATCGGTACGTGTGTACGGGGCTTTAGTCTTAGGTTTTATGTAAACCTGTCAATGTGGGTATCTGTTTGATAGCTGAGCTAGAGGGTCAAGCTAAGGTATTCAGCCAGTTGTTTGAAAGTGCTTCCAGCATGCCCATTTGGAGGAGAATTTTGTGGGTGTGTCATGAATAATACTAATCAGGCGTTCCATCTCTGCTATTTTGCAGATCTTTGCAAGTCATTCATTAATGGAGGGGTTTTGTAAAGTACCCCAGTGAATTGGAATACATAGCTTTACAGCATGGCTAGCGACTTGAAGTAGGCTCCCTGTGGGGGGTGAAGGAGGAGTTATGCTCCCTGTGGGGGGTGAAGGAGGAGTTGTGCTGGGGTGTGATCTAAGTTATATGCTGTGACTTGAGCAACAATGCAGTTCATATCAATCAAGAAAGATTGAATGCGTAGGCAGGACCACCAGATATGCAGTAGTGTCCCTCGTTTCGATTGGCATCTCCAGTAGGTCTCAGGAATGTTTGGACCATAATGACTTAGGTCTACGCATTTCACAGTTACAGGCACTTCCTCAGGACTTCTGACACTGGTTTTTCAACACTGAAGTAGTAGTAAATAAGCCCTATATAATTGAGACAAAATATTCATTAACATGGAAAAAAAAAAGAGAAAACAAAAATTAAAATGAGCTCATATCTACATGTACAAGCTATCAAATGCTGTCCAAACCAACATGGAGAAGTAAAAATACACTCACCCCAGAAGATGACACATACATTTTTGACCTGTGCCATCTTCCGGATGTAGGATCCAAAGTGTCTGTGCCATCTTCTGGATGTAGAATCCAAAGTGTCTGTATATTCTTCTGGGTGTAGGGTCTAAAGTGTCTGTGCCATCTTTTGGGTTTAGAATCCAAAGTGTTTGTGCAATCTTCTGGATATAGGATCCAAAGTGTCTTTGCAATCATCATGGTGTAGGATCCAAGGTATCTGTGTCATCTTCTGGATGTAGGGTCCAAAGTGCTTGTGCCATCTTTTGGATGTAGGGTCCAAATTGTCTGTGCAATATTCTGGATGCAGGAGTCAAGGTGTCTGTGCCATCTTCTGGATGTAAGGTCCAAAGTGCCTGTGCAATCTTCTGGGTGTAAGATTCAAGGTGCCTGTGCCATCTTCTGGATAAAGGATGCAAGATGTCTGTTCCATTTACTGAATATAGGATCCAAAGTGTCTGTATAATCTTCTGGGTGTAGGATGCAAGGTGTCTGTGCCATCTTCTGGATATAAGATTCAAAGTGCTTGTACAATTTTCTGGATGTAGAATCCAAGGTGTATGTGCCATCTTCTGGATATAAGATTCAAATTGTTTGTACAATTTTCTGGATGTAGGATCCAAGGTGTATGTGCCATCCTTTGGAAGTAGGGTTCAAAGTGTCTGTGCCATCTTATGGATATAGGATCTAGGCTGTATATGCCATCTTA
The DNA here is from genome assembly GCF_965119305.1 of Pelophylax lessonae. NCBI lineage: Eukaryota > Metazoa > Chordata > Amphibia > Anura > Ranidae > Pelophylax > Pelophylax lessonae. The sequence goes on from NC_138770.1 coordinate 99,086,585, forward strand.
TAGATGTAGGGTCCAAAGTGTCTGTGCCATCTTCTGGGTGTAGGATCCAAGCTGTCTGTGCCATCTTCTGGATGTGGGAGTCCAAAGTGTCTGTGACATCTTCTGGATGCAGGATCCAACGTGTCTGTGCCATCTTCTGGATGCAGGATCAAAAGTGTCTGTGTCATCTTGAATATAGGATCCAAAGTGCCTGTGCCATCTTCTGGGTGTAGGATCCAAAGTGCCTGTGCCATCTTCTGGGTGTAGGATCAAAGGTGTCTGTGCCATCTCCTGGGTGTAGGATCAAAGGTGTCTGTGTTTTCTCCCCATGTTATGCTTGGGCAGCATTTGATAGTTTTGAAATGAATGAAGCTATCTTTGGCTGTCGATGTTTATTTTCATAATATAAAGTCTTTCTGGATTTTTTTTTTCAGTCAATGTGGGCATTATTTGACCTCAGTAATTGCTACAACCTTGTGAAAATCTTCATGGATAAAACTGACTGTGGACAAGATCTGTAAGCACCTCCTTAGATCGTATCCCATTAGAACATTCTGCCATATTGTGCCTCATTATAATGTTCTCACGGTTCTTTGAATTCCTAAGCTCTCTGAACTAAAAATGTTTTAATATTGGAATGCTA
>NC_138770.1:99092206-99272206 GCF_965119305.1 Pelophylax lessonae
ACACACAAAATGAAATGCTTTTAGTAAATCTCTACAGGTCTGAGTTACATTTAGAAAGAAAGTAGAGCAAATAATTTCACTGCTGTGCTATCAAACCAGAAACACAGAATGGCTGTCAGTATATCTTTATGCATTTATAAATAAACTAGGTTTTTAATATTTTATACAATTGTAAGTTTGTTGACACTAAGGTGGATTTAAACCCTAACTGCATATTATAAACAAATCACATTTTTTATAGTTATTGTTTTTGACTTTTTTACTTCTTATTTGCATTTATTGCTGCTGATCTCCTGCAACTTCCATGCAATCACTTCCCGTCTATTTGCACTCCAGTGATGGCTGCATGGCATTTCTCAGGACGGGTCTCCCGATGATGACTAAGAACCATGTCTGTGTAATGTATAATGAAACGACCTTTTGTAGTCTCCAGCGGAAGCCCATGCGACAGAGCGACAACACAGAAACACAAACCAGAGAAAGGGAAGGAGAGTTGTCACCCTATAACAGACAGTGATTGAACAAGTCTGCAAAATCTGCAAATTCAAAAAATATTGAAATTAACATGTGGAAGTACATTAATAAAAACGTTAAAAGGAATAAATAATTCCCCTAAGGATTCCAGGCAATGGACAACAAGACAATATTCACGGAAATCATTTTGTTGGGATTTACTAAAGATCTGAGGATAAACATTTTACTATTTATTCTATTTTCCGCAATCTACTTGGTGACTGTTTTTGGAAATGGTCTCATCATAGGTATAATTCTACATAACCATCACTTGCACATCCCCATGTACTACTTTCTTTGCATGCTTTCTGTCTTTGACTTAAGTTACTCGTCCACTGCTGTGCCCAGGCTGTTGTCAGACCTCTTTTCTTCCAAGAGGGCAATCTCAGAGGGAGCTTGTACCATCCAGATCTTTGTTATCCTGCTTCTAGAGGGATGTGAGTGTCTTCTCCTGGCCATCATGGCTTATGACCGTTACGTGGCCATCTGCCAGCCTCTCCATTATCCTATTCTCATGCGTTGGAGTATTTGTTACAAACTGACCGCCATTATATTTTCATTAAGCTTTATGATGTGTATTTTTCCATCAATTTTTATGCGGATTACTCTTTGCTACAACCAGATTAATCATTTCATGTGTGAGGTTCTAGCAGTCCTAAAATTGGCTTGTGGGAATATTTCATCCAATGAAATTGTCATCTTCTCCATCAGTTTTATGACTCTTCTCCTCCCCTTTGTTCTTATTATAATATCATATATTTGCATTTTGTCATCTGTATTAAAGATTAAGTCTGCGGGAAGAGCTAAAGCCTTTTCCACTTGTTCCTCCCATCTAGCGGTGGTGGGATTGTACTTTGGGACAGTGATGCTCATGTACTTTGGCCCATCGTCTCAGTATTCCACCGACCAGGAGAAATACAGCTCCATATTTTATGTGATTGTGTCGCCCATGCTGAACCCGATCATCTACAGCCTCAACAACAAGGAAGTTAAAGATACAGTTAGAAAACTGCTGTCTACACGTATTGGTACTCAAACAAGAACTCAATAAAAGCTGGACTTACTGTAACATGAACTGGCAAATTTTGAAAAACCTTACAGAAAACGTTAAAGTATTCATGCTTGTCCCTCCCCTGAGGATCTTATTGTAAGGCACAACACTAGCTCAGGCTCTATAACCATTATTGTACTAGAGTAGCCATCTTTCAAAGATGCCATATATGTGTGTACTGGTACTTGGGTGCCCCCAGGAATGTATTTTGTATGTTAGGAATCTGGGCAGGATGCTTGAAGCCTCACATAGTTTGAGGGTAGACCATAAATCTGGAGACTAAATGGAACTGCAATACTGACCGCGATGGTTCACAGGGAAGGATTAGTAAACTATCTGGTCAAAAATCAGGTGAAGATTGTTCCAATGCAAGCAGCAATATATATGTATATATATATATATATATATATATATATATATATATATATATATATATATATATATATATATATACATATACAGTACAGACCAAAAGTTTGGACACACCTTCTCATTCAAAGAGTTTTCTTTATTTTCATGACTATGAAAATTGTAGAATCACACTTCAAGAGGTATTCACCTAAAATGGTTTTCACTTCACAGGTGTGCCCTGCCAGGTTTAATAAGTGTGATTTCTTGCCTGGGGGTTGGGACCATCAGTTGTGTTGTGCAGAAGTCAGGTGGATACACAGCTGATAGTCCTACTGAATAGACTGTTAGAATTTGTATTATGGCAAGAAAAAAGTACAGGAAAACGAGTGGCCATCATTACTTTAAGAAATGAAGGTCAGTCAGTCCGAAAAATTGGGAAAACTTTGAAAGTGTCCCCAAGTGCAGTCACAAAAACCATCAAGGGCTACAAAGAAACTGGCTCACATGCGGACCGCCCCAGGAAAGGAAGACCAAGAGTCACCTCTGTTGCGGAGGATAAGTTCATCCGAGTCACCAGCCTCAGAAATCGCAGGTTAACAGCAGCTCAGATTAGAGACCAGGTCAATGGCACACCGAGTTCTAGCAGCAGATACATCTCTAGAACAACTGTTAAGAGGAGACTGTGTGAATCAGGCCTTCATGGTAGAGAATCTGCTAGGAAACCACTGCTAAAGAAAGGCAACAAGCAGAAGAGACTTGTTTGGGCTAAATAACACAAGGAATGGACATTAGACCAGTGGAAATCTGTGCTTTGGTCTGATAAGTCCAAATTTGAGATCTTTGCTTCCAACCACCGTGTCTTTGTGCGACACAGAAAAGGTGAACGGATGGACTCTACATGCCTGGTTCCCACTGTGAAGCATGGAGGAGGAGGTGTCATGGTGCGGGGGTGCTTTGCTGGTGACACTGTTGGGGATTTATTCAAAATTGAAGGCATACTGAACCAGCATGGCTACCACAGCATCTTGCAGCGGCATGCTATTCCATCCGGTTTGCGTTTAGTTGGACCATCATTTATTTTTCAACAGGACAATGACCCCAAACACACCTCCAGGCTGTGTAAGGGCTATTTGACCAAGAAGGAGAGTGATGGGGTGCTGCGCCAGATGACCCGGCCTCCACAGTCACCGGACCTGAACCCAATCGAGATGGTTTGGGGTGAGCTGGACCGCAGAGTAAAGGCAAAAGGGTCAAAAAGTGCTGAGCATCTCTGGGAACTCTTTCAAGACTGTTGGAAGACCATTTCAGGTGACCACCTCTTGAAGTGTGACTCTACAATTTTCATAGTCATGAAAATAAAGAAAACTCTTTGAATGAGAAGGTGTGTCCAAACTTTTGGTCTGTACTATATACATACGGTATTTATCACCTCTCACCAGGGCTTTTTTTTACAGAGCATAGGTGCGGGTACTCCACGCTCCATACAGGGGTCAGGAATGAAGGACACACAAAGTGCATAGCTCCCAACTGTCCTTGATTTGGAGGGACTGTCCCTGATTTGGAACAAAGTCCCTCTGTCCCTCTTTCCTCCTCATGTGTCCCTCATATTGGTCTGATCCATATAGTTGTATATAAAATGCACTTTTTATCTTTCAAAAATTTTTCCCAGTGCTAAACCTTTCATCCAAATTCTAAATTGCTGCATTTGTAAATTTCAAAATCCAATATATAGAAATAGTAAACTTCAGTAATTTGTCATTTAAGCCACCTGCTTGAGTACAGTTTTTCAAAATATAGTAAAAGACCTTAAAAACAATATATAATAATTATTTGTATATTACTTGGTAATTACCCACTAGCCACCCAGGCCAATTCTGACACTTCTCTCCTACATGTAAATATCATCATTTTTTTGGCTAGAAAATTACTCAGAACCCCCAAACATTCGATATATATTTTTAGTTGGACTGTTTCACTGTTTTACCGTTTGTTTTAACCACTTGCCGACCGCCTCCTGTATATTTACTGCGGCACGCAGCCGCTTACAGGCAAAGTGAAGTAGTACTACGTCGCTTGCCAAAGAGCCTGTAGGGGGCGAGCGCATGCCGCCAAAGGCACGCTCCCACCCCCGCTCATTCCCTGCCTAGACAGCGCGTGTGACCTGCGGCTCCGATGGCCGCCACTCGCGATCTCCCGCAGGAGAGGGAGAAAGACAGACGGCTGATGTAAACACAGCCGTCTGTCATTCTCACTGAAGTAGGCACACAGGCTATGCGATCCTGCCATATAGGATCGCAAGTCTCTGTGGTTACTTCACTAGCCACACCCCCTAACAGTTAGAATCACGCCCCTAGTGACACACTTAACCCCTTGATCACCAATAAAGTTAACCCCTTCCCTGCCAGTGTCATTTTTACAGTAACAGTGCATATTTTTAGCACTGATTACTGTAGTAATGTCACTGGTACCTCCAAAAGTGTCAAAAATGTCAGTCAGGGATTCGATCTGTCTGCCGCATTGTCGCAGTCCCGTAAAAAAAAAATCGTAGATCGCCGCCATTACTAGTTAAAAAAAAACAAAAACAATAAAAATGACATAAATCTTTCCCGTAGTTAGTAAACGCAATAACTTTTGCGCAAACCAATCAAAATACGCTTATTACGATTTTTTTTTTACCAAAAATATGTAGCAGAAAACAAAATGGCTTAAAAAATGTTAAAAACTTTGATTTTTACATTTTTTTTGAGAATTTCATATAAAAAAAATTTGAAAAATATTGTTTTTTTTCAAAATTGTCGCTCTTTTTTTGTTTATAGCGCAAAAAATAAAAATCAAACACCACCAAAAGAAAGCTCTGTTTGTAGGGAAAAAAGGACGCCAATTTTGTTCGGGTACAGTGTTTCACAACCACGTAATTGTCCGTTAAAGTTACGCAGTGCCGAATCGCAAAATAGGGCCTGGTCTTTGAGCAGCCAAATCTTCCGGGGCTGAAGTGGTTCTCCTGCATTTCACCTTTTAGTAAAATGCCCTGAACCTTTTATTGTTTACAGTGGCGGCCCGTGCATAGGGGGCGCCAGGGCGCCGCCCTCCTACCCCTAAAAAAAAAGAAAAAAAAAAAAAGAAAAAAAAAAAAAAACAAAACGAACAAATAAAGTTGTTCAAAAAAAAAAAATTGGGTTCGCCGGCCTGAACCCAAGGAACTGGTGGCTGGGGGGGGGGTGGGGTTACGTCCCAGAAGAGGCGCCGATTGGCTGCCTTCTGGGGGGGTAGGGGGGTATCCTGGGCGCAAGTCTTTGCGGTTGGACACCCCCACTTTCTGATATCCTGGCTGTGATTGGTCCAGTCTACAGCCTGGACCAATCATCATCCAGGATATCGCTGACGTCGCAATGGGGGCGGTGCCGGTGCGTGCGTCAGTCACTCACCGTCACCGCCGCTCAGAGAAGAGGAGAGGCCGCCCGCCGGTTCCCGCCGCCGAGGCGACGAGGGAGAAGGACCCGCCGCAGAAGAGGAGGAAAAAGCTGAGCCGCACCGCCGCCAGGTAAGTTTGAAGGGAGCACGCACGCTGGCACTCTGCAATCATTGGGGGACAATGCTGGCGCTCTGCAATCATTGGGGGACAATGCTGGCGCTCTGCAATCATTGGGGTACAATGCTGGCGCTCTGCAATCATTGGGGGACAATGCTGTGGCACTCTGCAATCATTGGGGGACAATGCTGGCACTCTGCAATCATTGGGGGACAATGCTGTGGCACTCTGCAATCATTGGGGGACAAAGCTGTGGCGCTCTGCAATCATTGGGGGACAATGCTGTGGCGCTCTGCAATCATTGGGGGACAATGCTGTGGCGCTCTGCAATCATTGGGGGACAATGCTGTGGCACTCTGCAATCATTGGGGGACAATGCTGTGGCGCTCTGCAATCATTGGGGGACAATGCTGTGGCACTCTGCAATCATTGGGGGACAATTCTGTGGCACTCTGCAATCATTGGGGGACAATGCTGTGGCGCTCTGCAATCATTGGGGGACAATGCTGTGGCGCTCTGCAATCATTGGGGGACAAAGCTGTGGCGCTCTGCAATCATTGGGGGACAATGCTGGCGCTCTGCAATCATTGGGGGACAATGCTGTGGCGCTCTGCAATCATTGGGGGACAAAGCTGTGGTGCTCTGCAATCATTGGGGGACAAAGCTGTGACGCTCTGCAATCATTGGGGGACAATGCTGTGGCGCTCTGCAATCATTGGGGGACAATGCTGTGGCGCTCTGCAATCATTGGGGGACAAAGCTGTGGCGCTCTGCAATCATTGGGGGACAATGCTGTGGCGCTCTGCAATCATTGGGGGACAATGCTGTGGCGCTCTGCAATCATTGGGGGACAATGCTGTGGCACTCTGCAATCATTGGGGGACAATGCTGTGGCGCTCTGCAATCATTGGGGTACAATGCTGTGGCACTCTGCAATCATTGGGGGGCAATGCTGGCACTCTGCAATCATTGGGGGACAATGCTGTGGCGCTCTGCAATCATTGGGGGACAATGCTGTGGCGCTCTGCAATCATTGGGGGGTAATGCTGTGGCGCTCTGCAATCATTGGGGGACAATGCTGTGGCGCTCTGCAATCATTGGGGTACAATGCTGTGGCGCTCCGCAATCATTGGGGGACAATGCTGTGGCGCTCTGCAATCATTGGGGACAATGCTGTGGCGCTCTGCAGTGATTGGGGACAATGCTGTGGCGCTCTGCATTGAAAGGGGCTCGCACGCTGAACTCTGCATTGATGGGGGCACGGAACAGTTGCATTGAAGGGGGCACGCACGCTGAACTCTGCACAGTGTTTATTGCATTGAAGGGGGCACAGCACAGTTGCATTGAAGGGGGCATTCACGCTGAACTCTGCATTGTGGGGGCACAGCACAGTGTTCATTGCATTGAAGGGGGCACAGCACAGTTGCATTGAAGGGGGCATGCACGCTGAACTCTGCATTGTTGGGGCACAGCACAGAGTTCATTGCATTGAAGGGGGCACAGTGTTTATTGCATTGAAGGGGGCACAGCACAGTGTTTATTGCATTGAAGGGGGCACAGCACAGTGTTTATTGCATTGAAGGGGGCACAGCACAGTGTTTATTGCATTGAAGGGGGCACAGCACAGTGTTCATTGCATTGAAGGGGGCACAGCACAGTGTTTATTGCATTGAAGGGGGCACAGCACAGTGTTTATTGCATTGAAGGGGGCACAGCACAGTGTTGCATTGAAGGGGGCATGCACGCTGAACTCTGCATTGTTGGGGCACAGCACAGTGTTCGTTGCATTGAAGGGGGCATAGCACAGTGTTTATTGCATTGAAGGGGGCACAGCACAGTGTTTATTGCATTGAAGGGGGCACAGCACAGTGTTTACTGCATTGAAGGGGGCACAGCACAGTGTTGCATTGAAGGGGGCATGCACGCTGAACTCTGCATTGTTGGGGCACAGCACAGTGTTCATTGCATTGAAGGGGGCATAGCACAGTGTTTATTGCATTGAAGGGGGCACAGCACAGTGTTTATTGCATTGAAGGGGGCACAGCACATTGTTCATTGCATTGAAGGGGGCACAGCACAGTTGCATTGAAGGGGGCATGCAGCTGAACTCTGCATTGTGGGGGCACAGCACAGTGTTTATTGCATTGAAGGGGGCATAGCACAGTGTTTATTGCATTGAAGGGGGCACAGCACAGTGTTTATTGCATTGAAGGGGGCACAGCACATTGTTCATTGCATTGAAGGGGGCACAGCACAGTTGCATTGAAGGGGGCATGCACGCTGAACTCTGCATTGTGGGGGCACAGCACAGTGTTTATTGCATTGAAGGGGGCATAGCACAGTGTTTATTGCATTGAAGGGGGCATAGCACAATGTTCATTGCATTGAAGGGGGCACAGCACAATGTTCATTGCATTGAAGGGGGCATGCACGCTGAACTCTGCATTGAAGGGGGCATGTACACTGGTCTCTGCATTGAAAGGGGGCATGTACACTGGTCTCTGCATTGAAAGGGGGCATGTACGCTGGTCACTGCATTAAAAGGGGGCATATACCATCTCCTGTACCATGACCTGTACCATGCCTATACCATCACCTGTGCCATGCCTGTACCATCACCTATGCCATGCCTATACCATCACCTGTGCCATGCCTGTACCATGACTTCAAAGTCACGCAATTTTTTACTGCGTTTTTTGATGCGAAGCAATACCTATTACATTTTTCTTTTTGCGCCCCCCCAAAAATTTTGAGCACCAGCCGCCACTGATTGTTTATTTGTTTGTGCTGAATATTACTGTTATATTTCTAGATTCAGAAAATAAAGAGACATGCTTTCTTTTTTCTACAATCTTTATTGTCATCTTTGCTAGTAAAATTGTTTCCATCAACAAAAACGGTGACTTAAAAAACATCTTAAAGGGACAGCGTGTGTAAATATTTTTGTTATATAACTAGTGAACTTATAGAACTGCAATCACCTACATCAGTGTTTCTCAACTCCGGTCCTCAGGGCACACTAACAGGCCAGGTTTGCAAGAAAACTGAAATACATCCCAGGCGATATCATTTGCTGCTCAGTGATTGCAGTATTCTAGTCTGCATCTCCCCAAGGTAATACTTAAAATCTGGCCTGTTAGTGTGTCCTGAGGACCAAAGTTGAGAAACACTGGTCTACATATCGAGAATCGAATACTTAACTTGTGAATATGTAACCTGTGTGTTCTGATACTCTGATACTGATTCTCTGATACTAGCCAGTGCCTCCCCAGCCACTGACCTCACTGCACATCCCTGGTGCAGAGGTCAGAAGTGCAGGGGTGCTTAACACATGGGATGCAGGGGTCAAGTGTGTATAACGTACAAAATGCAGGGGTCAGGAGTGCATAACACACAGAGTGCAGGGCTCAGAAGTGTGAATTCTCTATCGCACAAGGCTCAGGTGTGTGTTTCACACAGAGAGCAGGGCTCAGGAGTGCATATTACACAGAGTACAGGTCTCAAGAGGGCATAATGAACACACTACAGGGGTAAGGAGTGTGTGTGTGTAAAACGTGAACTTAAAACCCGCGCTAAAATTATATTATATAGAAAAGTGCTACCTGAAGCTGCTGCCCACTTAGGTAAAAAACCAAGATCAGATGAAAATATTATATGATAGCGCTACCAGGAAAGTAATAAATAATTAAATGTAATCCTCAAATAGTGATCAATATAAAGTGCACTTGATGATAAACATGACAATAAAAATTAATATATATCACAATGTAAAGAGCAAAATGCTTCCTGCTAAAATATGACCATAAAAATTAATATGTATCACAATATAAAGTGCAATAAACAGAATGCTAAGTATTAAAGTGATTCAGTGCAAAGTAAAGTGCAGTCCAAAATTATTAGTCCATTAGTGCATTCAAATGCGGTGCTGGACAAAAGGTGCTTAAGGTGCTCCACACTGTGGAAAAAAAGTGCTCCAAACGGCCCCTTTTGGGGATCCACTCACCAGATGTTATAGGTAATCAAGCCTTAACAACCATGGACTCTCCAACACAGCCCTGTGGATAGATGGATGGATGGATCTGTATGTCACCAGACGAGCCTCCAACCTTTACTAATGGTCCCCCTCGATTATATATTCAAAAGGAAGGGAAGGAGCCAAACATAGTGAAGCCGTAGCACCTTTTATTAAATGTAATAAGTAAAAAACTACTCACAAGCGTAAATAGGATAGACAGCGTTATAAGAACAACATAAGACGCAGCATGCGTCCACTTCCGGGATCGCTAGCCGGCTTGCGTTCCACGAGATGGAGGAAGTGATGCTGTGTGGTATGCCGTCAACAGGAAGTGCGTTGATGCGTTTCGCCCACCTTAATGGGCGATTTCATAGTGTGTGTGTGTGTTACAGAGTGCAGGGGCGAATAACACATTGTATGCAGGGGACAAGTGTGTGTAACATTCAAAATTCAGAGCTCAGGAGTGCATAACACACAGGGTGCAGGGCTCAGAAGTGCATAACACACAGGATGAAGGGCTCAGGAGTGCATAACACACATGATGCAGGGCCCATGAATACATAACACACATGATGCAGGGCTCAGGAGTGCATAACACACATGATGCAGGGCCCAGGAATACATAACACACATGATGCAGGGCTCAGGAGTGCATAACACACATGATGCAGGGCTCAGGAGTGCATAACACACATGATGCAAGGCTCAGGAGTGCATAACACACAGGGTACAGGGTTCAGGAGTCTAATGCCCCCCCCCCGGCCCATGGAGCACCAGCCGCCACTGTAGGCGACTCCTATGGACCGCTGGGATACATGACGCCGATATCCCAGGTGTCCATGGGAAACGCCTAATGACATAATCGCCTAGGTGGAGGGAGCCAGAAGTGCTCCAGAAAATACTTAAATAAAGGTATTTAGGAGAAAAAAAAACGAAATGGAGATGGACATTTGATTTATTGTATCTTAGATGAGTGGAACTCTGCTTTAAGCAGTGATAAATATAGCCACTAAAGGGCAACATTCCCATTTTATAAACTTCTGTATTGTTTTTTAATTTCCCCTTTCTATAATCTTGCAGAGATTTGGGAAGCAAAAAATAAATAATAATAATAAAAAAAATCCTTATCGGGCCTGTGCTCTAAGTTAGAAAAAAAAAAGGAGTTTTTTTTATTATTTATCATTTATCATGGATGCAGACTTTGATAAATTAACCCTTTGATGCATCCATGATAAATAATAAAAAAAACTCCTTTTTTTCACAGGTCCGACAAGGATTTATTTTTTATTATTATTTATTTTTTTCTACTTAACAACAACTGCGTTTCACTTAAAAAAGTCTGACATTTTGCCTGAAGCTGAATGATTTTGAAGTGAGCAAAAGTGAGCCAAGGTTAAGGTCTGTTTTATCTTGATCATACCTGGAGTTATCAAAAAGGCCACCAGAGGTCAGTAGAGACTAAGTATGAAGAACAGCCGCACAAAAGCAGGACTTAGATTGCAGAGCTATTGGTTAAGGTTAGAGGTTAGGTTAAGATTAGAGGCTAGGTAGAGGTTAGGATTAAGGTTTGGAGGATTTAAAAGATTACTTTCCAGGGTAAAGTTAAGAATTAGAGTCAAGTAAAGTGTTTACTAAAACACAAACCTAAAGCCCCCCGCAGACATAAAGGGGTTCATTTACTAAAACTTGTGCAGCTATGCATGGTAGCCAATCAGCTTCTAACACCAGCTTGCCTAACCACTTTAAGACCGGAAGGATTCGCCCCCTTAATGATCAGGTCACTTTTTTCAACTTGGCACTCTAACTGACAATTGCACGGTCGTGCGACGCTGTACCCAAACAAAATTGACGTCATTTTTTTCCCACAAATAGGGCTTTCTTTTGGTGGTATTTGATCACCTGTGCGATTTAAAATTTTTTAAGCTATACACAAAAAAAAGCGACAATTCTGAAAAAAAAAATCAATATTTTTCACATTCTGCTATACGTTCCCCCAAAAAAATGTAAAAATCTAATTTTTTTAACATTTTAGGCCAATTTGTTTTCTACTACATATTTTTGGTAAATAAAAATTGCAATAAGCGTATTTTTATTGGTTTGCGCAAAAGTTATTGCGTCTACTAACTACGGGAAAGATTTATGTCATTTTTATTGTTTTTTTTTTACTAGTAATGGTGGCAATCTGCGATTTTTTGCGGGACTGCGACATTGCGGTGGACAGATCAGACACCTGACTGACATTTTTGATTGCTACAGTAATCAGTGCTAGAAATATGCACTGTTACTGTAATGATGACACTGGCAGGGAAGGGGTTAACATTGTGGGTGATCAAGGGGTTAAATGTGAGCCTAGGGGAGTGATTCTAACTGTGGGGGGGCGTGGCTTGTGGAATGACCATAGAGACATGTGATCCTATATAGAAGGATCACAGGGGCTCTATGATCATTCCAGGGAGAAGAACGGTTAGCTGTATTTACAACAGCTGCCCGTCCTTCTCTTTTAGCGGGGAACCATCGCGGGTGTCAGGTGGCAATCAGAGCTGTCTGCCTGCTGCATCGGCTTCCCCGCTGACAAGCTAGCCTCCTGTTCGCGACCGCCATACAGTTGCGGCGATTCGCGCAGGAGCGACTGCCTGCCGCAGTACATCTGCGGCGGGCAGTCGTAAAGAGGGTAATTAAAGTGGATGTAAACCCTCACATATACCCAGTAAATTTAACACCCTCAGATGAAACACAGATATGAAACAAATCCTCCTACATAAGTTGTATTTGTATATCTGCTGTCTTCAGCTTTCTATACTGTTTAGAAAGTGAACATTGTGTTAGAATTTTTTTCTTTCTCTTCCAGCACAGGATGTGGAGTTTAGCATACACTATGTGTGAGCTGATTGGAGGAAATGTACACAGCCCCCCTCCAGATAGGCAGAGGAAGGAAGAAATATGCAGCGCTGTGCTTCAAATAGACCAACTCTCTGCTAATCTATCTCTATGCATCCACCCTGACACAAATTTCCAGCTGCTTTTATCTCTTGTGTCGGAGAACTTGTCAGATGTTATCATGCTGATCACAGAGGAACCGAGCAGCAAAAAGACACAGGAATTAGGGCTTTGGAGAGAGATAAGTAAACACTACAGATATATGTGCATAGGTCAGATTTCATGAATAGAGTTTACATCCACTTTAACTTTAAGAGCTTTAACAATAAAATCTGGAAGCTGATTGGTTTCTATGCATAGCTGCACCAGATTTTGGACTCACAAGTTTTAGTAAATCTCGCCCAAAGTGACAGCCTCAAGGATATGTGGGACTTTGCCAGTTGCTGTGTTGATGTACAATTGATTGGGCAGACATTAATAGAAAATCTTCCCCAGTTTCCATTTTTTTACTTCATATACAGTAGAGATGGTAGTACACACCAGTCACATAAACAGGCAGTGTTTGGCAAAGCAGAACAGTTCTGTTTATGGGCCACTATGACATCAAAGGTGCCACTATGTCACTTCTGCCCAACTAAACACCTTATATGGCTGTAGGCACCCTTATTTATAGCTCTGACCTAACTGAGAAATACATGTTTTCACTGTAATTTAAAATACAGGAAAGCATTTGCCTGAAAAAGAAGTGAAATAAAACATACAATCTACAGTCTTTATAGCTGAGACTTCTACAAATACATTTTTATGTATAAAGGGGATACCCAAGAGGCTACTTCTGTCCTATATCCTGACTAATCATTACTCAGAAATGGAAAACCTGCAGTTTGCATTTGGGCCACAAGATGGAGACAGAGTATACTCACTGCAGTATTGCTCATGTAAGCAGCATCTTTGCTGACTGTGCACATTAGAACAGTGTTTTTCAACCTTTCTTCAGTGAAGGCAACCTTCAGAACTGTGCACAGTCCCGGGGGACACCAGTCTGAGGGCTCAATTACACCAGGATGTGTGTCTGGTCACCCGCTTTTTTGTGTGTTCATGCACGTTGCATTTTCTAATGAGTGCAAACATACACCCATTTGCTAGATGTGTGGGGGTGTCATTAAGAAATAATAAATAGTAATTATATAGAAATAATAAAAGGCAGGACATTTTTGTGCAGTACAGGAAAACGTGCAATTTTTCCTCTTTGCACCTGGTGTGAAGAAGCCCTAAAATGCAGTCTGTGCGGCAGAGTTCAGTGATCTTAGATTGTAACTCTCCTTCCTCCAAATTCCCTGTTCTAGCACAAATCCCCCCTCCAAGCAACCCCCCTCCCTTCCAAATTCCCTGTTCTAGCACAAATCCCCCCTCCAAGCAACCCCCCTCCCTCCCAAATTCCCTGTTCTAGCACAAATCCCCCCTCCAAGCAACCCCCCTCCAAAATTTCCCCTTCTAGCACAAATCTCCCACTAAATCTTCCCTCCTAGCACAGCCTCCTCCCCACCCCCCTCATTCCTTCTCCTAGCACAACCCTCTCCCCCATCCCTCCGCCAAGCACAAACCCCCCTCCTCCCGAATCCCAACTCGCAGAATAAACCCTGCTTCAACCCCCCAATCCCCTCTCCTAACACAACCCCCCCCAAATCCCCTTCTATTTACAATATCCATCACCTTTTCCATCGGTGGCGTTTTCTTCACATAAATCAATGATTTAAGACTCTGTGGTCCATCTCCCCCATGGACTTTGTCTTTCCCCTTTATTTGATCTATATGCTTTTCTTCATGTACTTTTATTGTTTGTATTAATTGTATCTATTTCTCATTTTAGCACTGCACTTTTATTTTCTGTATATATATATATACAGGTTTGAAGTGTGAGACATTGCATGCACACAGAGCATTAGAAAAGACGAGCTGCAGAGCCACTTCTAACGCCAGGAAAAAGCAGCTGTAAAAACGTGCTTTCAGTAGCTTTTTCCATTTGCGTTATTGCACGTTTGGCTGCGTCGCTTTTGGCAGCATTTTTTCTGCCTCCATTCAAAATCAATGATTCCCTATAGGAGCCTTTTGATTTGAATGGAAGGCGCATCGCAAGTCGGATCAGGATGATCTGACTTGTGGTGTGACTTGCGCTCTGAGAATCTTGAGGGGGAACTCCAAGCCAAAATGGGAAAAAAAAAGGCCTGGGGGTCCTCCCCCAGGTTCCAAACCAGGCCCTTGGGGTCTGGTATGGATTTTGAGGTGAGCCCCACACCGAAAAAATGGCGTGGAGTCATCCCCAAAATCCATAGACCCTTATTCGAGGACCATACCAGGCCACACGCCCTCAACATGGGGAGGGTTGGGTGCTTTGGGGCAGGGGGGGGGGGGGGCACTGCACCCCCCCCCACCCTAAACCCCATAAGGAATCTGTGGTATTGTCAAGAGGAAGATGAGAGACACCAGACCTAACAATGAAGATGAGCTGAAAGCCGATACTAAAGAAATCCTGGGCTTCCATAACACCTCAGCAGTGCCACAGGCTGATCGCCTCCATGCCACGCCACATTGATGCAGTAATTCATGCAAAAGGAGCCCCAACCAAGTATTGACTGCATACTATACTGTACATGGATATACTTTTCAATAATCCAACGTTTCTGTATTCAAAATCCTTTTTTTTTGTTATTGGATTTATGTAATATTCTAATTATCTGGGATACTGAATGTTGGGTTTTCACTAGCTGTAAGCCATAATCATCAAAATGAAAAACAAAAAAATGCTTATAAAATGCAAATATATGACTCTGTGTGTAACTCATCTATATCAAATACATGAGTTTATAATTTTGAATTGAATTACTGAGAAAATAATAATTTTATGAGATGTACCTATGTATGCTAAAGATGCAAATATATGACTCTGTGTGTAACTCATCTATATCAAATATATGAGTTTCTCATTTTGAATTGAATTACTGAAATAATAATAATTTTATGAGATGCACCTGTGTGTATATATATATATATATATATATATATATATATATATATATATATATATATACTGTATATATAAGTTTGAGGTGTACTTACACATTTTAAAAATGTAATTTATAATTGCCAGCACGCAGGTTTATTTATAATTTATTCTTATGAATTATAGGGTAATTATACTGTAAATGATATGTTGGTTGGTCATGTTTGAACAGAAAGGGTCCAACCCCAAACTGAAATGAAATTGTCCAAAATGTCTTGGTATGCTGACACCTTAAAAGTTCCCTTCACTGGAACTAAGGGGCCAAGCCCAACCCCTGAAAAACAACCCCACACCATAATCCCCCTCCACCAAATTATTTGGACCAGTGCACAAAGCAAGGGCCATAAAGACATGGATGAGCGAGTTTGAGGTGCCTGACCTCACAAATGCGCTTCTGGAAGAATGGTCAAACATTCCCTTAGACACACTCCTAAACCTTGTGGACAGCCTTTCCAGAAGAGTTGAAGCTGTTATAGCTGCAAAGGTGGGCTAGCTCAATATTGAAGCATATGGACTAAGACTGGGATGTCATTAAAGTTCATGTGTGTGTAAAGTCAGGCATCCTAATTCTTTTCCAGAACACAGGTTTATTTATAAATTATTCTTATGAATTATAGGGTCATTATACATGATTTAGTGGTTGGTTGGTTGGTTGGTTGGTTGGTTGAATAATATATATTGTGCTAGACTTTGTTGATCTTATAGGAAAGGACAGGAAGTGAGGTGAAATCTCACTAGCAGAATCATGATAGCCATAAAAACCATGCCGGTATTCCAATCCTTTCATATTTTGGATGTGTCTACACGTGTTATACAAAGCACTGGTATACATTGTATAGGGGCAGAGCAATGCAGTCTTACAACACATCCCACTGTTCACAATTTTCTTTTTAATCTTCATGTAGCACTGCCCCCACAGGGACTGCTTGATACTAACTTTGTGGGCTCCCCACACGGTTATAATTAGATAAAGTTCCTGGATCCCTCCTTGCTTCTATTGGCTCTTCACAACGAATAAACAGTCTAGGGGTGTTGGTTTTTTGTTGTTTATTGGTAATTGGGATAGGAGAAGGGAATAGTAGGATACTCTAACTGAACTATTCACATAGATGAGGACTTCTATCTTCAGAGCTTCTTCAGTACTTAGGAACAGCCAGGCTGTTAATCCACACTGCCACAAGTGTAGATGGGGTTAAGTCGCTTGCTCTCTTTACTCTCTGATGAGATGACTTGGTGAACAATATCTTATCTTCAGGACATTCTCACTAGCATCCCCTTTCAGCTGACACACCTCCGCTGACTATCCTAGAAGCAGGGGTGGCCCCCCTCAGGTCAGGCCCCTTGACACGAGTTTCAGTACTCACTGTACTGCAGAGACAGATCCTCCAGTGTCTCCCCTCTCAGTCAGCTTCCCTGGACCACTGGGTTCAGCTCCTCTCTGCTACTCTCCCAGCCCTCAGGATGACCCCCTGAGGCAGCATGGCACCTCTACAGAGGAGGAGGCAGCAGCCCCCTCTCTCCGGGACTCCGCTCCCCAACAAAAAGACGTCAAGCACAGGTGCTCCTGACTTCTATACATCATCCCAACATGCACCAAGGCGCCTTTCCTTCTGCCAATCATCAGAACTGTATCAAAAGCCCATGCACCCATTCATCAGGTTTCCTCCCTCTGTCCAACATGCCTCCCTATTGGACCAGTGTGAAACACTCTGTAGACAGAATGAGTTGCACTCTGAGCAGACCTCACTAACAGATCCTGCTCTCTGGCAGGCAGAGAACAATATAGATTTACCTGCAGCCCCTCTGGTAAGCAGACAGAGCTCAAAACGATACTTTCTCACTAGCACCTACCTAGGAGGGTGCTACATTTATTTAAAATTACAATAAACACACACTATTGAACTTTATGTACTTTATGTGTTGCGTTGCGCTGATATGTGGTGATCTGCAATGTCCAAAACTGCAGACATTGCACACTTTTATGCAACACATACCAACGCACATGTGTGTTGTGAACAGGGCACATAAAGAACAATTGTTTTCTATGTGCCCTTGCATAGAGCCTGCCTTGATAAATGCAGATCAACACACACTGTACATTTTTGACTTGATGTACAGTACCCTTTAACAGAAGTATAATTGTGCCCAATGACCTTTGTTAGCAATTGAGCACCTGTCAAAAGAACTCCCACTTGCTGTGAATTATACTGTCTTTATATAATTGTATATATACAAAGGAATGTATACAGAGTTTGGTGATCCCAAATTATAAATATTATCCTCTGTGACAGGAGCAGCCAGATGGGACTTAAGTGGTTTTGTGAGTCATCCATCTTCATGCATGGAGACTGCTGCAGGCCACTGCAAAAACAGGAACTTTAATGTATTATATAGCAGAGTGAAGCAGGCAGCGCTGCCTCCCCTCCGATCCCTCAATGCCTGCTGATTGCATGCTTTATTTTTTTTCTGCAGGATGAGCACTTTCTGCAGAAGAACTGACCGGCTCTCTGGATCTATCTGAAATGTCATTAAACGGAGTCAGCTCACAAAATCAATTCCATGTCAAGGTAGAGGTGAAGCATTCCTCGAGTTCTAATTATTAGAGCAATTAAGTGGAATACAAATTGCATTAAATATACATTAGTTTATAGACTCGTCACAGTAGAGACGTCGGGCTTGGTTTTGTGCCAAACACATTCTTAAAGGGATAGTCCCTTTCCTGTTACAGCATTTGAAAAAGTACAGAATACTGTCTGAAAAGATGGCTCTTTGACTGTTAGAAATGGTGCGACATATTTGGTCTATGGTTTTTATTGTACAGACATGAAAGTTTTCATCTCACTTTGGCCCTGAAAAGTTTGATCTAACATCAGCGTATAAAAGTTTTGATCTTGCATCAACAAATTAAAGCATTGATCTTACTTCAGCACATGAATCTTACGTCAGAATGTTTAAATTTTAATCTTACATCGACCATGAACTTTATCATCTAACATCAACTAATAAAATTATAGATGTGAGTAAACCCCTCATATTTTTGTAAACATTTTATTATATCTTTTCATGTGACAACACTGAAGAAATGACACTTTGCTACAATGTAAAGTAGTGAGTGTACAGCTTGTATAACACTGTAAATTTGCTGTCCCCTCAAAATAACTCAACACACAGCCATTAATGTCTAAACCCCTGGCAACAAAAGTGAGTCAAATGTCCAAATTGGGCCCAATTAGCCATTTTCCCTCCCCGATCATGTGACTGGTTAGGTGTGAATAGGAAGCAGGTGTGTTACGTAGTAGTTGAAGTTGAATAAAGACAATAGTCCATCCAGTTCAACCTGCGTAGGTGTGTGTGGACGTATTATTTTTCCATACCCCTGAATGTTTTGATCTTGGAGATGTATGTCAATTTTGTCAAAGAGTCTTTTAAAAGTAGCCATACTCCCCACAGTTACTACCATTTGTGGAAGCAAGTTCCTCAATCTCATTGCCCCTACTGTAAAAAAAAAACCTTGCGTAGCCTGAGGTTAAATTGCTTCTTCTCTAATCGCATTGAATGGTCTTGTGTTCTCTTGCAATCCTTGCGACTGAATAGTTTTTTTTCTATACTGAGATCACCGTTGAGGTATTTGTAAATCGCTATCATGTCCTCTCTCAGGCGTCTCTTCTCTAGGTAGAATAAATCGAGCGCTTGTAAACGCCCCTCATATTTTAGGCCCTCCAATCCCCTAATTAGCTTAGTTGCCCTTCTTTGGACTCTTTCCAGTTCCAGCACATCCTTTCTGAGGATTGGCGACCAGAACTGGACAGAATACTCCAGGTGTGGCCGGACCAGAGTTTTATGAAGTGGCAGGATTATAGATTTATCTCTGGAATATATCCCCTTCCTTATACATGCTAATATTCTGCCAGCTTTGGCAGCTGCAGCTTGACATTGCATGCTATTGTTTAGTCTATCTTCTACTAAGACTCCCAGATCTTTCTCCATTCTTGATTCCCCCATAGGTTCCCCCCTAACGCGTATTTTGCGATTATGTTTTTAGTCCCCAAGTGCAATACCTTACACTTCTCCACATTAAAACTAATTTGCCACGTAGTTGCCCAGGTCATTCTGTAAGATTTTTGCATTATGATGTGAAGTTATTGCCCTGCTTAATTTTGTGTCATCTGCAAAAACTGAGATTGAGCTACCAATCCCGTCCTCGATGCTATTTATGAATATATTGAACAAAATTGGTCCCAGGACTGAGCCTTGGGGCACCCCACTTATCACTCCAGTCCAGTCTGAGTACGCATTATTTATTACTACCAGTTTTCTATCCAAGAGCAAACCTTGTGGTCTAAACCTGCAGACTTTATTTTTTAAATTAATTGTTTGTGGGGGGACTGTATCAAATGCCTTAGCAAAATCCAGATACACCACATCCACAGGTCTCCCCCTATCTAGCTCACCTCATAGAATGTTAACAGATTGGTCTGACAAGAACGTCCTTTTGAAAACCTGTGCTGATTACTGCTGATTATCGTCCCTTCCAGTAATTTACATACTATTGATGTCAGGCTGACCAGCCTATAATTTCCCGGGATATGCCTCTGCCCTTTTTTGAATATTGGTACGTTAGCTTTCCCCCAGTCACCTGGTACAGTTCCTGTCAAAATACTATATGCAAAGATCAGGAACAGTGGTCTAGATATAACCTTACTGAGTTCTTTGAGTACTCTCGGATACACGCCATTCCGGTCCTTGTGATTTATTTTTGTTAATGGTATCAAGCCTTTTCATGATTTCACCCTCTGTTAGCCATAGCGGCAAGATGTTAAATTTGGTGTTATCGCTCTCCCTCTCTCATACTGGTCACTGGAAGTTCAGCATGGCACCTCATGGCAAAGAACTCTCTGAGAAATAGAATTGTTGCTCTACATAAAGAGGGCCTAAGCTATTAGAAGATTGCCATGACCCTGAAACTGAACTGCAGCACGGTGTCCAAGACCATACAGCCTTTTAACAGGACAGGTTCCACTCAGAACTGGCCTCACCATGGTCAACCAAAGCAGTTGAGTGCACGTGCTCAGCATTATATTCCAGAGGTTGTCTTTGGGAAATAGATGTATGAGTGCTGCCAGCATTGCTGCAGAGGTTGAAGGGGTGGTGGGGACAGCCTGTCAGTGCTCAGACTATATGCCGCAAACTGAATCAAATTGGTCTGCATGGCTGTTGTCAAAGAAGGAAACATCTTCTAAAGATGAGGCACAGAAAGCCGCCAAACAGTTTGCTGAAGACAAGCAGACTAATGACATGGATTACTGGAACCATGTCCTGTGGTCTGATGAGACCAAGACAAACTTATTTGGTTCAGATGATGTCAAGCATGTGTGGCAGAAACCAGGTGAGGAGTACAAAGACAAGTGTGTCTTGCCTACAGTCAAGCATGGTGGTGGGAGTGTCATGGTCTGGGGCTGAATGAGTGCTGCCGGCACTGGGGAGCTAAAGTTCATGGAGGGAACCATGAATGCCAACATGTACTGTGACATACTGAAGCAGAGCATGATCCCTTCCCTGCGGAGACTGGGCCGCAGGGCAGTATTCCAACATGATAACGACCCCAAACACACCTCCAAGACAACCACTGCCTTGCTAAAGAAGCTGAGGGTAAAGGAGACGGACTGGCCAAGCATGTCTCCAGACCTAAACTTTATTAAGCATCTGTGGGGCATCCTCAAATGGAAGGTGGAAGAGCGCAAGGTCTTTAACATTGACCAGCTCTGTGATGTCGACATGGAGGAGTGGAAGAGGACTCCAGTGGCAACCTGTGAAGCTCTGGTGAGCTCCATGCCCAAGAGGGTTAAGGCAGTGCTGGAAAATAATGGTGGCCACACAAAATATTGACACCTTTCTGTGGCTGATTAAGGTGGTAATTAAACTCACTTAGTGCCTTATCTGCAATATATTAGCCTCAGAACCTGTGTAATTAATATGTGTCCTAGATTAAAGGGATGAGGTGGCAACCCTAGTGTGTACAGTTGTGAGGGGGGCTAAGTGTCTACAGGTGTGAAGGGGGCTGAGTGTGTACAGGTGTGAGGGGGGCTGAGTGTGTACAGGTGTGAGGGGGGTAAATGTGTATAGGTGTGAGGGGGGCTGAGTGCATACAGGTGTGTGGGTGGGCTGAGTGCGTACAGGTGTGTGGGTGGGCTGAGTACCTATAGGTGTGTGGGTGGGCTGAGTGTGCACAGATGTGGTGGGTGGGCTGAGTGCATGCAGGTGTAAGGGGGCTGAGTGCCTACAGATGTAAGGGGGGCTGAATGCGTACAAGTATGAAGAGGGCTGAGTGTGTAAAGGTGTGTGGGGGGATGAATGTGTATAGGTGTGTGAGTGGACTGAGTGTGCACAGGTGTGGTGGGTGGGCTGAGTGCGTACAGGTGTGTGGGTGGGCTGAGTGTGCACAGGTTTTGTATGTTGGCTGAATATGTACAAGTGTGAGGGGGGCTGAGTGTGTACAGGTGTGAGGGGGGGGCTGAGTGTTTACAGGTGTGAGGGGGGCTGAGTGTGTACAGGTCTGAGGGGGGTTGAGTGTGTACAGGTGTGAGGGGGGCTGAATATGTGCAGGTGTGAGGGGGGCTGAATGTGTGCAGGTGTGAGGTGGGCTGAGTGTATACAGGTGTGAGGGGGGCTGAATGTGTACAGGTGGGCTGAGGTGAGCTGAGTGTGTACAGGTGTGAGGGAAGCTGAGTGTGTACAGGTGTGAGGGGGCTGAATGTTTACAGGTGGGCTGATTGCGTACAGGTGGGCTGAGGTGGGCTGAGGTGGGTTGAGTTCGTACAGGTGTGAGGGGGTTGCATGTGTACAGGTGCGAGGGGGGCTGAATGTGTATAGGTGTGAGGGGAGCTGAATGTGTACAGGTGTGAGGGGGGCTGAATGTGTACAGGTGTGAGGGGGGCTGAATGTGTACAGGTGTGTGGTGTGCTGAGTTTGTACAGGTGTGAGAGGGGCTGAATGTGTACAGGGGTGAGGGGGGCTGTATGTGTACAGGTGTGAGGGGGGCTTAATGTGTACAGGTGTGAGGGGGGCTAAGTGTGTACAAGTGTGAGGTGGGCTGAGTGTGTACAGGTGTGAGGGGGGCTGTGTTTGTACAGGTGTGAGGGGGGCTGAGTGTGTACAGGTGTGAGGGGGGCTGAATGTGTACAGGTGTGAGGGGAGCTAAATGTGTACTGATGTGAGGGGGACTGCGTGTGTACAGGTGTGAGGGGTGCTGAGTGTGTTCAGGTGTGAGGGGGCTGAATGTGTACAGGTGTGAGGGAGCTGAGTGTGTACAGGTTTGAGGGGGGCTGAATGTGTACAGGTGTGAGGGAGCTGAGTGTGTACAGGTTTGGTTTGAGGGGGGCTGAATGTGTACAGGTGTGAGGGGGGCTGAATGTGTACAGGTGTGAGGGAGCTGAGTGTGTACAGGTTTGGTTTGAGGGGGGCTGAATGTGTACAGGTGTGAGGGGGGCTGAATGTGTACAGGTGTGAGGGAGCTGAGTGTGTACAGGTTTGAGGGGGGCTGAATGTGTACAGGTGTGAGGGAGCTGAGTGTGTACAGGTTTGGTTTGAGGGGGGCTGAATGTGTACAGGTTTGAGGGGGGCTGAATGTGTACAGGTGTGAGGGAGCTGAGTGTGTACAGGTTTGGTTTGAGGGGGGCTGAATGTGTACAGGTGTGAGGGGGGCTGAATGTGTACAGGTGTGAGGGGGGCTGAATGTGTACAGGTGTGAGGAAGCTGAGTGTATACAGGTGTGATGGGGCTGAATGTGTACAGGTGTGAGGGGGGCTTAATGTGTACAGGTGTGAGGGGGGCTAAGTGTGTACAGGTGTGAGGTGGGCTGAGTGTGTACAGGTGTGAGGGGGGCTGTGTTTGTACAGGTGTGAGGGGGGCTGAGTGTGTACAGGTGTGAGGGGGGCTGAATGTGTACAGGTGTGAGAGGGGCTGAATGTGTGCAGGTGTGAGGGGGGCTGAATGTGTACATGTGTTAGGTGGACTGAGTGTGTTCAGGTGTGAGGGGGCTGAGTGTGTGCAGGTGTGAGGTGGGCTGAGTGTGTACAGGTGTGAGGGGGGCTCAGTGTGTACAGGTGTGAGGGGAGCTAAATGTGTACTGATGTGAGGGGGACTACGTGTGTACAGGTGTGAGGGGGACTGAGTGTGAACAAGTGTGAGGGGGGCTGAATGTGTGCAGGTGTGAGGGGGGCTGAATGTGTACAGGTGTGAGGGAGCTGAGTGTGTACAGGTTTGAGGGGGGCTGAATGTGTACAGGTGTGAGGGGGGCTGAATGTGTACAGGTGTGAGGGGGGCTGAATGTGTACAGGTGTGAGGGAGCTGAGTGTATACAGGTGTGATGGGGCTGAATGTGTACAGGTGGGAGGGGGGCTGAATGTGTACAGGTGTGGGGGGGGGCTGAGTGTGTACAGGTTTGAGGGGGCTGAGTGCATAAAGGTATGAGGGGGATTGAGTGAGAACAGGTGTAAGGAAGGGGCTGAGTGCGTTCAGGTATGAGGAAGGCTTAGTGCATTCAGGTGTGATGGGGGCTGAGTGTCTAGAAGTGTGATGAAGGGGCTGAGTGTGTACAGGTATGAGGGGGGCTGAGTGTAAACAGATGTTAGGAAGGGTCTGAGTGTGTACAGATATGAAGGGGGCTTAGTGCGTACAGGTGTGAGGGGAGTTAAATGTGTACAGGTATGAGGATTTGGTAGGACGCCCAGAGGGGGGAACCTGGGGAATGTTGGTGGTCAGGCCTGGGGGGGCCCCCGGCCTAAAGCTGTGTAAGGGGCCCAAAAATTTCTGATGGCTGCCCTGACTGGGGTCATGTAATTTAGCGAACAAGACCATGTGTCACATCACAGATAATCTGAGTTCTGTCACATTGTTCCTCCACAATTATCTCAATAAAGTTATTTGGAAAACAAATAAAAAAACCTGCCTTCAGCCGTGCCCTCTTATGGTGATTTGGTGACGTATCCCATGGGGCAGTGGCGTACCTAGAGCATTTGGCACCCGGGGCGGATCCTATATCTGGCACCCCCCCCCCCACACACACTTTAAAATGTAAAAACACCCGCAAAAATTTGTAATGTCTCCAAGAATATTTATTGCACAAATTTCCCAGCCCCCCTATCACAGTGCCCTTTGCAGTCTGCCCCCCCCCCCGTCTCTCTAATCACAGTTCCCCCTTTTGCACTCTCTGCCTCCCCTGCACAGTCCTACCTTTGGCATAGACAGATAGCTAATACTATTATCAATGTGTTTAAGTTTGAGTAAGAGATTGGAGACATGCTAAAGGAGATAGTCAGAGACTACGGACCTAAAACAAAAGAAATCAGATACTGAGGACATGATACAAGAGATGGTCAGAGACTGAGGACATGATACAAGAGATGGTCAGAGACTGAGGACATGATACAAGAGATGGTCAGAGACTGAGGACATGATACAAGAGATGGTCAGAGACTGAGGACATGATACAAGAGTTGGTCAGAGACTACGGACCCAATACAAGAGAAATCCAAGACTGAGGACATGATACAAGAGATGGTCAGAGACTACGGAGGGGATACTAGAGATGGTCAGAGACTGCAGACAACACACAGGAGATGGTCAGAGACTGAGGACATGATACAGGGGATGGTCAGAGACTGTGGACATGATACAAGAGATGGTCAGAGACTGAGGACATGATACAAGAGATGGTCAGAGACTGAGGACATGATACAGGAGATGGTCAGAGACTGAGGACATGATACAGGAGATGGTCAGAGACTGAGGACATGATACAGGAGATGGTCAGAGACTGAGGACATGATACAAGAGATGGTCAGAGACTGTGGACATGATCCAAGAGATGGTTGGTCAGAGACTGAGGACATGATCCAAGAGATGGTCAGAGACTGTGGACATGATACAAGAGATGGTCAGAGACTGAGGACATGATACAAGAGATGGTCAGAGACTGCAGACATGATACAAAAGAAGGTCAGAGACTGCAGACATGATAGAAGATAGAAGAGCATTAGGGGGGCCGGAGAGCACAGGGCAAGCAGAGAGCACTGGAGGAGCTGAAGGGCGTGGGGGGGGGGACTGGAGAGAATTAAGAGGGGTTTGAAAAGCATTGTAGGGGGGTTGGAAGGCGCAGGGGTGGAGAGCACTGGGGGGGGGGACAGGGAAAACCAGGGGGATGGAGAGCATGGGGGGAACTGGAACTCACTGAGGGGGGAGGCAGGGAGCACAGGGGGGTGGAGAGCACTGGGGGAGCCAGGGAGCATAGGGGGGAGATGAAGAGCACTGGGGGAGCCAGGGAGCATAGGGGGGAGATGAAGAGCACTGGGGGGCTAAGGAGCGTCGGGGGGGGGGCAAGATAACTGAGGGGTTAAGAGCAGGGGGAGTGTTAAGAGCAGGGGGAGTGTTAAGAGCAGGGGGGTGTTAAGAGCAGGGGGGTGTTAAGAGCAGGGGGGTGTTTAGAGCACTGGCAAGTGTTTAGAGCAGGGGGGGTGTTTAGAGCAGGGGGGGTGTTTAGTGGAGGGGGGTGTTTAGAAGGGGGGGTGTTTAGAGCAGGGGGGGTGTTTAGAGCAGGGGGGTGTTTAGAGCAGGGGGGGTGTTTAGTGGAGGGGGGTGTTTAGAGCAGGGGGGGTGTTTAGAGCAGGGGGGGTGTTTAGAGCAGGGGGGGTGTTTAGTGGAGGGGGGGTGTTTAGTGGAGGGGGGTGTTTAGAGCAGGGGGGGTGTTTAGAGCAGGGGGGGTGTTTAGAGCGGGGGGGTGTTTAGAGCGGGGGGGGTGTTTAGAGCGGGGGGGTGTTTAGAGCAGGGGGGGGTGTTTAGAGCAGGGGGGTGTTTAGAGCAGGGGGGGTGTTTAGAGCGGGGGGGTGTTTAGAGCGGGGGGGGGGTGTTTAGAGCAGGGGGGCTGTTTAGAAGGGGGGGGTGTTTAGAGCAGGGGGGGTGTTTAGAGCAGGGGGGGGTGTTTAGAGCAGGGGGGTGTTTAGAGCAAGGGGGGGGGCTGGAGAGCACTAGGGGGCCAGCAAGTTGTATAGGAGAGGGGATGGGACAGCTGCATATAGATGATTTGATCTTTACATATTCCTCCTGCTGCCGCTAACTGACTGCAGGAGGGAGAGGAGAATCGGCCATTCAACAGCAGCAGGAGAAATACGGAAAGATGAATCCCTCTATATCCAGCTGTCCCATCCCCTCTCCAGTCCAGACAGTTACACAGAAGGAGGCTGCTCAGTGCTCACCTTCTTCCCGCCGGCCGCCGCCCCCGCGAGCAGCGCGGACTAAAGGAGCTGCAGCTCCTTCACACTGACTGAAATTCCGAGCAGCCTGACACCCCCCCAGCGCGTGGCACCCGGGGCGGGCCGCCCCCCCGCCCCCCCCGTTAGTACGCCACTGCCATGGGGCAATATTTATACTCACATATGTCGGAAGGGACGTGGAAAGCTGGCCGTGGGGGAGATCTGAGAGAAACAGACTGACGGGAGGAGCGGCATGTATCGGGCTGGAGGATTGGGGAGCCCTGGCCGGGTGTATGGCCACAGAGCCCCACCCTGCATGGTGAGTGTGAGAGTGTGTTATGGAGGATTATAGAGGATGTGGGGGTATAGGGGTGGATTATTGAAGACAGGGGCAGATTTATTAAGATGGGGGATGTAGAGAATGCTGGGTGCAGGACAAAATGACGGTGTATTTTCCTAAGCCACCTTCACTTACCTCAACATCTCCACCTCTGTCACAGCTGGTGACAATACCCGGTACTTCCAGGTATGGTGGACCATGTTACGGTGCTCAGGCCTAGCAGCCAATCGTATTGCCTGTATGCTGTCACCTGATTAGTGAAAGGGGGGACACCAGATGGGGGGAAGCCAGATGAGGGGGGGAACCAGATGGGGGGGTGCCAGGTATAGGATCTGCCCGGGTGCCAAATGCTCTAGGTACACCCCTGTTCCTCCTGAGTTCAACCCGATAGATCACTTTAGGGATAAATCAGAGCAGAGACTGCGAGCCAGGCCTTCTCGCCAACATCAGTGCCTGACCTCACAAATGCTCTTCTGAAAGAATGGTTAAACATTCCCATAGACACACTCCTAAACCTTGTGGACAGCCTTCCCAGAAGAGTTAAAGCTGTTATAGCTGCAAAGGGTGGGCCAACTCAATATTGAACCCTACAGACTAAGACTGGGATGCTATTAAAGTTCATGTGCGTGTAAAGGTAGGCATCCCAATACTTTTGGTAATATTGTGTATTTGAGGTTTTTAATTCTACAAAAAGGCACTTTTTAAAGTTTGTTATATGTTTATAAAGTAATTGTGAATCGGAGCACCAACAATCAGGTAATAATATAGTATTAAAATATCCTAATTTTTGGTTTTACTGACTAAACCAGTGTTCAGTACTTGCTGGCTGGAATGGTAAAAAAGGGTGGGAGGGCTTAGAATTTACACCAAAGCCCTAAGATTTAAAAAAAATAAATAAATAATACGATTTTTTTGCTGAAAAATGCTGGTCAGCTACTAAGTAGTGAGGATAAAGGTTAAAGGTAATTCCCTGCACTGTTGCTCTTCTCTTACAATTTCTGTGCCCAGCGCTAATCTGTAGTGTACTGACTATATTAACAGCTTTCCTGCTGCTTGTCTTTTATTTAGACATACTTTATGTTACAATCAATTACACTATTGTCCCAATTGACATTGGCAGATGTCACAAAGAGAGGTTACTGGTGGAGTAGTAGGTTATGGAGCTCCATGAACTGTAGCTATGCCCCTGATTATACCCCTAATAACAAGAGCATTTCCACTATGGGCCTGTTTATCCTCTGAATACTTTGTCCTGATTTAAGATAATAAAGTGATACATCTTTTTTTTTTAATTTTTGTTCGGGGGGGGAGAGGGGGGCAAACAAGGCTTTCATTTGGGAAACTTATCTTGAAAAACCACATCTAAAAGACTGGTAAGGTCCAATATCTAAAATTGTTATTCTTCTGTCCAGTTATTCTTTAACCACCTGCCGACCGCCCACCGCAGATATACTGTGGTAGGCTGACTTGGCTGTGCGAACTGACGTATAGGTACATCGGTTCGCGGGAGCGCTCCTAGTGGCGCGCCGGGCACCCGTGATCGCTCACTGTTGTAAACACAGCAGGGCGTTGTTCTCTCTGGAATGAACACAGAGCGCCTGTGATTCTCCTATTTAGGATCACAGGTCTCTGTGTTGATTCCACAAGCCCATCCCCGTCACAGTTAGAAAACACCTTCCCTGCCAGTGTCATTTTTACAGTAACAGTGCATATTTTTAGCACTGATTATTGTAGTAATGTCACTGGTCCCCCCAAAAGTGTTAAAAATGTCAGTTAGGGGTCCGATCTGTCCGCCGCAATGTCGCAGTCACGCTAAAAATCGCAGATTGCTGCCGTTACTAGTAAAAAAAAAAAATACATACAAATAAAAATGACATAAATCTTTCCCCTAGTTTGTAGACGCGATAAATCTTGCACAAACCAATCAAAATATGCTTTTTTTCCCATAAATATGTAGTAGAATACAAATTGGCCTAAAAGGATGAAAAAATTTGATTTTTACATTTTTTTTTTATTGGGAATGTTATATAGCAGAATGGAAAAAAAAAATGTTTTTTTTTTCAGAATTGTTTTTTTGTTTATAGCGCAAAAAATAAAAATCGCACAGGTGATCAAATCCCACCAAAAGAAAGCTTTATTTGTAGGGAAAAAAGGACATCAATTTTATTTGGGTACAGCGTCGCACGACCACGCAATTGTCCATTAAAGTAACACAGTGCCGAATCGCAAAAAATGGCCTGGTCATTAAGGGGGTAAAACCTTCCGGTCCAGAAGTGGTTAAAGTGGTATTAAACCCAAAACACAAAAATGTAATGTATTGCAGCTTGCCAATCATTAACTTTGGTGGCTGCCTTTGACTTTTTTCACCTTCCGATCTGACCAGGAACTCACCTCCTGTAGACATGTGCATGATGAAAACATTTGTTTCATTTCGTTTAGATTTGTTAATCTAATTATTTTAAATTTTGTTGATTCGTTCAATTGGTATTTTCGGGATTCGTATTCGGAATTCAAATTCGGAATTTGTTTTATGTCTTTTTTCAAATCTTCTTTGAATCTATTGATTTTTTTCTGTTGGAAATGTTTGAATCAATAAATTTTGAACCGGTTAAATCAAAAAATTTTTTTTTTTTTTTTTTATTTGAATGCGGCAAAGTGAACAAACAAAAAAAAAATCTTTATCAAATGATTACAATGACTCTTTAAATCATCTTTGGCTTAACAAAAACAACATTATTTCAAAATGGTACTCTAATAGCACACAGTCTTTGATTTTAGATATACAGTATGTTCACAGCTCGAATTTGAATGGAATTCTTTGTAAAATTTGATTTGAATTTCAATTTGAATTTCAGAAATTCGGACAAATTTAATTTGGTTATTCAGAGCCTTTGGTAAACGTTGTTTATACTGTAATTCAGATATTCGGACATACCTGAATCTCCGAATAACAAAAAATGTGTCTGAATCTTTCTTCGGAACAAAACAAAAACATCTCTAACCTCCTGTATTAGATTGCCCCCACTCTGGATAGAAGACACAGGGATGCCTTTGGAAAGCAGCATGGTCAGTTGGGGGGGGGGGGGGGGGGGGAGTGGTACATGGGCTAGAAAATTTAGATAAACTAATAAATTTAAGCCAAACTCCAGTTAATATTTTTTAAGCGGTTACAGCAGTAGTTTTTGTCTTTTTCTTTTGGCATAAGGGTCCATTCACATTTGCGCGACTTGTCAGGCGACTTGGTCACCTGACATGTCGCGGTCGGTCGCCTGCCATTGATTAGCACAGGACCCATTCTAATAGGAGTGACACAAGTCGCTCCGACTTAGAAAAAGGGTCCTGTACTACTTTGGGGTAACCTGGAGGCGACTTGCATTGACTTCAATTATATGAAGTCCGTGCAAGTCGCTCCGAGGTTGCGGTGCACGCTGTGCACCGCGACTTCACAGGTCGCCCCAGCAAGTTGTGTCGCCCCTGTCTGAATGGGCTCTAAGTCCCCGTTCACACTGGGGCGACCTGTGAGGCGACCTGGTCTTCCATAGGGAAGCTGCGGACCCGTTCTAATAGGAGCGACACAAGTCGCTCCGACTTAGAAAAAGGGTCCGGAGCTTCTTTGGGGCGACCCAGAGCGACTGTCATAAACTTCAATGTTATGAAGTCCGTGCCGGCCGCTCCGAGGTCGCGGCGCGCTGCTCGCACTGCGACCTCGGAGGTCGCCCCGGGAAGTCGGATCGCCCCAATGTGAACGGGGCCTAAAGGTTTTACATGAATAAATAAAAGCTAATCATTGTAAACACTCCTGTCAGTGTTAAATGGTTTGTCTCATCTCTGTGACTGCTAAATCTGCAGGACAACTTGTTCTGTTGAGAAACAACAGACTTACTGGTCAGATCACTAGGTGAAAAGAACGTAAAGAAAGTTTAAAAAAGGAAAAAAAATTCAGCCATCACATCTAAGAACTGGTAAGCTGCAATTTAATAAATGTTTGCTTTTGGGTTTAACACTGCTTTAATTTCATTAACCTTGACAAGCAGAGCCTGCTGGTTCTGACACTATTTATGTTAGCAACTAATCATGAAACACTTCCGATGGTGTTTAACTCTCACCATTTACTTCCATGGGTCTCTGTGGTTGCCAAATTGTGCCTTCTGTGGCCTGCAGAGCAAGACCTAACACAACATGGTGGCATTCAACATCCATTCACCTCCACAGCCAAACCCACCAATGCTTTCATCCCTCTTGTGCCTTTATATCAGGACTCTTTCCATAGAGCTGAATATAGCCAATTATGCTAGGCTAAAATTTGGAAGCCTTCGGAACTTAACTGTTGGCCTAAATAAGTTAAAGCATATCTGAATCCAAAAAAAAAAAAAAAATATATTGCAATTTGTCAGTCCCTAAATGTGATGGACTAGTATTTTTCAGACTTTTTTTCCTTCACTCTCACAGTGATGATTCTGCAAGTAAATTTCCTGCCCTAGGGTGACAATGCTCACTCATTGTACTATATGTATGGGCAAGGAACATTGTGAATCGAACAACAAAGTGACTTCCAGCACTAACTGTGATATCTCTCACTCTCAGGAATGAATAAAGTCAAATTACCGTGTGGTGCTGCTGCTAAATAATGCTGATTCAGCATAAGTCAGTGCATGGGGGGAGGGGCAGCAGCGCTATCCCACGGTACAGAGTCTACAATGTAACTCAGGCAGGCTTGATGGTAAACCTTGAAAAGGTTATTTATAAAAAATATATAGTGATGATTAAAACATAATAGAATGTGTTCCAAACCAGATCTGTGGCGTTGCTGGGGGTCACAGGATGACCGAGCCGCTGGGTGAGCCGGAATTGTGTAGATGATCACAACAGGGAACCAGGCAGGAGGGAGAAGGATCTTATGTGCCAAAAGCAGACCAAACCAGCTGGTAGGGTGGCGTGGCTTCCTCCCACCCAATAGTGTGGCTGCTCGCACCGGAGCAGTGTAGACGTGCCGCGGAGCCGCCACCCAGAGGTATCCACAGCGGAGGCCGCTACCCAGAAGTGACGTCAGCAAGTGTCGGGACCCGGCCTGGAAAACATCAGGGTTGCCGTGACAACATGTTTTTCTCCTTGTGTCTGCTCCCGATTGGCCTCCTCACCCCTACTATCTCATCCTGACTTCTTAGTGACCCCTCCCAGCCACAGGATCCCTGCCCCCTAAGGCTGGCTAGCACACTAACCAAAACGTAACCCTTCCCTGTCTGTACCATACTCACTTGTCATGCCGTATTTTTCATTTATTTTTTGCTCTGGGACTCCCTTTGTCCAAGCAGAGACAATGGTCGGTCACTGGATAACCAGTGTTGTTTGCTCCACAAGTAACACACTGCATATACAAGGATTCCCATCTACCTGGTAACACATACGATGTGTCTTCACAAGACACATTTTTGAGGCCTGGAAGTCCTTGTAAATATTGGTCAGTTTGTCTTTGATTTCAGGTGGTATTGGAATACCAGAAACTCATTGTTCAAAGAATTAGTTCTGTTCTGTAAATTCTTGTAACCGCTATTCATTTTCTTCTGTTCAACCCAACAGGCTGTTCGCAAAAAAAATTGTAAGCTCCAGTCGGAGCCACTGTACTAATGATCCGACGTTAGTACAGCGATCTCCCCTACTGAGCTGTTGTGTTTTGACAGGGGACGCCCCCCCCCCCCCGCCAGAACACTCCGGTTAGCGCTCTCTGCTATTGAATGAGAGCTCTGATCAGGAGCCGGTCTGATGATTTTCCAGCATGCTAGTCCAAAAGGCTGGCTTTTGTCGGATAGGGTGCCATACACACGGGCCGAATGTCAGCGTTTTTTTTTTTTTTTCATTTTTTCATTTTAATGTATACGGGACTTAAGCAAGCCTATTTATAGACTGAATTGGTTCAGCCTCTGCCTTATGGTATATTTAAACCTAAGTTGACACTGTCCCTTGACCTGTTTGAAATCTGGTTAAACATTAATAGGGTCATGTCTCTATCTTAGAAAACTTCTATAGACCAAAAAATGTAAACATTAATATATACAGTATATATTTCTCTCATAACAGTCCTGACAGGGTGTTAGTTCACCTTTTTTTTTCTTTTTAAAAAGGTGAACTAACTAACCCTTTAACAGATCAAAAGAGAACAATTATAAGAAAATAATTGTTAGGGTTAGATACACTTTCATTAAAAATTCAGTGTTTACCTGGTCTGGACTTTTGAGATGGAGCTCCATACGCAACATTGTTCCTTACTTAAACTGTATTGTTTTAGCCAGGAAATTTAATAAGAAAGTTTTTCTATTACAGAACAAACAGAAAAATACTTTTCCAATGATCATTTGAAAATTAGTTTCTGTTGTGGGAGAGCTTGTGCTCTTTCAATCGCTGCTTCTGGAAATTATTTTCCTTGTGTTTTTATGGTTGGGTAAAGATCTGAATCCTCAGCTCATTTCCAATAACACAAGCCTTTAACTGTTTTAAAATTTATGGGGATCATGGAATATTGCGAGGCCAGCACTATCGATGGACGGAGGATAACTTGCTGATGAGAAGACAGGGATTTCCATGGAAAAGTGAAATTTATTGCTGTCAAAGGTCTAATTAAGGAAGAATATATTTTACTGGAGCAGTGAGGGTCCCTAGGCACCAACAACATCCTTCAATGTCCGTTTATGACCCATGGTCCTCTATGAGATCCTGATTAACTGAACTGAGCAAAAGTAGCTCTTAATATTTTATATTATTTATTGGTCTTCAAGACTGGAATATATTACTGTTTTAAAAAGTAGTACATCTATATGTTTAAGGAGCTGATTTTTTTTTTAATCAATTTGCATGTAAAAAACTCATGATACTTGACTAAGTATATTGTTCACTCCGACCCTACCATTTGTACCCAAACTACTGTACCACAAACATTTATATTATTTCTGTGACCATATCTCAAGAAACGCAACAACCTTACCGTGTTTACCTTGTTTACCCTGTTCATCATTATACCCCTACTGTAACTGTAAACCTATGGATATATTGATCTATATACAAGTTTGAAAATGAATAAATAAAAGATGAAAAAATATATTGAAGGAAAGATAAAGTAAAGTTTGGATGCTGTGTCTGGGTGTGGTGGACATTACTCTGACCAATAGGTGAGCATTATTAATAACACGCCTTCATATGCATAAGTTAATCAAGAACACTTTTTGTTGTGGCTGCAGATGGAAATTTGAATCCCAATGGAAAGTATGGCACCACACACTGGTGACTTAAGTCTTGGGCTTAACATGAATCTCCCCTCAATCTTTTTTCGTGAGCACAGGTAGTCCTTAATCCGTGTTGGACGCTTACCCCGAATTATCTCTATTATCTCTATTCTCCCTTTTCTTCTTTTTTTTTTATATTTCTTTATTAAAGGTTTTCAACTTACAAAAAAAAATGTAAATACAATTCCTCCATTTAAAAGAAGGAAATAACTGTGTACATATAACAACCTTAATTTTTCCCCCTTATCCCCCCCAACCCCCCCCCCCTTTTGGGAAGTTATTATATAATCCCTTGATTTTCCTTTTTATAATCTTGCCATATCTCCCAAGTTTCCACCCTATCTTCATACTCCTGTTCACCCCAGGGTCTTAGTAGTTCTAGTTTTCTTGTTTTCTCCACCCGTACGACCCATTCTTTTCTTCTTTTTCTTCTCTCCTCCATCTCTCTCATACTTTATTTCCACCTTTTTACCAACCCTACCTAACCACGTTTTGATCTCTTATCTCCTGTGTTCATACCGAGTGGTATATTCATATGTAATTTCCATTTATGTGTTTTAAACCCCTCTTTCAGTTTTGGTATATGCTTACCCTTTAGATATGCATTTGAGATTATCACCATCATGATGCTGTTCGTTATCCTGTTATATGTTTCTCTTTTATCCTATTAAGAGCTGCTATGTTATGTTGTACTATTGTTTTGTACATTTGTAAATTTTGAAAATTTCAATAAAAACGAATAAAAAAAAAAAGAACTCTTTTTATTCCATGTATATCGTTAATATTCCACGTGATGTTCAATTGCACACCAGACTTGTTCAGCTTTACTATTTTATGTTTTTTTTTTATGTTTTATGTATTCAAATTACACTTTGAAAAACTTCAATAAAAATGATTGCAAAAAAAAAACTCAGACCCAATCCATTTGGTATTATGTTTTGTTACTGTTCTCGGGGGATCTTCCGGGGAAACCCTGAACTAATTCGATCAGCTGTGTTTTACTGTAATAGGAAATTGTGTTTTAGTATTCATTTTGCACCCTTGTGATGTTAAGCTGGACTCCCTGCAGATATAAAGACAGGGATAAATGCAGCGCTGTATTTATTACTACATCATTAAAGATGAGCTTCACTTCCCCTTTATAAATGTCCACCCATCTTTTTGGCTGCCAGGGAATAAAGCCAAGTACATATTATTAAGAAAATCAGATGAAAATATCCGCATTTGGAACAAATCTTTCAATTGTCTGTCCTTTTAGTATACAGCTTCCAATTGCCAATGTTGCCTGTTCAGGTGAAAATATCCAAAGGGACATACTGGAAATGTTTTCTCGTTAGTTACCAGAACTAATGATTTTTGTTTAGTTATTACAGTATTTGTCCTTACAAAATCAAGACCACACATGATCGGATACAAAGTACGACCCGGAAGAAGATGGTAACGAAAATAATTTTTGTAAACACAAAAGAATGATATATGATGGATAATAAATAACTTTTCAAAGAAATATAAACTTAAATTTCTGTGACAGTAATAAGTGAATATCAATATAAAGTATTCAGACTCTTGTGGACAAGAAATAAAGGCTTATGATTAATAGTTATTATTTTTATTATTTGTAATATTATTTTTATTATTACTAATATATATTTTGAAATTAACCAAATATTATTATTATACTTATTAATATTATTATTTTCATAATGAATTTTTTTTTTTTTTTTTAAATGGGATTACATTTTCTATATACTTAGATTTTACTTATTAGTGTTACCATAGTTAATATCCTTATATTTTTATGGGATTAAACTTTCTATGTAATTAGATTTCACTTGCAAAAAATTGTAAAAACGCACATTACATCACTTCCAATTCCACACTGGAATGTAGCTACATATATGGGAAGTTTTTGTACCATTAATAGCATTATCGTTTTCAGCATGGTACGAACATTCAAGGTTAAAAGGGACAATGGTTCATTTGATTTCCTAATGTGTACCAGGCTTTAGTGTCGTTATATAAGCAGTCGTTAAATACAGTGCCTTGAAAGATTATTCATACCCCTTGAAATTTTCCAAATTTTCTCATGTTACAACCAAAAATTTAAATAATTAATTAAGCAAAATAAACACACCGCGATAAGCATTAATCAGTGCAAAAGTGACTTGAAGGTAAACAATAAAAAGTCCAAAGTAAATAAAAGATAAAAAAATATATGAATCCTTGTGTGTTTGAAAGGAAATCCAGGAATAACCCAAGTGACACTCAGGAAAAAAATCAACACAGGAGGCTTACCATAAAGCCAGTGACCCCCTTTTTACAGGGTGGTCAATACTCACTTTAGTAACTAAAGGGAAACGAACATCAGCACATAGGAATCCCGGTGAATATATATGTTATCCTGCAGTTAAGCAATCTTCCGTTTGTTTTCAGCAGCCCAGAGCATATGCAAAAAAAAGGGTCCACATTGTGTAATACCCTAAAATCCAAAAAGTCTACAATAAAAAATATTGCACTTACAGGGTACAGACTGGTAAGTAGTGATCGACCGATATCGTTTTTTTAATGCCAATACCGATATTTTGGTCATCGGTATCGGCCGATATCTGCTAATATTTTCGGACATGTAAAAAAAAAAATGTATTTTTTTTTTTCAAAAGGTACTTTTGTGAAGGTATCTGGGGGTCTAAAAGTCCCCAAACCCCTCCTCGACACCGAAAAGCATTCAAAACTTCAAGTTTGGCTGTTTTGAATGCTGTCAGTTTTTTTAATTCGGCACCGAGTACCCGGAAGTGATGCCTTGACATCACTTCCAGGTTTTTTACATGGAGACGCAGTACAACGGGTCTTCTCTTCGGCAGCGGCGGCGGTGGAGGTAGGATGCCCAGGTCTCCCGGTGGGATGGGAGACCCGGGCGTGCCACAGAAGGCGGCGGGTGGGGTGACATCCCCTCCCGCTCCTTGTAATGACAGCCAAGTGGCTTCTCATCGGTTGTCATTACAAGTCAGCCGACCGTCGACTATGGACACCGGTATCGGGGTGATGCCTCCAGCTGCAGGCATCACCCCGGTACAAGCACTTTTCCTAAATATTGGCAATATCAGTAAATCCAAAGGCCGATTCCGATATATCAGGGAAAGTGCATATCGGCCCCCGATATATCGGTGTTGCCAATAATCGGTCGATCCCTACTTGTAAGCCGCATGTAAAATGCCAGAGGAGCAAGATAATCACTGCCTCCAGTCACAAAAATGGCCATCGTTCGGCTGCACATGCGCAGTAGTGTGTGTACGTGTTCCACCCTACGCGTGTCATCATACGTGATGTCATCAGGGGGAACCTACACACGCCTCAACCATGCCATTATATAGTAGACTGAACGGGGAGGATCCACCTGTGATTGGACAATTATTGTGCCAAAGCAGGTTGAAAACAAATCAGCCTAAAGAGCTTATGGAGATGAGAGGCATCATTTAACTATCACCATCTTGTGGAAAAAAGTAAGAATACATCAAATTTCCCAAAGTCAATAATAGAAAAACAGAATTAACCAATAGCATCCGCTAGTGGCTCCTTCAGAGAAATATGTATAATCCCTGTCAACATAAAACTGTGCCATCTTTTAGTCTAGTTCAAATAGTCACAGTATTAAAATATTAACTTTAAAAAAAAAAAAAAAAAAACAATTATAACAATTACACATGTGGATCATCACCTTTCAAATCTCCTAACACAACTGTCAATTGTAGTCAAATACAGTATCTCACAAAAAGGAGTACACCCCTCACATTTTTGTAATTACTTTATTATATATTTTCATGTGACAACACTGAAGAAATTACACTTTGCTACAATGTAAAGTAGTGAGTGTACCATTTGTATAACAGTGTAAGTTTGCTGTCCCTTCAAAATAACTCAACACACAGCCATTAATGTCTAAACAACTGGAAACAAATGTGAGTACACCCATAAGTTAAAATGTCCAAATTGGGCCCAATTAGCCATTTTCCCTACCCAGTGTCATGTGACTCATATTTTGTGTGGCCACCATTATTTTCCAGCACTGCCTTGACCCTCTTGGGCATGGAGTTCTCCAGAGCTTCACAGTTTGCCACTGGAATCCTCTTCCCCTCCTCCATGATGACATCACAGAGCTGGTGGATGTAAGAGACCTTACACTCCTCCACCTTCCATTTGAGGATGCTCCCCAGATGCTCAATAGGGTTTAGGTCTGGAGACATGCTTGGCCAGTCCATCACCTTTACCCTCAGCTTCTTTAGTAAAGCAGTGGTCATCTTGGAGGTGTATTTGGGGTCGTTATCATGTTGGAATACTGCCCTGCGGCCCAGTCTCCAAAGTGAGGGGATCTTGATCTGCTTCAGTAGGTCACAGTGCATGTTGGCATTCATGGTTCCCTCAATGAACTGTAGCTCCCCAGTGCCAGCAGCACTCATGCAGCCCTTGACCTTGACGCTCCCACCACCATACTTGACTGTAGGCAAGACACACTTGTCTTTGTACTCCTCACCTGGTTGCCACCACACACGCTTGACACCATCTGAATCAAATATGTTTATCTTGGTCTCATTAGACCACAGGACATGATTCCAGTAATCCATGTCCTTAGTCTTCTTGTCTTCAGCAAACTGTTTGCGGGCTTTCTTGTGCATCATCTTTAGAAGTGGCTTCCTTCTGCTATGACAGCAATGCAGACCAATTTAATGCAGTGAGCGGCTATGGTCTGAGCACTGACAGGCTGGCCTCCCACCCCTTCAACCTCTGCAGCAATGCTGGCAGCACTCATACACTCATACGTCTATTTTCCAAAGACAACCTCTGGATATGACGCTGAGCATGTGCACTCAACTTCTTTAGTCAACCATGGCGAGGCCTGTTCTGAGTGGAACCTGTCCTGTTAAACCGCTGAATGGTCTTGGCCACCGTGCTGCAGCTCGGTTTCAGGGTCTTGGCAATCTTCTTATAGCCTAAGCCATCTTTATGTCTTTTTTTTTCAGATCCTCAGAGAGTTCTTTGCCATGAGATGCCATGTTGAACTTCCAGTGACCAGTATGAGAGAGTGAGAGCGATAACACCAAATGTAATACACCTGCTCCCCATTCACACCTGAGACCTTGTAACACTAACAAGTCACATGACACCGGGAAGGGATAATGACTAATTGGGCCCAATTTGGACATT
The DNA here is from genome assembly GCF_965119305.1 of Pelophylax lessonae. Lineage (NCBI taxonomy): Eukaryota > Metazoa > Chordata > Amphibia > Anura > Ranidae > Pelophylax > Pelophylax lessonae. The sequence continues at coordinate 99,131,663 of NC_138770.1, forward strand.
TTCACTTAGGGGTGTACTCACTTTTGTTGCCAGCAGTTTAGACATTAATGGCTGTGTGTTGAGTTATTTTGAGGGGACAGCAAATTTACACTGTTATACAAGCTGTACAGTCACTACTTTACATTGTAGCAAAGTGTCATGTCTTCAGTAGTAGTCACAGGAAAAGATATAATAAAAGTATTTACAAAAATGTGAGGGGTGTTCTCACTCTTGTGAGATACTGTATATAGTCCACATATGGTAAATGGAATAATATTTAAAATTAAATCTAAAATAAAAAAAAAAATATTATTATACAAAAATTACAAAGAATTATAATGTAAATAAAAGCATGTACTTTCTTAATGTGTTCCTAATAGCTCCATCTATTTCAATGTGTGTCACTTGGGTTATTCCTGGATTTCCTTTCAAGCACACAAGGATTCGTATTTGGGACTTTTTTTTTATCTTTTATTCGCTTTGAGCTTTTTATTGTTTATCTTCAATTCACTTGTGCACTAAATAATGCTTATCATGGTGTGTTTATTTTGCATACTGAATTATTAACATTGCTTGTTTATGAGCTGCACTGTTTACTTATAAGATTTTTTAGGTATCTGGTATCAAAGATATTAGTGTTCAGCTCCATCCCTTTATTTAGAATCACTGATTTTTTTCTTTATTCAAAAATTGTAATGAATTTTATTGGGATTTTATGTGATAGACCAACACAAAGTGGCACATAATTGTGAAGTGGAAGGAAAATGATAAATGGTTTTCAAATTTTTTTACAAATAAATATCTGATAAGTGTGGCGTGTAGTTGTATTCAGCCCCCTTTACTCTGATACCTTTTAACTAAAATCTAGTGGAACCAATTGCCTTCGGAAATCACCTAATTAGTAAATAGAGTCCACCTGTGTATATTTTAATCTTAGTATAAATACAGCTGTTCTGTGAAGCCCTCAGAGGTTTGTTAGAGAACCATAGTGAGCAAATAGAAACATGAAGGCCAAGGAACACACCAGACAGGTCAGATTTAAAGTTGTGGAGAGGTTTAAAACAGGGTTAGGTTATAAAAAAAATATCCCAAGCTTTGAACATCTCACGGAGCACTGTTCAATCCATTATTCGAAAAAGGAAAGAGTATGGCACAAATGCAAACTTACCAAGACATGGCTTTCCGCCTAAACTGACAGGCCGGGCAAGGAGATCATTAATCATAGAAGCAGCCAAGAGACCCATGGTAACTCTGGAGGAACTGCACAGATCCACAGCTCAGGTGGGAGAATTTGTCCTTAGGACAACAATTAGTCGTGCACTCCACAAATCTGGCCTTTATGGAAGAGTGGCAAGAAGAAAGCCATAAGAAGTCCCTTTTGCAGTTTGCGAGAAGCCATGTGGGGGATACAGCAAACATGTGGAAGAAGGTGCTCTGGTCAGATGAGACCAAAATGGAAGTTTTTGTCCTAAAAGCAAAACGCTATCTGTGGAAGAAAACGAACCCTGCACATCACCCTGAACACACCATCCCCACCGTGAAACATAGTGGTGGCAGCATCATGTTGTGGGGATGCTTTTCTTCAGCAGGGAGAGGGAAGCTGGTCAGAGTTGATGGGAAGATGGATGGAGCCAAACACAGGGCACTCTTAGAAGAAAACCTGTTAGAGTCTGCAAAAGACTTTTGACTGGTGCGGAGGTTCACCTTCCAGCAGGACAACGACCCTAAACATATAGCCAGAGCTACAATGAAATGGTTTAGATCAAAGCATAGTTTGAAGGCTAGTTAGGTTTTTGCCTCAAATTCTACTTTAAAGTAGATGTTAGGAAACAAGCAGGAGACGTGCCCTGAGACCTGGCATGATGGCCAATACCCAACATGACTGCACCCGTTTGAGCTGAAATGCAATGGAAATGAACAGGCACACGCTTGCACATTCTGGTGCACGCCACCTGCACTAGATTCTTGCTCAGCAACTCAGCTCGGCAGCTCAAAGGTAAAGAACTATTACCAATTATCGCCAAGAATGATCATTTTTTGCTGTTTTACAGGCACACACAATTGTAATGTTTAATTTTGCGACATAAATGAAAGTTATATTTTGTCTGTGTGCACTAAAAGTAAGTTTAGAATATTTTTTACTGTTTGAAAAACAGTTGCGCAAATATTGTGTGATATGAAAATTTGCAACAAATTTGTAACACAGCAGACTGGGCTGGTGTGAATGAGCCCTTTCATTGTAGACACATTCATTCCTTTGGTTAAGCTGTATTCCAGCTGTCTTGTCACATAAGGGTCTATGTAAAAAACATTCGCTCTTTGAATGTGACAAACATCTGCACAGTCAGAACGCAGAATCACTGTATTTTCTCTAATATGATTAGTTTCTCTATTGTCAGTGCCATCTGGTGGCCATAATTGTTTTTTTTTTTTTCCAAAATACCTCAATCAGGAAAAACAAAAGAAAACATTATAGCCACTACATGACAATGATGATATAGAAATTACTCATATTAGAGAAATAATGGCAATCTTTTTGTTCTGACTGTGTGTTTGTCACATTTGTACAGTGAACATTTTATGTATAAACCCTATAGAATGACATTGCTTCCCAAAAAAGAGATCCCAAGAGGTTGCTCATAATATGTGTAAGCAAATAAACATTTATTCATTGTTTTGCTACAGTGGTGTGCTGGTAAAAATCCTTAAACCTTTGGGTCACATGGAGTGAGTCATATGTTACTCCATACCCAGAAGTACTAAGTATTTCCTGTGGCTCCAGACACTGAAAGGGCAAAGCACGGGTTCACTTTAAGCCTGTAGAACTGTCTCCATAGGGCTTGCTGTGTGATGACTTCTTGGGCCTCCTCTGATTGCCAGCAGATAGTCACTTAGGTTAGGGACAGTTCACACATCCATCCTTACTCACAGTTGCTTGTTACTAGTGATGAGCCGAACAACCCCCCGGTTCAGTTCGCACCAGAACATCGCGAACAGAGGAAAAGTTTGTTGGAACAAACAAACCCCATTGAAGTCTACGGGACTCAAACCTCGAAAATCAAATGGCCTCATTTTGAAAGCTTAAATGCAAGTTATTGCCCCAAAAAAGTGTATGGGGGTCCGGGTCCTGACCTGCGGAACAATGAAAAAAACATTTTTTGTCGATTTGTGGTGCCTCAAGTCAAGTATGGGATTTTAAGGGCAGGAGTAAAACGAGTAAACAGTAGTAGTACAATTTGTAGATAAAATTTATTCGCATGTATAATTATATACAGAGATTTGAGTGAATTAATGGGTAAAGTCCCATTGTGATAGTGAAGAGAAAAGAGTAGTAGGTGTGGTTACACGTGAAAATAGTGACTTAGACAAGAAAGGTAGATGGTCCTGCTCTGCTGTTCCTCATATCAAAGAATGGGAAATGGTTGCAGAGAGGGGCCTGATCGGTATTCCAACATGTTTCGGCCTAGTAGCGGCCTTTATCAAGGATGTTACCGATTCTAGGAATAAGTACAATGAATTGTCAGAAATAGTAGCATATATTTGCTCAAGTTTAAGTTATATATAGAATAGTAGATAAACATACATATTTTTTGTCCACTTTCTGGAGTATTGCTTTCCCAGACTTTTTCCAGGAGCTGCAGGAACAATGCTGTATTGGGTGAGAAAAGTGCAGTATAGTTGTAGTTGGAGCCACAAGTGAAACAACCTGAAGAGTTGTTGGTGAAAAGTAGTATAAAAATAATAGTAATAATTACTTCTTGGGCCACGTGTTTTCTGGTCCAATGTAGTTCAATGTGGCTATAGTGTATAACTTTCCACATTGATGGAGATCATCTGTGGTGTTTGCACATTGATGGGAGTCATCTGAGGTGCAAGGTATATAAGAAAGATGCATAGTAAAGTAAAGGATGGTTTGAGGTAAAAATAAATAAACATCCTTGAATGCAGTACTGAAGGTTTGAAAAGTAAGGACTTGATGGAGAGATGTTGGTACATCTTTTCAAGTCCATGCTTACGTTTTGTAGAAGGTATTGGTATGGTGTTGCAGCATGTTGCCTCCAGGTCCTGTCCTCCTGCAATCCGGGAGAGACTGAGGATCTGGAGGTGTTCCCCGGCCTTTTAAAGGCTGTCGCACATGCGCAGTGATGCGCTGTGTGACGCCTATGGGCGGTGTCCGTGGTCTGACGTGAGATGCGTCTGCACGCGGCAGATGCGGCATCCCTTGTAGCCGTGCGGACGTGCCCCTGCGGCCGCCGACACGGAGGAAAGCCAAAAAATCCCAAGGGGGATAGTGGAGGGTGCAGGACCGACCGATTGGCTTAAAAATGCCCCGATCCAAAAGGGGAATCGGGGCTTTCCGTGCCGGGAGTTCCTGGAGTGCAGGAAATAAGCAAAGGAAGTGGATGAACAGTGTCATGGCAGTATATGTACAGACGTGTAAATACCAATTAAGTACATATGAAGAGGATTAATTAAATAAACAAGATATAATGTATATTGATATATATAGAGAGTTGCAGCAATAATAATCATGAAGGGAGAGGGGATGTGAGACGGTCTGGATAGGGTCCGAGTAGGGAGGGTATTCTATGGTCAGGTATCCCGGTATCATGTTTTCAGCATGTATTGGGGAGTAGGATGGCCAAAAAATGGCCAATTGTAGGTTGGTCTAAATGGAGGTAGATTTCCTTGGTATGAGTTTAGTCTTTTTTGCCGGAAGAGAAACCTGGGAGAAATGGACGATAACTTTGGGCTTCATTTAGCCCTGGTGGGATGGTGGCCTTGAGAAGAGTAATCCAACGCATTTCTAGTTGTAATAACGTTTTGTTCCAGTCCCCCCCACGTAGTGGGATGTGGATCCTGTCCAGGGCCATGAAGTTAATTTTGGGCATTTTGTAGTTGTGCTTGTCCCTTACGTGTCTGCCTAAAGGCACATAGAAATTGCCAATGTGCATAGTTTGGAGGTGTTGGTTGACCCTCTTCCCAAATTCCTGTCGGGTCTTTCCTATGTAGAAGGACCCGCATTCGCAGGTCATCATGTATATTATTCCTTTGGTTTTGCAGTTGCAAAAGTGCTTGGGTTGAAATGGTTCTCCATTCGGTAAGATAGTATTGGTTATTTGGCGGATGACAGGGCATTGAGCGCAGTCTCCGCATGGAAAGGTGCCTTTGTTTTTGCATGGGTCTCTTTTTGATCCTTCCTGGAATTCACTACGTACCAGTTGTTGTTGGAGGGAACCTGCTTTCCTGAAAGTAATAGGTGGGTGGTGTGGTAGGAACTTTGAGGTGCTGGGTTCTTCCATGAGGATAGGCCAATTCTTAGTAAAGATGTTTCTAATTTCCTGGTGTTCGTTGGTGAATCTGATGATGATGCGAGTATCAATTCCAGTTTTGCTGGATTGCTTGTTTTTGAAGAGAAGCATTTCTCTATCTTTGTTGTTGGCCCGATTGTATGCCTTGCGTAGAGAGGTTTTGGTGTAGCCTCTTTCTAGGAATCGGGAAGTGAGTGCATCAGCTTCCAATTTGAAGTTGGCTGGGTCATTACAATTTCTCTTGATTCTGAGGTATTGGCTGTAGGGTATGGAGTGAATGAGGGGTTGTGGATGAAAGCTTGAGGCATGAAGAATGGAATTGCCTGCTGTCTCCTTTCTATAGAGAGTGGTGGAGATTTTTCCTGTGGGGTCTTTATATATTAGGGTATCAAGAAACGATATTTGATGTTTGTTGTATGACATTGTGAAAAACATATTGTATTCGTTTTGATTCATCTTGGTTAATAACTCAAGTATCATGTGTTCTGGTCCGTTCCAAATAATCAATATATCGTCAATATATCTTTGCCATATGAGAATCTTGTCAGTATAGATGGTGTTTACTTCACTTGATAGAAATTCTTGCTCCCATGAGCCTAAGTAAATATTGGCGTATGAGGGCGCGCAGCTGGTTCCCATCGCAACCCCGCACGTTTGGATGTAGTAATTGCCACCAAATGTGAAGACATTATAATTGAGTATGTATTGTAGCATGTCTGTAATGAACAGGTTGAATTTTTGATCACGTTGATTGTGGCAGCGAAGTGTTTTTTCGATGATTTGTATTCCTTTGGTGTGAGGTATGTTGTTGTATAGAGATTCCACGTCAATCGTGATTAGGTAGGTTTCTTCTGGTATGGTGATGTCATTAAGTATCCTGAGAAGATGAAGTGTGTCTTGAGTATAAGAAGGCAGGTCTTTGACATGAGGACGTAAGTATCGGTCAATGACTTTACTCATGGACTCTGAGATGCTTCCATTCCCGGATATAATTGGTCTTCCAGGTGGGTCATCCATGTTTTTATGCAGTTTGGGTAGTGCATATAATGTCGGAGTTTTGGGGTGTGGTGTCCTTATATATTCCCATAGGTTCTGGGAAATGGTACCTTCCCGGAATGCATTATCCACTTTGGTGTAGAAGATTTGATCATATGATTTGATCATAATTGGGGCAATCTGTTTGTAACATTTGGTGTTAGAGAGTATTGTGTGGCACATATTTTTGTATTTTTCTTTGCTCATAACAACTACATTGCCTCCTTTGTCAGATGGCTTGATGATAATTGTGTCGTTATTTTTGAGTTCTTGAAGAGCTCGTTTTTGTTTGTTGGTCAGGTTAGACATATGTTTTTTCTCTCTGATTGCTTCTATGTCTTTTGTGGTTTGTCGCACAAACAGTGCGATTGCTGGGTTGGTGTTAAAGGAAGGGAATTTATTTGATTTCTTTTTGAAAGTAGGTATGTCTGTAGTTGCTTCTGGTTCCTCATTGTCAGAGTCTTGGTCTGGTTCACTGGGATCATCCCAGTCATCTAGGTCACTTTCTTGGAGTAGTAGGTTGAGGTCCCGGATGGCTCTGAATTCAGCCGCTGTGAGTGTAGGTGTGGCTTGTGTACTACTCCAAGAAAGTGACCTAGATGACTGGGATGATCCCAGTGAACCAGACCAAGACTCTGACAATGAGGAACCAGAAGCAACTACAGACATACCTACTTTCAAAAAGAAATCAAATAAATTCCCTTCCTTTAACACCAACCCAGCAATCGCACTGTTTGTGCGACAAACCACAAAAGACATAGAAGCAATCAGAGAGAAAAAACATATGTCTAACCTGACCAACAAACAAAAACGAGCTCTTCAAGAACTCAAAAATAACGACACAATTATCATCAAGCCATCTGACAAAGGAGGCAATGTAGTTGTTATGAGCAAAGAAAAATACAAAAATATGTGCCACACAATACTCTCTAACACCAAATGTTACAAACAGATTGCCCCAATTATGATCAAATCATATGATCAAATCTTCTACACCAAAGTGGATAATGCATTCCGGGAAGGTACCATTTCCCAGAACCTATGGGAATATATAAGGACACCACACCCCAAAACTCCGACATTATATGCACTACCCAAACTGCATAAAAACATGGATGACCCACCTGGAAGACCAATTATATCCGGGAATGGAAGCATCTCAGAGTCCATGAGTAAAGTCATTGACCGATACTTACGTCCTCATGTCAAAGACCTGCCTTCTTATACTCAAGACACACTTCATCTTCTCAGGATACTTAATGACATCACCATACCAGAAGAAACCTACCTAATCACGATTGACGTGGAATCTCTATACAACAACATACCTCACACCAAAGGAATACAAATCATCGAAAAAACACTTCGCTGCCACAATCAACGTGATCAAAAATTCAACCTGTTCATTACAGACATGCTACAATACATACTCAATTATAATGTTTTCACATTTGGTGGCAATTACTACATCCAAACGTGCGGGGTTGCGATGGGAACCAGCTGCGCGCCCTCATACGCCAATATTTACTTAGGCTCATGGGAGCAAGAATTTCTATCAAGTGAAGTAAACACCATCTATACTGACAAGATTCTCATATGGCAAAGATATATTGACGATATATTGATTATTTGGAACGGACCAGAACACATGATACTTGAGTTATTAACCAAGATGAATCAAAACGAATACAATATGTTTTTCACAATGTCATACAACAAACATCAAATATCGTTTCTTGATACCCTAATATATAAAGACCCCACAGGAAAAATCTCCACCACTCTCTATAGAAAGGAGACAGCAGGCAATTCCATTCTTCATGCCTCAAGCTTTCATCCACAACCCCTCATTCACTCCATACCCTACAGCCAATACCTCAGAATCAAGAGAAATTGTAATGACCCAGCCAACTTCAAATTGGAAGCTGATGCACTCACTTCCCGATTCCTAGAAAGAGGCTACACCAAAACCTCTCTACGCAAGGCATACAATCGGGCCAACAACAAAGATAGAGAAATGCTTCTCTTCAAAAACAAGCAATCCAGCAAAACTGGAATTGATACTCGCATCATCATCAGATTCACCAACGAACACCAGGAAATTAGAAACATCTTTACTAAGAATTGGCCTATCCTCATGGAAGAACCCAGCACCTCAAAGTTCCTACCACACCACCCACCTATTACTTTCAGGAAAGCAGGTTCCCTCCAACAACAACTGGTACGTAGTGAATTCCAGGAAGGATCAAAAAGAGACCCATGCAAAAACAAAGGCACCTTTCCATGCGGAGACTGCGCTCAATGCCCTGTCATCCGCCAAATAACCAATACTATCTTACCGAATGGAGAACCATTTCAACCCAAGCACTTTTGCAACTGCAAAACCAAAGGAATAATATACATGATGACCTGCGAATGCGGGTCCTTCTACATAGGAAAGACCCGACAGGAATTTGGGAAGAGGGTCAACCAACACCTCCAAACTATGCACATTGGCAATTTCTATGTGCCTTTAGGCAGACACGTAAGGGACAAGCACAACTACAAAATGCCCAAAATTAACTTCATGGCCCTGGACAGGATCCACATCCCACTACGTGGGGGGGACTGGAACAAAACGTTATTACAACTAGAAATGCGTTGGATTACTCTTCTCAAGGCCACCATCCCACCAGGGCTAAATGAAGCCCAAAGTTATCGTCCATTTCTCCCAGGTTTCTCTTCCGGCAAAAAAGACTAAACTCATACCAAGGAAATCCACCTCCATTTAGACCAACCTACAATTGGCCATTTTTTGGCCATCCTACTCCCCAATACATGCTGAAAACATGATACCGGGATACCTGACCATAGAATACCCTCCCTACTCGGACCCTATCCAGACCGTCTCACATCCCCTCTCCCTTCATGATTATTATTGCTGCAACTCTCTATATATATCAATATACATTATATCTTGTTTATTTAATTAATCCTCTTCATATGTACTTAATTGGTATTTACACGTCTGTACATATACTGCCATGACACTGTTCATCCACTTCCTTTGCTTATTTCCTGCACTCCAGGAACTCCCGGCACGGAAAGCCCCGATTCCCCTTTTGGATCGGGGCATTTTTAAGCCAATCGGTCGGTCCTGCACCCTCCACTATCCCCCTTGGGATTTTTTGGCTTTCCTCCGTGTCGGCGGCCGCAGGGGCACGTCCGCACGGCTACAAGGGATGCCGCATCTGCCGCGTGCAGACGCATCTCACGTCAGACCACGGACACCGCCCATAGGCGTCACACAGCGCATCACTGCGCATGTGCGACAGCCTTTAAAAGGCCGGGGAACACCTCCAGATCCTCAGTCTCTCCCGGATTGCAGGAGGACAGGACCTGGAGGCAACATGCTGCAACACCATACCAATACCTTCTACAAAACGTAAGCATGGACTTGAAAAGATGTACCAACATCTCTCCATCAAGTCCTTACTTTTCAAACCTTCAGTACTGCATTCAAGGATGTTTATTTATTTTTACCTCAAACCATCCTTTACTTTACTATGCATCTTTCTTATATACCTTGCACCTCAGATGACTCCCATCAATGTGCAAACACCACAGATGATCTCCATCAATGTGGAAAGTTATACACTATAGCCACATTGAACTACATTGGACCAGAAAACACGTGGCCCAAGAAGTAATTATTACTATTATTTTTATACTACTTTTCACCAACAACTCTTCAGGTTGTTTCACTTGTGGCTCCAACTACAACTATACTGCACTTTTCTCACCCAATACAGCATTGTTCCTGCAGCTCCTGGAAAAAGTCTGGGAAAGCAATACTCCAGAAAGTGGACAAAAAATATGTATGTTTATCTACTATTCTATATATAACTTAAACTTGAGCAAATATATGCTACTATTTCTGACAATTCATTGTACTTATTCCTAGAATCGGTAACATCCTTGATAAAGGCCGCTACTAGGCCGAAACATGTTGGAATACCGATCAGGCCCCTCTCTGCAACCATTTCCCATTCTTTGATATGAGGAACAGCAGAGCAGGACCATCTACCTTTCTTGTCTAAGTCACTATTTTCACGTGTAACCACACCTACTACTCTTTTCTCTTCACTATCACAATGGGACTTTACCCATTAATTCACTCAAATCTCTGTATATAATTATACATGCGAATAAATTTTATCTACAAATTGTACTACTACTGTTTACTCGTTTTACTCCTGCCCTTAAAATCCCATACTTGACTTGAGGCACCACAAATCGACAAACTATACTCTCGGGATGGTGGCAGAAACTATTTCTTTCCCTTCCAGCTAAGATCCAAAAAACATTTCTTCGAAAAAAACATTTTTAAAAACAATTTTTTTAAATCGTCTTTAAAGGAGCACTGATTTACTGTTTTTTATGAGGCTTAAAGTGAAACTATAAAAACGAAAAATTCCTTCAAATATCGTGCCTGGGGGGTCCCCTGAATGTGCCTGTAAAGTAGTGCATCTCTACGATGTATGTAGCCTGCTGCAGCTATACTGATATTTCTAAAGCAAAAAATGTCATATACAAATATACATACAAGTTTCAAATCGCATGTACTTGTCATACAGGTGCAGAAAAATTGGGCTTTGCTTGTTGATGGTGCCTGGACACCGTAACCCCTCGCAGTTACTCTTGCTGTGTGAAGGAACGGGCCCTGCTGCTAAGAAATCCATACAAATATGAAATCGTATGTACTTGTCATACAGGTGCCAAAAATTGGGCCTTTGGTGTTGCTGGTGCCTGAACACCATAACCAATCCCTCACAGTTACTCTTGCTGGGTGCAGGAATGGGACCTGCTGGTAAGAATTCCATGCAAATTTGAAATCGCATGTGCTATACAAGTGCCAAAAATTGAGCCTTTGCGGAAGGTGGTGCCTGAACACCGTAACCAAGGCCTCGCAGTTACTCTTGCTGGGTGCCTGAACGGGACCTGCTGGTAAGAATTCCATGCAAATGTGAAATCGCATTTCCTATACAAGTGCCAAAAATTGGGCCTTTGCGAAAGGTGGTGCCTTAACACCATAACCAAGGCCTTGTAGTTACCCTTGCTGGGTGCCCGGTGGTGGTGCCTGACCTGCTGGTAAGAATTCCATGCAAATTTAAAATCGCATGTGCTACACAGGTGCCAAAAATTGGGTCTTTGGTGTTGGTGGTGCCTGAACACTGTAACCCCTCACAGTTAGCAGGGCACAGGGACAGGGCCTGCTGTTAAAAATGACATACGACATTTAAATTGTATGCACCTGTCATACAAGTGCAGAAAAATTAGGCCTTGGGGGTTGGTAGTGACCTAAACCAAAAACATTGTTGGAAGCTAGCAGAATCAAGGTAGAGGAAAAGCATAGGCAGCATATGCAGTCTTCAAGGGATGGCAGACCCCTAGCAAATTCAAACTTTTACATCAACATCAGGGGCCTGATGAGTGAACGCTTCTACAGGGAGCTCCGTCTCTATAGCTGGAGAATCTGTTGTCATCCATCGCTCAGATCCCCCATCACTGTACCTGTAGTGCCGCAGCCATCCCTCTGTGCTCCCCTATACAAGCCAGACTGAAGATCTTCGCTCTAGGCGTCCGGGATCCGGAGCTCCGGGATCGGGGGGCCTACACCGCTGCTGAAGCCGCGGACATGCCTAGCGGTCGCCGCGGTCTGCCGTCCGGCGCGGCGGCGGCTGTTCAAGCTCACACAGACTCTCTGCTTCCATCACACAGGCATCCGCCGCCTGCCCGAGCTCCCGGGACCCGACATCCGTCATCCAGTGTGCTGCAATCGGCGGCGGGAGGGCGCCCGAAGTTGCGGCCTAGTCGCCCTAGAAGCAGCAGCCTCTCCTACGGATATACCTTACACACCAGGCCCAGGGTAAGCCCTCAGCTTCTCACACCGCTCATTCATAAAACCCAGCAGCTGCATACAGACATTGTCCTCCACAATCTCTCCTGCTTGTAGCAGAAGCCGCTCCTTGCTTGCCTACCTCATCATCTGAGCGGCACTTTCCATATACATGTTCATGTGGGAATAGGACTTCTGTCCGGTGATGACCGACCGTAATTAAAGTGAGCTTTGGCGGCACCTTGATAAACTAACCCCCTGGCGATGCCTTCTAAAACACCCAACTTACGCTCAATGTCAGGCAAAAAATCCGGAAAGGGATCCTCATCCAAACTGCCCAGTTCCGGTACTATCAAACGCTTTCTATCTACATGCGGCTCAAGCACTCACACGCGTGGGAGCAGGACTGAGGCCTCGGTATCGGGTGCGGTGTCATCCATCCGTTCCGCATCCCCGCGGGAGCACTCTCCCTCTTCCTCATACTTTTCTGACCCGCTTGAAGAAATGGCAGCTTCTGACATGTCCTCCCTTTTACATGGTTTGAAACAGGAAATTGGGGGCATGTTTCACAATTTGGAACAGTCACTTAAGAAGGAGATTACCGCTGTCCGCACTGAAATGTTCCACATACTGGGCAGGGTGGAGGACACAGAGCGGAGGCAGGACTCACAAGAGGACTCCATTAGAGAGTTACAGGACAAGGTCACGCAACTGGCGGTGGCCCACCGTGCCGCTTTATACAAAATGTAGGATCTAGAAAACCGCAATCGGCGGAATAATGTGCGTATTCGTGGACTCCCCGAAGCTACCAGGGATGACGACCTTGAAGCATCGGTAAGAGGCATATTTAATTCCATCCTGGGGAGGGCTCCCACTGATCCTTTATGTTTTGATTGCACGCATAGAGCGCTTAGACCTCGTAACCTAGCCTCTGACCTGCCTCGGGACGTTATCTGTCGACTGCACTATTTCGAAGACAAAACTGCTATCATGAACAAGCTACGCGGCACTCAAGTTGTTTACTTCCACGGGGGGGGCGTCCCTTAACATCTTTCCTGACCTTTCCAAGGAGACTTTGGAACGACGCCGTGCACTAAAACCGCTCTTGGAACCACTTGGGGCCAATGGCTTCACTTACTGTATCGCTGGGGTTTCCCAGCTTGTCTAATTGCTACCAAGAATGGACATTCTGCTACCCTTCGCTTCCCGGAAGATCTACCGGCCTTCCTCCAGGATGTTGGCCTCCCACCCTTGGATCTTCCAGGGTGGCATGATTGCATTCCCATTTTCACTTTCAAACCAGGTGCCTACTGGAGTAAAACACCTTCCAAGAAAATGCGCACCTCTGCGCCATCTTCTGCTCGTAAACCGGGGATGACCCCTGTGTGAGGTATCCCCTTCTCCCTGCCTGCTGATATGATACTCTTTCTCAGGATTATTTAAGTTCTCTCCTTTCAGGTGCATTCGTTTGCTGTTCTTATCATGACTGTTCACGGTTTCATACACTCATGTTGGGTTTATTATTATTGTCTCCTCTGCCAGGGGGAGGTTATTTTATTTTATGTTTATTTGATGTTCTGTTCTACACATTGTCATTTGCATTTTGGCTTGTTGGGGTGCCGCCGCCGGCTCCCTTCTGAGCGTCTCTACGGGATGATGTTACGCTCCCCTCTCTCCTTTTGGGGGTGGGGGTTCCCGGATCTGGAGCTCTGTTGCACGAGACTTGTTCTCCTGCTCAGCGCCCTATCTCTGGGATCGTCTATCCCCCCAGGGACCACTGCAGTTTACTGCGTGACGATACATGGTGTCCCATTGGACATTGTCTCTGTATTGATCCTTTGTCTTCTCCTCTTTTCTTGCTGTTTCTTCTTCTCTTCTGCCCTCTCCTCTCCTCTCCCCTCCTCCCTCCCCCTTTCTATCCCCCTTTCTATCCCCCTTTCTTTAGGCCCGGGTTCTCAGTGGAGGGGGTGATTGTGGATACCTAATGGTGACCATAAAAGTCTTGTCCTATAATGTTAGAGGCTTGAACACGGCGTATAAGCGTCATCAAGTGTTCCGGGAGCTGCAACGTGAATCTTGTTCTGTTGCATTCCTTCAAGAAACTTATCTCACCCATTCTACTCACGTCAAATTATTCTCCCCACAGTACCCGACCTGGTACTATGCACTTTCACCCTCTAACAAGGCTAAAGGTGTCACTATCGGGTTTCACAAGGACACCCCTTTCCAACTTGATACTATGCTTGCTGATCATAATGGTCGTTATCTTTTCTTAAAGGTTTCAATAGGAAACACCCGCTGTACTCTGGCTAACATTTATGCACTGAATCAGGCTCAGTCCACTTTCCTACACACAACACTTTCTGAGCTGGCGAAGTTTGCTGAAGGTCTCCTGGTTGTTGCTGGTGACATCAACATGGTCCTGGACCCTGTTCTTGACACCTCGAAGGGCCGTTCGAATGTCCCGTTTAAACAGATCGCACGGCTTAAAAAATTGTTACATTCCCTTCAACTAGTTGACGTCTGGCGAATCCTGCATCCTAAAGATGCTGATTTTTCCCACTTTTCCAAAGCCCATGGTTGTTACTCTAGGATTGACAACATTTTTCTGAGCCACTTTCACTTACCCCTTTTGCGATCCGCCTCCATTGGCTGTGCCTCCATTTCGGGTCATGCTCCTGTGATGACCACCCTGCTCCTTCCCTCTCTCCCACCCCGCTCTACTAATTGGAAGCTAAATGACTCGCTTCTCTCAAACCCCACAGATGCAGCTCTCTTATCTTCTGCACTTAACCAATATTTTCTCGAAAATACTACTGAGCATGCATCTCCCTCCTTAGTGTGGGAAGCCCACAAGGCTACTATAAGGGGCAAATTGAATGAGCTGGGGGCGAGGAGGAAGCCAGAACAGGGCCAATTGATCGCTGAGCAGCTTGCCCTAATGGCAGATCTGGAAAAGTCACACAAACTATCATTGCATGTATCCCAACTTCAGGCCTTAACAGAGGCTAGGGAATCCCTACGATCCTTACTTGACAAAGCTACCAAGCGCAAATTTCACTTTTTAGCCCATAAACGTTACGAGAGGGGTGATAAACCCGGTAGAATGCTTGCCAGGTCTCTTAGAGCCCAAAAGTCGGCTGCCTTTATTCAGAAGGTGAAGCTTCCCTCTGGCCTTATGGTCCATTCCTCCCCTGATAGTGCCAAAGGCTTTAGAGATTTTTATGGCAAGCTTTACCATGTAGAAGGTGATCTCTGTCATCTCCCTTTAACTGAAAAACGCAAACGTATTTGGGCCTACCTCAAAAAGGCTAACCTACCAACCCTCTCCAAGCGCTCCCTGCGGAAATTGGAAAATGATTTTTCTGTTGAAGAGTTCCAATTGGCACTAAAATCCACCCAAGTCGGTAAGGCACCTGGCCCTGATGGCTTCACGGTTGCATATTTCAAAAAGTTTGCTGATGTCCTACTCCCTCACTTGACCTCTTATGCCAACTACATTTCTAAATCCTCGGGTTTTTGTCCAGAATCATTAGCTGCTCACATTTCGGTCCTACCCAAGCCGGGCAAAGATCCCACAGAATGTGGCAGTTACCGCCCTATATCCCTCCTGAATGTGGACCTTAAATTGTACTCTAAGGTGTTAGCTAACAGATTACTGCCCTTGATCCCCTCCTGGGTCTCAGCTGATCAGACTGGTTTTATTCCCGGTAGAGAGGCGAGGGACAACTCTCTTCGTGCTCTCTCTCTAATCCACTTTGTCTGCACTAGGTCCCAGCCTACCCTGTTCCTTTCTACTGATGCTGAAAAAGCGTTTGTCAGGGTGGACTGGGACTATTTGTTGACTACCCTCCGTTTTTTTGGCCTTGGCCCCAAAGCTATACAACGTATTGCAGCTTTATATTCCCAACCAACGGCACAGGTGCGGGTTAACGGCCTCCTTAGTACCCCTTTCCCCCTTCATAATGACTCGCCCCTTTTGTTTGCCATTTCCCTAGAGCCCTTTTTAGCCACTATTAGGCATTCCAACGATATACATGGTGTCACTGTGAACCGTCAGACGCATAAATACATCACAAAACCTCCAGCAGCACTGAACGTCCGTTCAGAAAGCATAAAATACATCACAAAACCTCCAGCAGCACTGAATGTCCTTTCAGAAAGAACACTGGAAGCAGGACAGGCCAGTAGCTCTATTGCATATTGAGCAAGTTCTGGCCAGTGGTCCATCCTCAAGACCCAGTAAGCCAGTGGATGGGAAGCTGGAAAGGTAAGTCTGCTCTTGCACCTAGATAATCATGCACCATATGATGGAGACGCTGGTGATGGTTGCTTAAACCTAACAGCCCTGGGTGCTGCTGAGGACAAAAGAACTGTTTAACCACTTTACCACCGGAGGATTTTGCTGTCTTCCGTCCAGGCCACTTTTTGCGATTCGGCGCTGTGCGACTTCAACTGACAATTGCGCGGTCGTGCGACGCCGTACCCAAACGAAATTTACGTCCTTTTTTTCCCACAAACAGAGCTTTCTTTTGGTGGTATTTGATCACCTGTGCAATTTTTACTTTTTGCGCTATAAACAAAAAAAGAGCGTTTATTTTGAAAAAATAACAATATTTTTAACATTTTTTTATATGAAATCCCCCCAAAAAAGATGTAAAAACCAATTTTTTAAAAAATTTTTGGCCAATTTGTTTTCTGCTACCTATGTTTGGTAAAAAAAATCGCAATAAGCGAATTTTGATTGGTTTGCGCAAAAGTTATTGCGTTTACTAACAAAGG
Organism: Pelophylax lessonae; assembly: GCF_965119305.1. Lineage (NCBI taxonomy): Eukaryota > Metazoa > Chordata > Amphibia > Anura > Ranidae > Pelophylax > Pelophylax lessonae. The sequence continues at coordinate 99,148,649 of NC_138770.1, forward strand.
GAAAGATTTCTGTCATTTTTGGTGTTTTTTTTTAACGCGTAATGGCGGCAATCTGCGATTTTTTTTTACGGGACTGCGACATTGCAGCGGACAGATCGGACCCTTGACTGACATTTTTGACACTTTTGGGGGTACCAGTGACATTACTGCAGTAATCAGTGCTATATATATGCACTGTTACTGTAAAAATGACACTGGCAGGGAAGGGGTTAATTTTATTGGAGAGGGAGGGGTTAATGTATGCCTGGTGCTTACTGACGTGTGGGGGGGGGGAGGTGACTGTGTGAGTCATGGACAGATCGGATGTCCAGCTATGCTGAACAGTCCGATCTGTCACTCCCTGTCACTATGGAGATCCGCCCGCTGTGTTTACACACAGCGGGCGGATCTCCAGACTCGATCCCCGACGATCGGGTAAGAGCAGCGGCGGTCGCCGCTGCTCCTCCCCTGGCCCGACTCCCGCTGTGAATGAAAACAGCGGGAGCTAGCCTCCGGCGGCGCGCAAGCGCCGCCCAGAAGGGGGAGTGTCTGACGACGTAGTACTACGTCGTCAGACGATAACGAGCCACTCTGCCGCAGTAATATTACTGTGAGCAGTGGTAAAGTGGTTAAAAGCATCCGTCAGCCGGCCACCTTCTCCACCGCTCCTCCTTTGGCTGAACGATGCCTCAGAAACACGTCCAGAGAATGTTGACCTCCCAGTGTCTGGAAAGGCGGTACACAATTTTTTTTTCAAGGCCTCCTCAAGATATTTCATCCTCTGCTCCCTCTGCGAAGGCAGGATGCGCTCTGCAACTTTACCCTTGTAACGTGGATCAAGAAGGGTTGCCAACCAGTAATTATCCATCTCCTTGATAGCATGAATCCTTGGGTCCTTTCGTAGGCTTTGCAGAATAAGGGAGCCCATGCAATGTAAGTTTGAGGAGGCATGAGCTTCTGAGTCCTCTGGGTCACTAAGGATGACATTGTCAGCAGGAGCAACCTCTCCCAAACCACGTACAACTCCTGTGGTTTTTGGGGAATCAAAACCATCCCTTGAAGACTGCTGTATGCTATCCTCTTCCTCTACATCCATGCTGTCGAAATCCTCATCCTCCTCCTCCTCCTCCTCCTCCTCCTCCTCCTCTTCCTCCTGTGTGTTTTGTGGCCCTGCAGGAATGATATTTGCATAAAAGGGGCCTTGTGAGGAAAGGAAGTCCTCCTCTTCCTCCTGCTGTTCTGCCTCAAGTGTCCTGTCCATGATTCCACAAAGCGTATGCTCCAGCTGGTAGACTAGTGGGATAGTGTCACTGATGCATGCATCGTCCCGGCTCACCATCCTTGTGGCCTCCTCAAATAGTGACAGGATGGTGCATGCATCCTTAATCAAAAGCCACTGGCGTGGCAAAAAAAAGCCAAGCTCCCCTGACCCTGTCTTTGTGCCGTACTCACACAGGTCCTCATTGATTGCCCTCTGCTGCATGTGCAGCCACTGCAGCATTGCTAGCGTTGAGTTCCACCTGGTGGTCATGTCACAAATGAGGCGTTTGGTGGGCAGGTTGAATTCCCCTTGAATGACAGATAAACGAGCACTGGCATTGAACGAATGGCGGAAATGGCCAAAGACTTTTCTGGCCTGCCTCGGGAGAGCGGAGAGAGGGTTGGTACCATTGTCGCATACAACCATTCCTGGCTCAAGCTGTCATGGCGTCAACCATCTCTGAGCCTGCCCCTGCAGAGCTGTCAGAATCTCTGCACCGGTGTGACTACTATGCCCTAGACAGACCAACTGAAGCACAGCATTGCATCTTTTAACCTTTTTTTAAACTGCTTGCATAGCCCCTTGAATGCTTAGGGAGCACTGCTGCTTCAGAGGAAAATTGAGCAGAAGAGGACATGGAGGAGTAGGAGGAGGAGGAGGAGGAGGTGGTGGAGTAGCCAGATGTGGCAGAACCAGCACCAGCTTTTTGGAGGTGTGGTGGCAAAACAAGCTGCAAGACTGAACCCTGTAGTTTCATTGTGTGGGCGATAAGACAGGGAAAGGCAGGCGATCCAGGCAGGGCGAGAGTAGTTTTTTTTTTTTGAGTCAGACAATGCAGAGAGACATTCCTAGCAGTGTAGAGAGGGACATGTTCCTGTGTGAGGTAGGGATAGATTGATTTCTTTACATCAAATCAGACAGTATAGCGCCAATGAGTGAGTAGCAGTGTAGGGAGGGCCAAGGTTCCTGTGTGAGGTAGGGAAAGCTGTCTTTCTTTACATCAGATACCAGTCACAGTATTGTTCATCGAGTTTCTGCAACATTCTAAAATATTCAGAGACCTGTAGGAATAGAGGTCACTGCTGATATCAGCCACAACTGAGCAAAGGTTACTGTGGCTGATATCTGCATCGATCTCTATTCCTACAGGTCTGTGATCCCTATAGAAAGATCCACAACTGAGCAAAGGTTACTGTGGCTGATTTCTGCAGTGAACTCTATTCCTACAAGTCTGTGATCCCTATAGCCAGATCCACAACTGAAAAAGGTTACTGTGGCTGATTTCTTCAATGATCTCTATTGCTACAGGTCTGTGATCCCTATAGAAAGATCCACAACTGAGCAAAGGTTACTGTGGCTGATATCAGCAGTGATCTCTATTCCTACAGGTCTGAGACCCCTCCACTGCTACTTACTCACTGGCGCTATACTGTCTGATATGATGTAGGGCTGGGCAATAAATCGATTTAATCAATTTATCGATTTTGTAGTGTAAAATGATTTTTATTTTGCAAACTCGAGTTTTTTGCCACAATAGTTTTTTCCGACTTTTCCGCGTTTCGCCCTTGTGCGTTACCATAGCGCGATATGAGCCAGCCCCCACCCCACGTAACCAACAGTACACACACACTAGAGGTCACTCAGGGGCCCCCATGGCCTGCATGCGGGACACTTACCTATACAGCCGCCCTGGGCTCCAGCCAGCTCCTAGTCCGCTGCACACCGCACAGCCAGGCCCGGGAACCGGCCACAACACACCGAGAACTCCCCAGTAACCGGACCAGCGCCGCTGCCGCTGCCATCTCTGCTCAGAGTCTACGAGGAACGAGCCAATCAGCGGCCACCGCCAGGCCTGGATGTGACGTCAGCTGCCGGGAGAGGAAGCGGACGGTGCGTCTGAGGGGAGGCGGGGTTATACCTGTACAGGGGCTGTTATAGGTACAGAGACTAGCCACACCTGTACAGCGCTTCTCCTCAGACCTCCACACAGGTGTGAGCTCTCCTCCTGTGAGCCTTCCCTCCCCGCTCAGCGCCGCTCATTCCACACAGTCCTTGTGCGTTACCATAGCACGACATGAGCCAGCCCCCCCCCCCCCCCCCCGCGTAACCATAGACAGTAAAAGAAGCGCGTAACACAGTCAAAAAAACAACGTGGCAGCGTGGCTATATGTCTGCCACAGGCATGTTTCATTTTTTATATTCACAGTTCACACTATACTGAGAACAGTTTATTTTTTTAATTGTAATGTTATGTTACAAAATTTGTAATTATCTGATTTCTTGAACAGAAAATTTAAGCTACTGTGAAGTTGTTGCACTTTTGCTTAAACCTGGGTTAAAGCTTGAAATGGTTGAATGACAGAGCCTCATTTACTTTTTGTTTTGGGATTCTACGCATTTTAACTCTTGAGGTCAATCATAGCAATAAAGTTGCACTTTTGACACTATATCTGATGTCTGCTGTCATTTTTTTAAGTGCATTGAAAAAAAATCGAAAATGAATCGAAACAAATTTTTCTTTAAAAATCAAAGATTTTTTTTTAGGCAAAATCGCCCAGCCCTAATATGATGTAACGAAATCAATCTATCCCTACCTCACACGGGAACCTGTCCCTCTCTACACTGCTAGGAATGTCTCTCTGCATTGTCTGACTCCAACATAAACTACTCTCGCCCTGCCTGAATCGCCTGCCTGTCCCTGTCTGATCGCCCACACAATGATACTACACGCTGCGGCTGTGCGAGCAGCCTTTATGTAGTGTGGGGCATGTACTTGGCCCATGAGCCATGATTGGCTAAAGGCAGCCTGCCTTTAGTCAAAACATGGAAGAGATCATTTGATTGGCCAAAGCATGATGTCAGGGTGTATGCTTTGGCCAATCACATAACTCGCTGCAAGCGCGGCGCGCATGCAGTGCATTATGGGAAACTTGAATTTGCCGCGAAGAAGCACATTTTTTTGTCATTCAACGAACGATCGAATTGGCGATGTTCGAGTCGAACTTACCTTCGACTCGAACTCGAAGCTCATCCCTACTTACTCAATAAAAAAGTCCAGGGTATTTTTATTTTTGTATTTATTGTGGAACTTGTATGGGAGAAGGGATTAGTGAGATATTCCAACTGAACTATTTACAGTTGATAAGGACAACTCTCACTTGGCCTCACCAGGTTTCTTGTTGTTACTTGTGGAAGCAGTCACACTGCTTAAACCATACTGCCACATGTATGGAAGGGTTAAAACTTCTTGCTCTCTCTAGCAGCAGACTTGATGCAACTACATTATCTTCAGGACACTCTCTAGCATCCCCTTTACTGACATCTGTACTCACTATATGCAGAATCAGATCCTTCCAGTGTCTCCGTTTCAGTCAGCTCTTCTCTGACTCTCAGACCCTCACATCGACCACCTGAGGCAGCATGGCAACTTCTACAGAGGAGGGGCAGCTGCCCTCTACCCCTGGAACCCTGCTCTCCAGCTGAAAAGACCTCAAGCACATGTGCCCTTGGCATTTCTACAGTATCCCAGCATGCCCTGAGGCCAATCACCAGGGCTGTACTAAATGCCTGTGCACTCATTTGTCAGGTTTGCCTCCCTATGTGAAACACTTCAGACAAACTGAGCAGCATCCTGCTCTCTGGTAGGCAGAGAACAATAAAAATGTACCTGGCAATCTTACTGGTAAGCAGAAAATATCCAAAACTATACACTCTCTCTAGCACCTACCTAGGAGGGTGCTACACCTGTTCCCAAACCTGCTGTATATTATTTGCCTATCATTATTTTGGAAAATATATTGTAACAGTTTTTTTAACCTTCTTTTGCCTTCACGCACTATTTATCTCTTTATTACGCCATGTCTGCTGTAGAGAAAGTCTTATCAGCCTGGGTTCAGTTCTAGCCAAGTCCCCAATCCTATTTGTTCTGATGTCATACATCCAAGGTGGAGATGTCTTAGTATCGGTGACTCACACAATCAGCTTGTTCGTCTCCCATTAAACATTTACATTTTCATGAACATCAGAAGAGGGAAAAGTGAATAGAGTCACTTGAAATGTTTTACTGGAGCTGATGTGAAGGATTGTAATGCGGGGTGTCCTTTCTGCTAATGGGTTTATTAACATCTTTCATACGGTGATAATTCTTTCTCGGAGATGAAGAGATAGACTCAGCATTGGGATGTTATACTGGCGATCCTTGTACAATTCTCATCTCTGGTCTGAGCCTATGGTACCCAGTATGGGATTTTGTCAGAAAAGGGTTATTCCTTCCAAAATCTAGTCTCCATCTCTATACTGAGTTCCCTGGTCTGCACAGCTGCTGTGACCATTAAAGGGGTTCCCACTTTCTCTTTGCTGAGTACCCAGGTTTGAACACCTGTTATACACATTAAGAGTAATTACAACCATCCCTGGGGTGAGTTCCCAGGTCTGCACACCTCCTGTGCTATTACAGTGCCTTGCGAAAGGATTCGCCCCCCTTGAACTTTGCGACCTTTTGCCACATTTCAGGCTTCAAACATAAAGATATAAAACTGTAATTTTTTGTGAAGAATCAACAACAAGTTGGACACAATCATGAAGTGGAACGAAATTTATTGGATATTTCAAACTTTGTTAACAAACAAAAAACTGAAAAATTTTACTTTCAGTGCAGCAAACTCTCTCCAGAAGTTCAGTGAGGATCTCTGAATGATCCAATGTTGACCTAAATGACTAATGATGATAAATAGAATCCACCTGTGTGTAATCAAGTCTCCGTATAAATGCACTTGCACTGTGATAGTCTCAGAGGTCCGTTTAAAGCACAGAGAGCATCATGAAGAACAAGGAACACACCAGGCAGGTCCAAGATACTGCTGTGAAGAAGTTTAAAGCCGGATTTGGATACAAAAATATTTCCCAAGCTTTAAACATCCCAAGGAGCACTGTGCAAGCGATAATATTGAAATGGAAGGAGTATCAGACCACTGCAAATCTACGAAGACCTGGCAGTCCCTCTAAACTTTCAGCATATACAAGGAGAAGACTGATCAGAGATGCAGCCAAGAGGCCCATGGTCACTCTGGATGAACTGCAGAGATCTACAGCTGAGGTGGGAGACTCTGTCCATAGGACAACAATCAGTGGTATACTGCACAAATCTGGCCTTTATGGAAGAGTGGCAAGAAGAAAGCCATTTCTTAAAGATATCCATAAAAAGTGTCGTTTAAAGTTTGCCACAAGCCACCTGGGAGACACACCAAACATGTGGAAGAAGGTGCTCTGGTCAGATGAAACCAAAATCGAACTTTTTGGCAACAATGCAAAATGTTATGTTTGGCGTAAAAGCAACACAGCTCATCACCCTGAACACACCATCCTCACTGTCAAACATGGTGGTGGCAGCATCATGGTTTGGGCCTGCTTTTCTTCAGCAGGGACAGGGAAGATGGTTAAAAGTTATGGGAAGATGGATGGAGCCAAATACAGGACCATTCTGGAAGAAAACCTAATGGAGTCTGCAAAAGACCTGAGACTGGGACGGAGATTTGTCTTCCAACAAGACAATGGTCCAAAACATATAGCAAAATCTACAATGGAATGGTTCACAAATAAACAAATAAACATATCCAGGTGTTAGAATGGCCAAGTCAAAGTCCAGACCTGAATCCAATCGAGAATCTGTGGAAAGAACTGAAAACTGCTGTTCACAAATGCTCTCCATCCAACCTCACTGAGCTCAAGCTGTTTTGCAAGGAGGAATGGGCAAAAATGTCAGTCTCTCGATGTGCAAAACTGATAGAGACATACCCCAAGCGACTTACAGCTGTAATCGCAGCAAAAGGTGTCCTAGGACACTACCTTATTGACTTTACATCCTCTCCTTGTGTTTGCATGAGCTTCTTGTATGTGCTGTGCTTTCCTTTCACACTCCAAAGACATTCTTGTAACTGGAAACCAGCTGCTGTCTAAAATGGTCTTACGTATGTGCATGGGTCTAAAAATCTAACTGCAGCCTACTATGGAAGACTGGTGACACTAATGCAGTTGTGGTATGCATTTCAGTCATGGAGCCCAAGAAAAAATTAGATTCCAAGGTTTAAAGTGCACCAATGGTCATGGTAGTAGGGAAGGGAAGAGTAGCAGGAGGAAAGGGAACACAATAAGGTGGGTGGGAATGCTAAGGCACCATTTTTTTTAATTTTTGTAATTTGCTGTGCAAATGTTTCAGCATTTGAGAGCTGTCACAAATAATCCTCACAATAGGGTTTATTTACTAAAGGCAAACAGACTTTGCAAGAGAATTTTACCCAGAGCTTAGTAAATAAGTTGAAGATCTGCTGGCTACCATCGATCTGCTGGCTACCATCATCCAATCATATTCAAAAATGCTGTTTTTTCTTTTTTTTTTTAAATTTTCCTTAAACATGCTTTGGTATCCTTTGAAAATGATGTTTTACGATATTCACTAAGCTCTGAGGAAAATCCTCTTGCAAAGTGTAATGGAACCGATGCACAATGTGCTTGCGTTCTTCCGTCAGTATACGGCATCCTCCAGTCTTGAACATAAATATCAGATATTCTAGCCACACCCATACAAAACTAGCTGAGAATAGCTTGTATCAGATCTGGAATCGACAACTTTATTAAACAGTCTCACACACAATATATACAGCACAGGTAAAAATCCCCCTCCTGATCAAATTACCACACCAGGTCAGGTGCCTGATTACATTATCATATGCAGATGAAATTGTGTACAGAAATATAATTATCATATCTAAAGAACAACCAGCACAGTATTTTACTTTTCCACCAGTAACTAATAGATGACAGTGATTCAACCAACCTGAGCCAATTAACTAGCAGACTGTTTTCGAGCTCCTGAAGTACAGTACACATTATCATAAGTGTAAACACAGAACCCACAGTAGATAACAGGTGAGTAAATCAGCATATTTACAATGTGTGGAAGACAGGTAGTTGAGCTGATGATATTCGCATCTGCTATGAGTCTGACTGTGCAAAGCAGTCTCTTATTGGCAATAGGCAGCTAGGCCTTAACATGAATCCATCTAGAGTCCCAGAGTCTTCATTCCTCTGTTCTGTTCCTGGAGATATATTGTTGACAAATATTACTGTTCCATTTGAGTAATCCAAACCATATTCTCAGTGTCCATTAGGTCCATCATTTTCTTGGTCTCCATGTGTCCCTTATAAACACAGGGTGACTTAAACATAAGAGGGGCCCAGGGGGCTGAGAGAGGGATTTCCCAACCTCTCTAAGCTAAGCTGGGTTCCGTGGGCCCCCCAATCAAAGTAAACAGCCTAATTGCCTTTTGTAAGTTAACCCCGATGTGTTCAATAGGTTTGTTTTCTATAATTATCAGCTCTATCTACTGGCCATAATGCAATCGTTTCCTGAAATATCTCACCCAGGAAAATACAACATTATGACCACTAGATGGAGTTTACGATGATAGGAAATAAACATGAGCTTAATCTAAAGTATTGGTAAGACCTCCCCTGGAATATGTGGTGCAGTTTTGGGCACCAGTTTACAAAAATGCTATTAGGGAACTGGAGTAGGTCAGAGCAGAGAAGGGCAACCAACCATAGTGTCCCTTTTCAAACTGCTTATTTCATAGAAGCTATTCATTTTATGCTATTTAAATGATATTAGGTTTACACAAGGGTAATGATTTTTTTCAGTTTCATATTTTTTTTCTCTCAATATATTCATCACTTTTCTTTACACATACTTAACCACTTAAGCCCCGGAGGATTTGGCTGCTAAACGACCAGGGGGTATTTTGCGATTCGGCACTGCGTGACTTTAACGGACAATTGCGCGGTCGTGTGATGCTGTACCTAAACGAATTTGACGTCCTTTTTTTCCCACAAACAGAGCTTTCTTTTGGTGGTATTTGATCACCTGTGCGATTTTTTGATCACGCGCTATAAACAAAAAAAGAGCGTCAATTTTGCAAAAATAACAATATTTTTCACATTTTTTTATATGAAATTCCCCCCCAAAAAAAAATGTAAAAATCAACATTTTTTAACATTTTCGGCCAATTTGTTTTATGCTACCTATGTTTGGTAAAAAAAAATCGCAAAAAGCGTATTTTTATTGGTTTGCGCAAAAGTTATCGCGTTTACTAACAAAGGGAAAGATTTTTGTCATTTTTGTTGTTTTTTTTTTTAACGCGTAATGGCGGCGATCTGCGATTTTTTTGCGGTACTGCGACATTGCGGCGGACAGATCGGACCCTTGACTGACATTTTTGAAACTTTTGGGGTTACCAGTGACATTTCTACAGTAATCAGTGCTATACATATGCACTGTTACTGTAAAAATACACTGGTAGTGAAGGGGTTAACTTTATTTGAGAGGGAGGGGCTGTGTGTGTCCCTAGGGGCGTGATTGTTACTGTGATGAGCTGTAGGGACACTGATCAACGTTTCTACATTGTAACGGCAAGCGGTTAATGATGTTATTAGTACACTCTAAGTTTAGTGTTTTATACAAAAAATTGTACTGTAACGCTATATATTCTCGGTTCCATTCTTTTTCCATGTATTTTTGTTTGGTGATCTGTATTTTCCTCCAATAAAAATAGTTTGTAAACAAAAAACAAACTGATAAGAGGCATGGAGGAGCTCAGCTATGAGGAAAGATTAGAAGAACTGAATTTATTCTCTCTGGAGAAGAGGAGATTGAGGCTGCATTCACATGTCAGCGTATTGATCGCAGGCAGAATCGCAGAGATTCCGCCCGCGATTCGGAAATCATTGCAAATCGCGGGACGCATGTGCATTGCCCGTGATTTGAAATAGCACCCCAAACGCTGTGCGATGTTGCCGCGATTTCCGCCTGCCGAATCGCGGCAACATCGCGCAAAAAAAATCGCGGGACGCATTACGCTCCAAAGAAGCTCTTGTACTTTTTTGGGCGTAATTCGTCCCGCAAATTTTTTTTGCGCGATGTTGCCGCGATTCGGCAGGCGGAAATCGCGGCAACATCGCACAGCGTTTGGGGTGCTATTGCAAATCACGGGCAACACACATGCGTCCCGCGATTTGCAATGATTTCTGAATCGCGGCAAATTTTGCCCGCGATCAATACGCTGACATGTGAATGCAGCCTTAGGGGAGATATGACCAACATGTATAAATACATAAGAGATGGTAATGATCATCATGTATAAATAAATAAGGGGGGATATGATCACCATTTATAAATACATAAGGGGGATATGATCACCATGTATAAATACATAAGGGGGATATGATCACCATGTATAAATCCATAAGGGGAGATATGATCTCCATGTATAATTACATAAGGGGGATATAATCACCATGCATAAATACATAAGGGGGATATGATCACCATGTATAAATACATCAGAGGGGATATGATCACCATGTATAAATACATAAGGGGGATATGATCACCATGTATAAATACATAAGAGGGGATATCATCACCATGTATAAATACATAAAGGGGGGATACGATTACCATGTATAAATACATAAGGGGAGATATGATCACCATGTATAAATACATAAGAGGGGATATGATCACCATATATAAATGCATAAGGGGTATATGATCACCATGTATAAGTACATAAGGGGGGGGGGGGGAGTATGATCACCATGTATAAATACATCAGAGGGGATATGATCACCATGTATAAATGCAAAAATACATAAGGGGTGATATGTCAAATACATAAGGGGGGATATGATCGCTATATATAAATTATGGTTTTACCCAGCCGAGAGTTGAACTGTCTATGGTTGACCATAGAACAATTTTGGCCAGCTCAGTTGATTGTTTAAAAAAAAAAATGTTGGATGCATTCCTAAATGCACAAAATGTAACTGAATATTTAGAAGAAATAACACCAGAAATTGTTTATTTAAGGATTATTAGGGGATCAATGTGCAATTTATTCCCAATGGAACAAATTGGATCCTATGCTGCTTTATAAGGGTTTTTTTTACTTTCTGTAGACCATCTGTGGGATAGGATTTTGTATATGGAGATTTGCAATTTATATTTTATTTATTTTCTATCTTACTAACTGTATATCTATTGAGCAATCTATTTTTCAACCAAACAGACTGTAATAAGGCTTTGCCTTCAATCTCACCACAATACAAATCAGGAGTCCAGTATATAACACATGATGCTTAATTGCTCCAGGAGGCAGCAAATCTCTTTTTTCAGATAAGCCTGGCCGATCTCAAACACTCAGTCAGAGGTAATAACTGGTGATGAGGTGTGGCTTACATCTGGGGATTCATTACAGAGCATTGCAGAAAGTGGCAGAATATATGTCAGTTGAAATGATGTGTGGAGATAATGTACATATAGATTACCTAAACTGTCCTGGAAACACAATATATAGTAATATACAGTGGGTACGGAAAGTATTCAGACCCCCTTAAATTTTTCACTCTTTGTTATATTGCAGCCATTTGCTAAAATCATTTAAGTTCATTCTTCTTCCTCATGAATGTACACATAGCACCCCATACTGACAGAAAAACACAGAATTGTTGACATTGTTGCATATTTATTAAAAAAGAAAAACTGAAATATCACATGGTCCTAAGTATTCAGACCCTTTGCTCAGTATTTAGTAGAAGCCCCCTTTTGATCTAATACAGCCAGGAGTCTTTTTGGGAAAGATGCAACAAGTTTTTCACACCTGGATTTGGGGATCCTCTGCCATTCCTCCTTGCAGATCCTCTCCAGTTCTGTCAGGTTAGATGGTAAACGTTGGCGGACAGCCATTTTTAGGTCTCTCCAGAGATGCTCAATTGGGTTTAAGTCAGGGCTCTGGCTGGGCCATTCAAGAACAGTCACGGAGTTGTTGTGAAGCCACTCCTTCGTTATTTTAGCTGTGTGCTTAGGGTCATTGTCTTGTTGGAAGGTAAACCTTCGGCCCAGTCTGAGGTCCAGAGCACTCTGGAGAAGGTTTTTGTCCAGGATATCCCTGTACTTGGCCGCATTCATCTTTCCCTCAATTGCAACCAGTCGTCCTGTCCCTGCAGCTCAAAAACACCCCCACAGCATGATGCTGCCACCACCATGCTTCACTGTTGGGACTGTATTGGACAGGTGATGAGCAGTGCCTGGTTTTCTCCACACATACCGCTTAGAATTAAGGCCAAAAAGTTCAATTTTGGTCTCATCAGACCAGAGAATCGTATTTCTCACCATCTTGGAGTCCTTCAGGTGTTTTTTAGCAAACTCCATGCGGGCTTTCATGTGTCTTACACTGAGGAGAGGCTTCCGTCGGGCCACTCTGCCATAAAGCCCCGACTGGTGGAGGGCTGCAGTGATGGTTGACTTTCTACAACTTTCTCCCATCTCCTGACTGCATCTCTGGAGCTCAGCCACAGTGATCTTTGGGTTCTTCTTTACCTCTCTCACCAAGGCTCTTCTCCCCCAATAGCTCAGTTTGGCCGGACGGCCAGCTCTAGGAAGGGTTCTGGTCGTCCCAAACGTCTTCCATTTGAGGATTATGGAGGCCACTGTACTCTTAGGAACCTTAAGTGCAGCAGAAATCTTTTTGTAACCTTGGCCAGATCTGTGCCTTGCCACAATTCTGTCTCTGAGCTCTTCAGGCAGTTCCTTTGACCTCATGATTCTCATTTGCTCTGACATGCATTGTGATCTGGAAGGTCTTATATAGACAGGTGTGTGGCTTTCCTAATCAAGTCCAATCAGTATAATCAAACACAGCTGGACTCAAATGAAGGTGTAGAACCATCTCAAGGATGATCAGAAGAAATGGAAAGCACCTGAGTTAAATATAGGAGTGTCACAGCAAAGGGTCTGAATACTTAGGAACATGTGATATTTCAGTTTTTCTTTTTTAATAAATCTGCAACAATGTCAACAATTCTGTGTTTTCTGTCAGTATGGGGTGCTATGTGTACATTCATGAGGAAGAAGAATGAACTTAAATGATTTTAGCAAATGGCTGCAATATAACAAAGAGTGAAAAATTTAAGGGGGTCTGAATACTTTCCGTACCCACTGTATATATCATATGACTGTACTAAATCATTTCATATGTTCTGCATGGACATAATGACCCATAACCATTGATCGAAGGGCCAGATGTCAAAAACTTGCCGTGTACTTGTCAGAGAAAAAGATGACTTTCCCTATGGCCTGATGAGGGATATATAGAAGGTGGAATTAAACAAAACATACTGGGGTTGATTTACTAAAACTTGAGAGTGCAAAATCTGATGCAGCTCTGCATAGAAACCAATCCGCTATTAAGGTTTTTTTTGTTTTTTAAAGTGTTACTAAACCCACAACATTAAAATCTGTATGTATATGCAGTAAAGCAGGGGTCTTCAATCTTTGGCCCTCCAGTTGTTCAGGAACTACAATTCCCATCATGCCTATTCATGTCTGTGAATGTCAGAGTTTTACAATGCCTCATGGGATGTGTAGTTCCTCAACAGCTGGATGACCGAAGTTTGAGGATCCCTGCAGTATGCTTGTTATACGCACTGTGGAACCTAAAGGGTTAATCCTCTGCATTGTGTAGAAAGACTGTTTGATCCTGTATGCACAGATCCTCTTCTTCCAGTGACTCCAGAACAGGTCCAGATAAGACCAATCAATGATGCTGTACAGCCCTGCTGCTTGTGTCCTGGCAACCAAAGATGCTATGTGGCCCAACTGCCAGTGTCCTAGCAACCAAACACTCACAGCCTCATTGGTTGCTTGGACACTGGTTGCTGAGTCACACAACATCATTGGTTTTTATGGCGCAGGCAGCTGTCTGCACCATAACAACCAATGATGCTGTACTTTCCAGCTGCCTGCATCCTAACAACCAATGACCAGTGTCCTATCAACCAAAGACACACAGCATCATTGATTGCTAGGATTCTGGCAGCTGAGCCTCACAGTGTCATTGGTTGTGATGGTGCAGGCAGCCAGTGATGTTGTGCAATCCAGCTGCCTACAGCTCAGTATCCAATGATGTTGTGTGGCCCAACTGCCAGTGTCCTAGCCATCAAAGACTCACAGCATTATTAGTTGCTAGGACCCTGGTGCCTGAGCCATAGAGCATCATTGCTTGTTATGGTTTAGATGGCTGTCTGCACCATACCAAACAATGATACTATACAACTCAGTTATCTGCATTCTAGCAACCAATGATGCTGTTCAGCCCAGCTGCCGGTATCCTAGCAACCAAAGGCATACAGCATCATTGGTTGCTAGGAACTTTGCTGGAAGCGGATTGGTTTCATTGTAGAGCTGTAGCAGATTTTGCAATCTCCAGTTTTAGTAAATCAACCCGAGTGTGATTGGTCATCACAGTAATCACATGGTACAGAGCTGATTGGATTGGCCTTGCACACTGGGGTTGATTTACTAAAACTGGAGAGTGCAAAATCTGGTGCAGTTGTGCATGGTAGCCAATTATAGCGTTTAGTGTTTACATTGTAGAGCCCGCTGTAGGAGGAACTCATTTGTTAATTTTTATGTGTTTGTTTCATGTGCGTTGCCCTTCCATGTGTTCTTTGCTATGAAGGCCATATATAGGTGGGGGCAGAAGCCATTTTCTGTGTATTTAATATATACTGGTGAGTGGACATACTGGATGCCTTTGCTGTTGTACCATTGGCTGGGCATTCATTATGCCCCCAAGTACCTTTAGGAGGGTTGGGCTACCTCCAGGCTCACCTGCCCCCTATCTATCCATTAGCTTGCATGTTCTTCCACTGTGAAGACTCCCATAAATTTACAAGAGTTAGGACTGCAGGTAATACAGGGTGCCGTGGAGTGGCCCTGCAGCTTACACATGCGTTTGCAAATGTGTGCTAACTAAACCCCTGTTTTGACGCAAACTGTTAAACAGGCTAGTTTGGTTGGTAAGCAAACTGGATGGCAAATTGAACTGGGAATTTTTATCTGTTTGTCTCATGTGCGTTGCCCTTCCATGTGTTCTTTGCTATGAAGGCCAGTTATAGGTGGGGGCAGAGGCCATTTTCTGTGTTAGTAGATAAACCCCTATGTGTCCATGCACACATAGGCATTTACACGCGTATTAGAAGAGGTAGAAAAAAAAACCCATCACTAGTGCGTTCAGGAGAGAAGATTTTGGGCAAAAAAAACACGGAACATGCATAAACACACCTGGACCCTGGGCGCCTTTAGGCACGTTTGTGCAGTAATCAGGGCTTTTTTTCACAGATAATAGGTGCAGGAACTCCCCCCTTCTGAGTCACCCTTCACCTCTGCTCCCTACCCACCTCTGAGCACTGTCTCTTGGCTCCGCCCCCTACCCACCTTCCCAGTATCGCCCTTTTTAGAGAATACAGAACCAAGTATCGTTTTGTGCTACTAAGTAATTTGTATGGAATTTGAAAGATCCCACCCCAGCAACCATAGACCCCCCACATAATAACAGACCTGCCCCCCAGCAATGATGTACCCCTTGCAACAAAATACTACCCCAGCAAAAACAGATCCCGCCAGCAACAACACATCTCCTAGCAGCCAGCATTAATAGATCCTCCAGCAGCCAGCAACGATATATTCCCACAAACAACAAAAGACCTGCCACCCAGCAACAATGTACTCCCAGCAACAAAATACCCTTCCCAGAAAACATAGACCCCACCAGCAACAACAGATCTCCTAGCAGCCATCATCAATAGATCCTCCAGCAGCAAGCAACAAAAGACCTCTCCCTTAACAGTAGATCCTTCCCAGCAACATAAAACCCCTGCCTACCCAGCAACAATAGCCCCCACACAAAAATAGATGCCCGCCAGTGACAATAGATTCCCAGCAGCCAGCATCAATAGACCCTCCAATACACCCCAGCAATCCTTGCCATAAGATACTGTCTGTGCTGGAGGTGCCGGAACTGCGTTCCCCCGCGTTCCCGCTGAAAAAAAGGCCTGGCGGTAATGCATTCTACACACAAACATGCATAAATGGCTTTTTCCGTGTTTTTAAAAAGTTCTCCTGGCGTTCAGAGGAGCTGAGCAAAAGCTCTGGGTGTATGAGGTCCAAGGGTAACTTTCTATCTGTCCCAGCAGAAGAGAGCCCTTAATGGAATACTAATTTGTCAATGTTTGTGTGTCCCGCATAAAAATTGTTTGCTGAAGATAAGAGGCAAATGAACAAAAAAAAAATCTCTAAGTCTGACTTAGGTGAACAGCAACGGTGACAACATAATAGGTTACACATAGATCTTGTGTCAATAATTACAGTGGAAATAATAGCTCCTGTTCACACACACCATACAGATAAAAACAGAAACAGGATTTGTTTTTATGCTGTGTAATTGTTCAATGGGTGATATGTTATCAGTCAGAAAAATGGCGAGCGCTTAGAAACAGCTGAATGTACCTGCGCAGAAATACTGTTGTTAATTGTATTGTTATATTATTATATTTAACCTGGACTCCAGGCAGATAGCAAAGACCTACATTAATGCAGTTCTGCAATCATTAATTCATTCTTAAATGCATTTTTTAAAATGCAAGCAATATAAGCACTTGAATTTGACTTGGTATCAGCCACTTGTGGTTCCTGTACAACAGAGCTCAGAGAAGAATAGGGAGAAGCAGCACAAGGAGCTAGTCAGTTGTGCTTCAGTGCAAGATGCATTCTGATAGAAGGAGAGAGCAGAGTGCCAAAGAGATACGCTTATTATTGTGCATATTCTCCTTACACTGTCCAACCACATGTAGGAGACCTGTTAGTGAAAGAGAAACTGCAGCAAATAAAAATGAGATCCCCCCCACCCACCGTTTTGTTTGGTAGAGCTGAGCAGGGCCGTCTTTAACACAGGGCAAAAGGGCAGCTGCCCTGGGCCCAGTCATTGATGTGGGACCCTAAGAAGCTGCCCCTTTAACCCACACTGCTTGCAAATAGTTGATAAGTGGATTCCGAAGGGCCCAAGAAAAAGTTTGCCCAGGGTCCAATCAATATTAAAGACAGCCCTGGAGCTGAGTAAATATCAGGATGGATGGATGGACAGAATACGCAATTTTTTAGCAGGTAATATATACAGTAGCATATACTGTATGTGGTGCTAACCAAGAAGTGG
The DNA here is from genome assembly GCF_965119305.1 of Pelophylax lessonae. NCBI lineage: Eukaryota > Metazoa > Chordata > Amphibia > Anura > Ranidae > Pelophylax > Pelophylax lessonae. Next base: position 99,165,992 of record NC_138770.1, read on the forward strand.
CATCTTTAAGCAGCCTGGCAGAGTATTCCTCCTGTGGCTGCAGTTCACCTTTCACTGGATAAAGGACAGCGCAAGAGGAGAAACGCACTTAACCACTTGCCGACCGCCGCAAGACTATTTACTGCGGCGGTCAGCCCCTCACAGGCAAAGCGACGTAGGACTACGTTGCTAGCCTGTGAGGCTCTAGGGAGCGAGTGCGCCGCCAGAGGCGCACTCCCACTCCTGCTCGCTCACGGACCCCCCCGCGCGTGTGCCTGGCGGACCTGATGTCCACCGAGCACTCGCGATTGTCCGTTACAGCTGGAGAAAGGCAGGCGGTTAATGTAAACAAGCCGCCTGTCATTCTCCCATGTAAGAATGGAGATCATACGGTTCTGCTATGTTGTAGGACCGTTGATCACTGTTCTTACACCTCAAGCCACATCCCACAACAGTTAGAAGCACGCCCCTAGGGACACACTTAACCCCTCCTTCTCAAATAAAGTTAACTCCTTCCCTGCCAGTGTCATTTTTACAGTAACAGTGCATATGTATAGCACTGATTACTGTAGTAATGTCACTGGTAACCCCAAAAGTGTCAAAAATGTCAGTCAAGGGTCCGCAATGTCGCAGTCCCGCAAAAAAAATCGCAGATCGCCGCCATTACTCGTTAAAAAAAAAACAAAAATGCTTTTTGTGATTTTTTTTACCAAACATATGTAGCATAAAACAAATTGGCCTAAAATGTTAAAAAATTTTGATTTTTACATTTTTTTGGGGGGAATTTCATATAAAAAAATGTGAATAATATTGTTATTTTTGCAAAATTGACGCTATTTTTTTGTTTATAGCGCATGATCAAAAAATCGCACAGGTGATCAAATACCACCAAAAGAAAGCTCTGTTTGTGGGAAAAAAAGGATGCCAAATTCGTTTAGGTATAGCGTCGCACGACCGCGCAATTGTCTGTTAAAGTCACGCGGTGCCTAATCGCAAAATAGGACCTGGTCAGGAAGGGGGTAAAATGTTCCGGGCTTAACCACTTTACGACCGGCGCACGACGATCTACGTCGGCACTCAGCCCCGGCCAGGCAAACTGACGTAGGCCTACGTCAGCACAATTTGCCGGCCCTGTGCGCGCTCCCGCGCGTCCCCGCCGCCGATGATGACTCGATTGGGTTCAGAACCGATCAGTCATCAGGTCCAGGCCAATCATTTTTGGTCTGGACCTGTTGATCGGTCCTGCCCAATCAGATCATCCTCTAAGCCTGTGAAATGTAAACACAGGCTTAGAGGAGATGTGCCCTCCCCCCACAACGGTCTTTTCGGATCCAGCGTGAGAGGAGAGCACATCTTACTGTGAGTATTGCACCAAGCACACCCACACACAGTTAGATAGGCACATTTCACCCCCGATCGCCCCCCCAATTAACCCCTACAGCACCTGACACAACACACACTATATACAGCATATAGCATATACCTATATACCTGTATAAGTGTGATTTGTGAACAGGTGTAGCCCTTGCGACCCCCCCTTTTCCACTCAAATTACCCCCCACCCCCCCCTAATAAAGATTTAACCCACTGATCCCCCCTGAACCCCCCCTGATCACCGCCGTTAACCCCTACACCCTCTGTCACATCAGCACTAATACAAACGCAATATACGGTGTTATTGTATTTTTGTATTAGTGTCATTGTGATCAGAATTAGCGCAGGCGACTAAGTTTCTGTCCCAAGAAGGTTTAGGGTCCCCGCCACCCGCCCAATAAAGATTTAAGCCCCTGACCCCCCCCTGATCACCCCTACACCCCCTGCCATAACACACACCGTATACAGTATATAGCATTTTGCTATATACCCGTATAAGTGTGATTTGTGGTCAGGTCTAGCGCTTGCGACCCCCCTTTTTCCACTTGAATTACCCGCCACCCCCCCCTAATAAAGATTTAAGCCCCTGATCCCACCTGATCCCCCCCTGATCACCGCTAGTTAACCCCTACACCCTCTGTCACATCAGCACTAATACAAACGTAATATACTGTGTTTTTGTATTTTTGTATTAGTGTCATTGTGATCAGAATTAGCGCAGGCGACTAAGTTTGTGTCCCAAGCAGGTTTAGGGTCCCCCCCACCCGCCCAATAAAGATTTAATCCCCTGATCCCCTCCTGATCACCCCTACACCCCCTGCCACAACGCACACTGTATACAGTATATAGCATTTTCTATATACCCGTATAAGTGTGACTTGTGACCAGGTTTAGCGCTTGCCACCGTTCCTTTTATCCTTAGGATACCCGCCAGTCCCTTCCAATAAAGATTTAAACCCCTGATCCCCCCCTGATCACATCCCGTTAACCCCTACACCCTCTGTCACATTAGCACTAATACACACATAATATACTGTTTTTACTGTATTTTGTATTGGTGTCATTGTGACTTGAGGTTGCGCTAGCTAGCTAGTTTCTTTCCCAAAGGAGGTTTAGGGTCCCCGCCACCCCCCCCAGATCCCCAGCGCATAGTTTAGAAGTAACCCCTTGATTGCCACACACGCACGCACGCACGCACGCACGCACCTACACTTCCATTTCTAGTATAGTGTTTGAACAGATCAATATCTGATCTGATCAGAGCTATACTAGCGCCCCCATAGTTTAGGGTTCCCAAAACGCGGTGTTTGCACGATCAGTACTGATTCCGGCCAGCACCTGCGTTTAACCCTTTCACCCAGGCAAGTGTAGTAATCAATAGATTACTGTCACTTGCAAAAAAACACAAGACACAAAACCGCTGTGTTAGCAGAGTCAGGCCTGATCCCTGCTAGCATTAGCAGTTTTTTTTGTAGCGCTTGAAATAGTCTTCGACAACCAGGTGCTTTTATTACCTGTGAGTCGCATCACTGTACGAGTAAATTTAGTTGCCAAAATGACCAAACGTTCGTACAGGGATGAAGAGCTTCTCAGTTATATGCTGACCGAGTCATCTGATAGCGAAGGGGAAGCTACAATGACCGAATTAGTGTCAGTATATGAACCTGATGACGGCAGCGGCTCCCTGACAGATAGCTCCGACGACAGATGGGTCCCTGTTAGACCCAGGCGTACCCGACCCCATTCTGAAGTTGTTGTGATGCAGGAATCGCAGGGTGCTCGTATGGAGCAGAGTGTGGGTACTAGTGCCGCTCATCCTTCTGGCGACCTGGCAAGCGCCAGCGGCCTAGTACAACCTGGACCTAGTACAACCAGCACTGCAGTAAGACCTGGTGACGTGGCGAGTCCCCTAAGTGCAGTTGAAGCTGGTGCGGTGGCTAGCACAAGTAGTGGCCCGCAGCCACCGCGTATTCGAAGACAGGCCCGTAGAGCCCATAGTGCCCTCCCTGATGCGCTGGCATTTCCTAATTGGCAACCCACCGATACTACAGCGCCAGTACTTCCCCCATTCACCGCCCAACCTGGAATCCACGTGGAGACAGCTGGTTTTACGCCCCTGAACTTTTTTGAGCTGTTCTTCACGGAAGATCTTTACAGATCTATTGTGGATCAATCAAATTTGTATGCACAACAGTTCATCGCCGCCAACCCAAATTCACACCTTGCCAGACAATTCGGCTGGAAACCTATAACGGTTTCCGAATTTAAGATCTTTCTGGGCCTTTCCCTCCACATGGGCATAACTAAACAGAGTGAATTGCGGCTATATTGGTCCACTAGCCCAATTCACCATATGCGCATGTACTCTGCCTCTATGTCCAGGACGAGATACGAGCAAATTCTGCGATTTATGCATTTCAGCGACAATGAACTCTGTCGTCCTCGGGGAGACCCTGCATACGATCGGCTCCACAAAATTCGGCCCCTCATAGACCACTTCAATCAGCGGTTTGCAGCCTTGTTTACCCCCGAACAAGTTGTCTGCGTTGACGAGTCCCTGATTAAATTTACTGGCCGCCTTGCTATGAAACAGTACCTCCCCAGCAAGCGTGCCAAGTACGGGGTCAAACTGTATAAATTGTGTGACAGGGCCACAGGCTATACAGTTAGTTTCCGGGTCTATGAGGGAAAAGATAGCTGTGTGGAGCCCCCCAACTGCCCAGACTACATAGGTAGCAGCGGTAAGATCGTTTGGGACTTGGTGTCACCCTTATCCGGAAAGGGGTACCATTTGTACGTGGACAACTTTTATACAAGCGTGCCACTATTTAGTCACCTTCTTGATTTACAAATTGGCGCATGTGGCACCGTGCGACCTAATCGCCGGGGCTTCCCCCAACGGCTTGTAGATTCCCGTCTTAGTCGGGGGGCGAGAGCCTGCTTGAAAACGGACAAATTACTTGCGGTGAAGTGGAAGGATACACGGGATGTTTATGTTCTGTCCTCCCTTCACCCAGACACGACGATCCAAATTCCTACGGCAACTGGCGTTGTGGAGAAACCCCTCTGTGTCCACGAATATAACCTTAACATGGGAGGGGTGGACCTTAACGACCAGCTTTTGGCGCCGTATTTAGTTGCCCGTAAAGCCAGACGCTGGTACAAAAAAGTGTCTGTTTACCTATACCAATTGGCTATGCTGAACGCCTTTGTCCTATACAGGGCGTCAGGACGAACTGGATCTTTCCGGGAATTCCAGGAAGAGATCATCCTTGCCTACCTGTACCCAGGAGGCATGCCTGCCCAACTTCCCCTTCCAGATGCAGTGAGCCGGCTGCATGAGAGGCATTTTTCACATGTCCTCCCGAGTACCCCTACCCAAAGATGGCCCCAAAGAAGATGTCGTGTCTGTAGCAAGCGCGGATTTAGGCGTGACACCCGTTATTATTGTCCCAAATGTCCTGACCAACCTGGTCTCTGCATCGGGGAATGTTTCGAGCGCTACCATACACTAGTGGATTATTAGCGTAGGGTACAGCACGACACAGTGTAGGGCACATAAACACAGGGTCTCGAAGGATGTTGGATGTCCATCGACATTTTGAGAGACCCAAGCTGGAAGAGAAGATCGCAGATGATCGCAGTCCCTCCCAAATCAAGAAGTAAAGGAACAGTTAGAAAGAAAAATAAAAGGATCCAAAAACTGTTGTGGTGTCAGTAATTTTATATGTCCTTCTACTCCTTCCTACTATACTTTTTTTCAATGTCCTTTGTTTGTTTTTTCATTCTTTTGTGACCTGTTTCTCTTGCAGGTCCCTCGTCGGCTACCACGCATTGATTTTATATATTCTGACACAAACAGCGTTTGCGCTCAGCATATATGGATACCTTTGCTGATAGCAGCTGTGGTGATTTTCTGATTTCAGCACTGCAGTTAAAATCCTATTTTGGTATACGTGGATAGCGCCGTGTATACCCATCATTAAATTCAGTGGGTGGTTGTTTGGGCGGTTAATGATGAAAATCCAAAAACTGTTGTTGTCAGTCATTTTATATGTCCTTCTACTCCTTCCTACTATACTTTTTTTCAATGTCCTTTGTTTGTTTTTTCATTCATTTGTGACCTGTTTCTCTTGCAGGTCCCTCGTCGGCTACCACGCATTGATTTTATATATTCTGACACAAACAGCGTTTGCGCTCAGCATATATGGATACCTTTGCTGATAGCAGCTGTGGTGATTTTCTGATTTCAGCACTGCAGTTAAAATCCTATTTTGGTATACGTGGATAGTGTCGTGTATACCCATCATTAAATTCAGTGGGTGGTTGTTTGGGCGGTTAATGATGAGTAATACTACGCATTATTCCTGTGCTGATTTCTGATAGGTTCTCTTTTTTTCCGTTCAGCCCACAGGCTGCATGAAAAAAAAAAAAACCTATATGCCAAACAAGGACCAGCAATGTACTGGTACGTTGCTGGACTTTGAGTGGTTATACCAGGATGATGCCTGCAGATTTAGGCATCATCTTGGTATCGTTTTTTACAGCCAGCGGTCGGCTTACATGTAAAAGCAATTCTAGCAGGTAATTGGCCGCTAGACTGCTTTTACATGCAGTGGGAGGGGCCTCCCCCCCCCCCCCACCGCCGCCTTCCGCAGCCTTCCATGGTTTTTCTCTGGCTCTCCTGTCCCACCGGTTAACCCGAGAGTGCAGCCGGTGGTTCAATTATCTAACCATAGAGCTAATTGGAGATGAGAATGGCTCCAATCATCTCTATGGCCTAAGATGCCGGAGGCTACGAGCATTTTATGACTTCTGTTTCGCCAGAAATAAACAGGGCCATTGGGAAATTGGGAAAGTATTTTATCACACCAATTTTGGTGTGGTCAGATGCGTTAAGGTAAGAGGAGAGATCTAGAGTCTAAAAGACCCCAATTTTTTTTAAAAAGAGTACCTGTCACTACAGATTGCTATCATAGGGGATATTTAAATTCACTATGATAACAATAAAAATGATTTAAAAAAAAAAAAAATTAAAGGAAAGGTGTCAAAATAACATAAAAAAGCAAAAGAAAAAAAAAAAAAAAAAAAAAAAATTGAGCCCCCCCCTTACCCCCGGTGCTTGCGCGCAATGGCGCACGCAAGCGGTGGTCTAGTGTCATATGTAAACCACAATTGCAGCATGCATGTGAGGTATCGCCGCGATCGCCAGATCGAGTGCAGTAATTCTTGCAGTAGACCTCCTCTGTAAGTCTAAAGTGGTAACCTGTAGAGACTTTTAAAGGTTTTCAAAAATGTACATACGTTTTTGTCGCTGCGCAGGCATGCGCAATTTTTAAAGCATGTCATGTTAGGTGTCTATGAACTCGGCATAAGATCATCTTTTAAATTTTACCAAAAAAATTGGAATTATATAGTGTATTTGTGCAATAAATTAAAAAAAAATGTATTTTTTTCGCAAAAATTGCGTTTGGAAAATCTGTGCGCAAATACCGTGTGACAAAAAAATTTGCAACATCCACCATTTTATTCTATAGGGCCTCTGCTTTAAAAAAATATATAATGTTTGGGGGTTCAAAGTAATTTTCTAGTAAAAAAAAAATATTTTTTCATGTAAACAAAAAGGCACAGAAAAGGCTTGGTTTTCAAGTGGTTAGAAGAGTGGGTGATGTGTGGATAAGATTGAGTATAAAATGCCGGAACTGTTCAAACACCCCCCTAATGACCCCTTTTTGAAAAGTAGACACCCAAAGCTTTTTTCTGAGAGGCATGGTGAGTCCATGGAGTATTTTATATTTTGCCACAAGTTTCGGGAAAATTATTATTTTTTTTTTTTTTGTTGTTTTTTTACAGAAAGTTGTCACTAAATGATACATTGCTCATGCATGCCATGGGAATATGTGAAATGACACCCCAAAATACATTCTTTTGCTTCTCCTGAGTACAGGGATACCACATGTGTGAGACTTTTTGGGAGCCTAGCTGTGTACGCGCCCCCGAAAACCAATCCACATCTTCAGGTTTTCTAATGGCGTAAATTGCTGATTTTACCCCTGACTACCTGTCACAGTTTCAGAGGCCCTGAAATTTCAAGATGGCACAAAACCCCCCCAAATGACCCCATTTTGCAAAGTAGACACTCCAAGCTACTGGCTGAGAAGTATGGTGAGTCCATGAAATAGTTTATATTTTGCCACAAGTTTCGAGGAAAAAAATTTTTTTTATTTTTTTTTATTTTTTTACACAAAGTTGTCAGTAAATGATATATTGCTCACACAGGCCATGGGTATATGTGAAATGACACCCCAAAATACATTCTGCTGCTTCTCCTGAGTACAATGATACCCCATGTGTGAGACTTTTTGCCAGTCTAGCCGCGTACAGGACCCGGAAAACCAATGCGCACCTTTAGGCTTTCTAAGGGCGTAAATTGTTGATCTCACTCCTTACTACCTATCACAGTTTTGAAGTCCATAAAAAGCCAAGATTGCACAAACCCCCCCCAAATGACCCCATTTTGCAAAGTAGACACTCCAATCTATTTGCTGAGAGGCATGGTGAGTATTTTGCAGCTCTAATTTTTTTTGGAAAATGAAGAAAAAACAGGAAAATGCATTTTTTTTCCTCTTTTTTCAATTTCCAAAACTTTGTGACAAAAAGTGAGATCTGCAAAACACTCAACATGCCTCTCTGCAAATAGCTCAGGGTGTCTACTTTCCGAAAAGGGGTCATTTGGGGGGGGGTTGTGCTGTCTTGGCATTTCATGGCCTCCAAAACTGTGATAGGTAGTCAGGAGTGAAATCAACAATTTACGCCCTTGGAAAGCCTGAAGGCGATGATTGGTTTTCGGGGTCCTGTACTCGGCTAGACTGCAAAAAAGTCTCACACATGGGGTATCCCTATACTCAGGAGAAGCAGCAGAATGTATTTTGGGGTGTCAGTTCACATATACCCATGGCATGTGTGAGCAATATATCATTTACTGACAACTTTGTGTAAAAAAAAAAAAAAAATATATATATATATATATTTCCCGGAACTTGTGGCAAAATATAAAATATTCCATGGACTCACCATGCCTCTCAGCAAATAGCTTGGGGTGTCTACTTTCCAAAATGGGGTCATTTGGGAGGGTTTTGTGCTATCTTGGAATTTTAGGGCCTCCGAAACTGTGATAGGTAGTCAGGAGTGAAATCAACAATTTACGCCCTTGGAAAGCCTGAAAGTGGGGACTGGTTTTCGGGGACCTGTACTCGGCTAGACTGCAAAAAAGTCTCACACATGGGGTATCCCTGTACTCAGGAGAAGCAGCAGAATGTATTTTGGGGTGTCATTTCACATATACCCATGGCATGTGTGAGCAATATTTCATTTACTGACAACTTTGTGAAAAAAAAAAAATATATATATATATATATATATTTCCCGGAACTTGTGGCAAAATATAAAATATTCCATGGACTCACCATGCCTCTCAGCAAATAGCTTGGGGTGTCTACTTTCCAAAATGGGGTCATTTGGGGGGGTTTTGTGCTATCTTGGAATTTTAGGGCCTCCGAAACTGTGATAGGTAGTCAGGAGTGAAATCAACAATTTACGCCCTTGGAAAGCCTGAAAGCGGGGACTGGTTTTCGGGGACCTGTACTCGGCTAGACTGCAAAAAAGTCTCACACATGGGGTATCCCTGTACTCAGGAGAAGCAGCAGAATGTATTTTGGGGTGTCATTTCACATATACCCATGGCATGTGTGAGCAATATTTCATTTACTGACAACTTTGTGAAAAAAAAAAAAAATATATATATATATATGTATTTCCCGGAACTTGTGGCAGAATATAAAATATTCCATGGACTCACCATGCCTCTCAGCAAATAGCTTGGGGTGTCTACTTTCCAAAATGGGGTCATTTGGGGGGGGTTTGTGCTATCTTGGAATTTTAGGGCCTCCGAAACTGTGACAGGTAGTGCAGAGGTGACATGCACAATTTACGCCATTAGAAAACCTGGGAGTGTTGATTGGTTTTCGCGGTCCTGTACACAGCTAGGCTCCCAAAAAGTCTCACACATGGGGCATCCCCATACTCAGGAGAAGTGGCAGAATGTATTTTGGGGTGTAATTCCACATATACCCATGTCATGTGTGAGAATTTTATCTTTTAGTGACAACGTTGTGTAAAAAAAAAAAATAAAAAAAAAAAATAGTAATATTCCCAAAACTTGTGGTAAAATATAAAATATTCCATGGACTCACCATGCCTCTTAGCAAACAGCTTGGGGTGTCTACTTTCCAAAATGGGGTCATTTGGGGGGGTTTTGTGGTATCTTGACATTTCAGGGCCTCCTAAACCGTTAGAGGTAGTGAGAAAATGCAATGAAAAATGTACGCCCTTTGAAATTCTGATGGTGGGGATTTGTTTTTGTGGTCCCGTACACAGCTAGGCTCCCAAAAAGTCCCACATATGTGGTATCCCTGTACTCAGGAGAAGCAGCAGAATATATTTTGGGGTGTAATTACACATATACCCATGGCATGTGTGAGCAATATATCATTTCAATGACAACTTTGTGTAAAAAAAAAAAAAATTTTTAGTCATTTTTCAAACACCTGTGACAAAAAAATGAAATATTCAATGAGCTCAACATGCCTCTCAGAACATTCCTTAGGATGTCTACTTTCCAAAAAGTGGTAGTTTGGGGGGGTTTTGTACTGCCCTGCCATTTTAGCACTTCATGAAATGAGATAGGCAGTCAAAAATTAAAGCTGCGTAAATTTCTGTATTTACACCATAGTTTGTAGACGCTATAACTTTTGCGCAAACCAATAAAAATACGCTCATTGAATTTTTTTTTGTCAAAGACATGTAGCTAAATATATTTTGGCCAAAAAAAAATACATAAATTGAGTATATTGGATATTTTTTAAAAGACAAAGTTGAAAATGTCATTTTTTTGCAAAATTTTCGCTCTTTTTTTATTAATATCGCAAAAAATAAAAAGCGCAGAGGTGATCAAATACCACCAAAAGAAAGCTCTGTTTGTGGGAAAAAAAGGACGTAAATTTCGTTTGGGTACCACATTGCATGACCGCACAATTGTCAGTTAAAGTCACGCAGTGCCGAGTCGTAAAATACCCCCTGGTCGGAATGGGGGTAAAATCTTCCGGGGCTTAAGTGGTTAAGTGGTTAAAACGACCAGGATTGAGAGGGGTGAGACCCTTCACTGGCTGCTGAGAGACTGCTTAAGACTTTATGAGTGGTGTTTAGTGGTGGGAGACCTTTTGACCACATCGTTGCATCCACCACGGGATCAGGAACCCAACAACAACAGGCCTGGGTTTTAGAGTTTGTCCCACTAGCCAGTGGAACAGCAAGGCCTTCTGCTTGTATTTAGGACCTTTATTAAGAGATAGTCCATCTTTAGCGCAATTGTGCTGTCATATATTTGATAAACCCAAGAGCAACCTGGGGGGGGGGGGAGTGGGTTGAGTTGAAATCTCCCCAGTGGTTGTAAACTGTCCAGCACTATCCCCTAAGAAATAGAAAAATAACTTTTGGCTGCAGTTCTATTTTAGGCGAAATTTCACCCAAAAGGGGATGGGATGTTCTGCTTTTCCACCTCCTCCTCCTCCACTATGACCCTTAGAAAGGTTTTTTTGGGGGGGGAGTGGGTACCTGGCTTTGACAGATACCCGCTCTCACTTCTGGTCCGATTGCCACAGCGGATCTATTGGAAGTTCTCCTCCACCCCTCTCTGCCTGCAGCCTTCTGAGATATGTCACAGGTCCCATCCAACCAGATTGAAATTTACTGACATGACACCAAAATTTACTGGCACAGTACAATATGCAATTAGCAATGTGATTTAAGGTAGCTATGAGGACAAAAAACATATTTTTTTTTTTTTCAATATAGTAAGTAAGTAGCTCAGGTACAGGATTTAGGAGGGAGGGAAATTAGAATGGACAGGCAGGCACACACACATATGAAATAGATTCTGCCAGCTGCCCACAGTTAACATGCCAGCACCCGAAGGCTGAAGACCGGTGAAGAACTGGCTCAGGTGAGGATGGCACAGGTTCCTTAAACAGGTAAGTGTCCTTTTTTTTAAAGTCAGCAGATACAGTATTTTTAGCTGCTGGCTTTTCATTTTTTGTTCCTAGGGTGGAGGACCCCTTAAATCCAAATCTACAGCTAAAGTACAATATCACAGTATGTATCCCTATGGAATACTAGCAACACTGGCAGATGTCTCCTGGCATGGTTTTCTGAGTCCTGGACAAAGGTCTGGGCCAGCTTTTGTGTTCTGACTATGGAAGAGCTAACATGACTCATCGGTGGTAACGCTGCGCCTCTACCAGCACCACCGTGACAGTTTATTTAACTCGCTCTGGAATACATGACCGTGTTTTTGTCAGTAAAAATAGATATTCCTTCATTCCACCTGTCTATTCACAAAAATAACATCTGTCACACATTCTGCCTAGTTCAGTCCGTTCCCTTTTCGGCTTTTAATCAAGTTATTTCCCTTTAGATACAAAATACTTGTTTTTCCAGCTTGTACTGCTGGCCCATTTCCACAATACAGAACATTGCTCGGCTAATTCTTTTATTTTATTTTTTTTACTTAAAAGGTAAATGGCAAATGTTAAAGTGCAGGGACGTATGAATAGATCCATGAGAATCAACATTTTCTAAGGGGGGGTTTACTAGGTAGTGGGGTTTCCAAAGGACCACCTTTATGGTTCAGAGGACCACTTCATCAGATCAACAAACCACTTAATTGGTTTTAAGAGGGCACTTTAGCAGTTCACAAAACAATCTACCAGTTTACAGGATCACCTTACCAGTTTACAGGATCACTTTTCCTGTAAAAAAACACAACTTTACTGGTCAAAAAGACCTCTTTTACATTTCCAGGACCATTTTACTAGCTCAAAGGAACACTTTATCACTTCACAGGACTGCTGCACCTGTATAGTGGACCACCTTATCGGTTAACAGGACTACTGTACCTGTTTAATGGACCACTTTATGGTTAAAAGAAACACTTTGTGAAAATAAGTATCCCCTTTCTAAAAAAGGTTATACTCCCCGCGCCTAGGAGTTTTTAAACTTTTTTATATAAATTACCTTTAAATATGTTAGAATATATATAAAGTATAAATATAGTGATAAAAATATGTAAGAAATAGCAGCAGCAGTAGTATAAAAATAGAGAGATTTGGTACAAAATAGTCCTAATGTTAGGGCTATCTACAGCGCTTGCTAAAAAATGTTATAATAATATGTGAATATAAATTATATATACAAATTATAAAAATTATGCCAATGTGCAAATAAATATACAAATCAATAGTCAATATTACAAATCCATGCATAAATCAGTAAAAATTTCTTTCTATTGTGCAATATATATATATATCAGAAAAATTCAAAAAGGAAGTCCAACAAATTATTTCCTGAGAAAAAAACTTTTGTGCAAATAAGTTCTCCTTAAATTGATGTGCAACGTGCTCTTAAATGCATTTATGATATGGTGACTTAATAAAGTGCAGGTGCTTCAAAGCCTTCTTCCCGTGCAGTAATTTATATGTTGGGTAACTTACCAGATAAAGTGGGTCTCACATATCTTATAATATTGAGACCAAAACCGCTTAGTGGTAAGTTCCCTTTAAGCCTCTCCTGTGCCGTGGTCTCTCTCCCCAGCGTTTTTGTAAGGCCGATCCAATGGAAATAAAAGGAAGAAAAAACTCCAGATAGTGTGATATTGTTGGGATTAAGGTTTAATCCAAAGAATAAGGTTTTTACAACGTTCTAGTAGCAAGCTCCGGCAAGGAGCTAAAGTGCTGGTGTCCGTGACATTCACTGCAGAGCGTGCAGAGTGGCGAGCGGAGGTAAATCCAGCTTGTGTTCCAATAGTCACGTGACTTACGTTGTGCGGTCCACATACTGACGCGTTTCGTCACATCCGGTGACGTTTTCAAAGGCTGGCACAATTTTTAGAATTTTTATATATAATTTATATTCACATGTTATTATAAATTTTTTTAGCAAGCGCTGTAGATAGCCCTAACATTAGGACTATTTTGTACTAAAATAACCACTTTACCTGTTCTTAGAACAGGTTAACTAGTTCATGAAACATTTTAACTAGTTCAAAAGACCGCTTTACTGGTACAATATGACCAATTTACCAATTCATAGAATGATTTTACTTGGTCAAAGGACCACATTACCAGTTCATGAGACCACTGTCCAGTCCATAGAACCACTTTATTGGTTAAAAAGATTACTGTATCAGTTCACAGTACTATTTTATCTGTTTATATGACCACTTTACTGATTCAAAAGACCACCTTACCGGTTAATAGAACAACTTTACTGGATAAAGGGGGCACTTTACCACTTCATAGGACCACTTTACCAGTTCAAAAGATTACTTTATTGGTTAAAAGGATCAGTTTATCAGTTTACAAGACCATTTTGCTGGTCTATAGCAGTGGTCCTCAACTCATGTCCTCAGGGCCCACTAACAGGCCAGATTTTAAGTATTACCTTGGGGAGATGCAGACTAGAGTACTGCAATCACTGAGCAGCAAATGATATCACCTGGGATGTATTTCAGTTATCTTGCAAATCTGGCCTGTTAGTGGGCCCTGTAGGCCAGGGTTGAGGACCACTGGTCTATAGGACTACTTTACCAGTCCAACAATCTCCAGTTCAAAGGACTACTGTACTGGTTAAAAGGACCATTTTACCAGTTCATAAGATCACTTTACTGGTTCACAAAACCACTTACCACTTCAAAGGACAACTTCACTGGTTTAAAGAACCATTGTGTCAGTTGTTAGAACCACTTTACTATTTCAGATGTCTGCTTTATCAGTTCACAGGGCCACTTTACTTGTTCCAAAAATCACTTTACTAGTCAAAAAGCTACATGTTAGCAGGTGGTAGTATCCCTTTTGGAGAGATCCCTGTCGATGATGTTAGTGGGTGGAGTATTGTGTCATTTATATTCTGGTGTGGGTGGGGCCCTGGGCAGAAGGATGGGAACTGGATACCCGTGACTTACAGCATGTAGGTTTGTAGCGTGGAAATGTATTCGGCCTACTAGGCTTAGGCCCAGGGAAGAGACTCCATGCAGGGCTGTCTTACCGAATGGGCACGCTGGGCAGTTGCCCAGGGGCCCCACCTGCCCAGGGAGCCCATCTGTCCAGTGACCCAGCCCCAGCCAAGCATTAGTCCCGACTCCCGTGTGCATCCCGCCACCGAACTTAGCAGGTGGCAAGCGTCTGTCGGCCCTGCGCTGCTGTCAGGCAACTTGGGGGAGCCAACAACTGCAGGAATGCCTGTCTGCCTCCATGGAAAAAGGCACACAAAGGACAGTCGAGTCTGACTCCTGTCCGTGTGGGTGTTCACCGGACCCAGCCACCCAACTTGGAAGCTGTCATTAGCCTTGCACTGCTGTACCAATAAATATTGCCTTATCGTTAAGTTGCATTGTTTTCCTCGTGGGTGATTGTGTAGGCAGGGCCCCAGTGCACTGCATTGCCCGGGGGCCTATGATGCTCTTAAGATGACACTGCCTCCATGTGAGGACAGACTGCTGGGGAACTCATGAAAGAGCATTTGGGAAGATGGTTAGTCTTTAGGAGTTTAGGTTGGTGGCACTGAAGTGATCTGCACTGTAATCATAACGAGGTGAAGTTGAGAAGCTCTTGTGCCAAGTAATTGTCTTTGACCATCTACAGTACATTGTTTAAACAGCACTCAGAATGTGTGGACATTCTTTATTTAGGAAAGTTGGCCTTGTGCCAGAAAACTGTGAGTACTGTTTTGGGAGTGGGCCTCAAATCTGAAGTAAATGAGACAGAAAATGGCAGAGTAACTTCTAAAGAACAGGTATGTATATACCCTATCTCAAGAAAAAGCTGGTTGGAGCCCCTGGCCAACTTGGCAGGAACCAGCAGCTAAATCAACTAGCCCGCATACTTTACAGCTTATCACACACCATGGAGTAGTGGGACGCACTTGTCATATACCAGTGCTGTACATCAATTCTTCAGGCTTACATGTCCCCTAGCTGGCCGGGGCAGGTAGAGATTACTAGATGGGTTTTGGATAGTTGATCTATGCAGCCAATTACACCCATTGCTTGTAATTTCTACATCACGACATCCTCTGGACTTCAAGGGGTATGGTCATTACAGCTGGGCTGGGCAGGAAGAGAAAGCGGCAGAGAATTGCAAGATAGGTAACTTATACTTAGGACACCAGTCGGTATTGAAGGTAATCAATAATGTACAACTGAAGCCAAGCTCTAAGCCATTGTTTTAATCCCTTTACAATAGAACAGCTTTGTCAGCCATATTGATCTTATAAAAGAATGACCTTTCTAACAACAACTGAGAAAGCAATGATAAGAGTTCTTGACATTGATTTCAAGTCAGTGGCTTGTTTAAATTCTTGGGACCTTCTTTGTAATTAACCCAAGGTGATTTGTCAGTAGCTATGTTCATAACATAGGATATACTACAAGTAACTGCAGAATATTGATCAAATTGATGGAGATAGTTCCATGACCCTGGGTACAGATCAGCTAAACCCTACCTTTCTTTGTGAATTATCCTTATTTAACCTTGCACCAGTGATTAAAAAGTGATCACTTCTTCCACCTTCATGAAAGTTAATGAGCAGAGGACACAGAGGTGGGGGTGCCCATTTCAAATAAAAGCTGTTATGCTGTAAGGTCAGTCTAGGTTACCACAATAAAGCAGATCTAAAGTAAAGGACACTGCAAGGGAACAAGCCATTGATGCAGCTTTATTCCTGGATGATACTATTTTTGGCTTGATGAAGGCTGTGGTTCTTTTACGTGGCTCATGTGGCAAAGGAAGCACAAATACCTACTGTACTCCTTTTTAAGCAGGCAGCTGGCCACCACAATGTATCAAACAGAAATTTGTGAGTAATGGTAATTCAGAGTCAGTGCTGGCTCCAATAATTGAATTGCCCAGCATATCATTGAACTGGTAGAAATCAATCCAAAGGACTGCTTATCAATTCAGTAAGTGTGGGGAGTGAAGATGCAATATAGATCCCACCTTTAACACTGTGGAGTGTTATGGAGTGAGAATCCCCTGCCCTAAAAAAGGAATTTCTACAATGTATATTTCTTTATTAGAATAGTGTCTTATAAATATACTACTTTCTTATTAGGCCAACAAAATGGCAGGGAGTGAAGCCCTGGAGCGTTATAGGTTGGTCAACAAATGTAATAGCTCAGCTGTTATCAGCAAAATTAGCTTTCACTAAAAAAAAAAAAAAACTCTGATAAGATGCATCCACATAGCTATCTGGACTTAGAGTGCCAGAGACAAATCTTTAGTAAATGCAAAAAATGTTCCTACAAGGACCAATTAAAAAGCAGATATGATCATCATTTGAGACAGTTTCACATGTTGTCTGATATTTACACAGGTTTCAGCTGGACAGTATTGTTAAGGTGTATATATAGTCAGATTATTTTGATGGTTAAGATAGAGTAGTGAAGAGGTAGAACTATTAAAGCGGAGTTCCGGCCACATAATCATTTTTTTTTTTTTATAAATACTTCCCAAAGAGTGATCCCCTGCCCTTCATACATCCGCTAATCCGGTTTTAGACAGTTTAATAATGAATTGGCAATCATAAAATCTTACTTTATAAAAAGTTTGCTGAGCGCCGCCATCTTTGTCCCGGTCACCCGAAGCCGCAGTATGCAAATGTCTGCCCTGCTTCCTGGTTCAAGATGGAGGGGGCCGATGAATGCAGCGCAAAATCTCGCGCATGCCCAGTACTATGCGATCGGCATAGTAAGGGTTTGCATAGGGATGGCTGGGCTCCGCCTATCATTGCGTCATTTCCTGTTTGCAAATAACGCAATGAGAGGAGTGGCCGGCCGCCTTCGTCACTGCCCATTGCCTCCTGGGAGTGATGAGTAAGAGCTCCCAGGATGCATTGCAGGACAGGAAGTGATGGCGCGGGCCGCAGCCACAGAGGGAGGAAGTTGAAGGAAAGGTGAGTATATTTTCTTCTGAAACAAGGAAAGTAAAAAAAAAAATTGGGGAATATCCAATTGTTTTTCAGGTGACAATAAGGAAGTGGATGGCACAAAATCTAATGTAACTGTACCATTTATCTCTCATCATCCCATGCGGCGTACAGCATGCTTATGCATCTCTCCTCTTCTCCATTCCTCCATATTGGAACCTATATATGTCCACTTTACATCATCATGTTTCATTTCTTTGGTGGATGTCTGTGCATATCTAAGTTTAAATTGTTAAAAAGGCATGGTATTGGCTCCACCCACATTCGCTGATGGCTGTGGATACCTATACAAAATTGACAATATATGGGTACTCATTTGTGACTTCTATATTATTATCATTCTCGTTCCTTTTACTGCAGGCCAATATCTATAATATGTGTATTCACATCTAAATTTATTACAATATCTATCTAAAAAATTTTTTCAAAAATATAAAATTTTGCTATACATTTTCTTTAATATATACTCTTTATTTCATTATAAGAATATATGTACATATTTCCCAATTTCACAATTCTGTAGACCCGTATATATATTTGTGCACCTATTTGAGCCCTCTGCCCAACCCAGCACGGGGTCCGGGACCGTTCTTTAGGTCCCGTGGTTTTTTCCGGCAGCTGGGCACCTCCACTGCTGACATCTTCTGATGTCCACCCAGCTTCCGGGATACGCTGCTACCTGCGTAACCACGCGATAGCAACGTCACATCCCGTGCTGGTGGGAGACGCTCTGCCGACTGCGCTCCCGCCCCCCTGATGACGCACTTCCTGTGCGCGTCGGGGCCAGTCCCGAGGGCGGGCCTGGCGAGCACCTCCCGGGGAGCCCATGGCTCCCAACAGGCTGAGAGGTAATCAGAATGATTGCCTCCACCTGACAGTGTCCCTTTATAGGCACCACTCCCGGCGTGGATCACTCTGCGCATCCATTGCTGGGAGGAGGTTTGCCATGAGATATCTGTCTAAGGTCAGTGTTCACCCTCACCATTGCTGTGTAATCTTAGATGCCTTATATTTCTCTAAAAAATCTGGATTTATCTTTTGTCATTTGGGCAACACTTAGTATTTCTGTCTTACTTATATTATATATTTATCTTTGACCATGATTCTGATCTCCATCGATCATTTGATCAGTTGGAGTAAACAGGATTACATTCGTGGTCCTATATATGTGAAAAAATACGTTTGGATTACACAATTCAACTAACAAACATGGTTACTTTTTCTAATGGAAATTGCTATTAAATAAAAAAAACCCTTTCCCTCTTTGTTAAATTTTTAGTAATTATATGTATTTATTATTCACAGCATTTGTTGATTGGCCTTTGCTTGTTGGCTTGAGCCAATACTGGACTCCAGTTGTGGCATTGGGCCCCCTTTTTGGTGCACACCTCATTTCTTAGACAAGTCCACTAATACTATTCTGACTGCCTGCTTGCAATGAATCTCCTTGTCACAGAATAAACTACCATCAGTCTCTGTGGGTGCGATCAAAAATCCATGCTTTTATTTAAAGGACAAAACAATATTGGTGTTCATATCTCTTTCAACCATGTAAGTTCAATTTCAATCTTTATATTTATATATATTATATCTATCTCTAAAATGATTTTGAGCATAACAAACATGTATATATGTTCAAATATTATTTTAATGTAACAAATATGCATATATATTTAAGACGCATTTACTTATACTTTGTTTCTGCTGTTTTTTGTATCAACAAACCATTTGTTACAATATCCTTTTAATACTTACAGATTAATACTATTTCTAATACAGTCCTTGAAGAAGAGGTCTTCACCTCGAAACGTCGGACCACATTGAAATAGTCGGTTGAATTCATATGTTCATCTTTTTTATATACACCAGTTCTGTCCATTTTTAATGATATAATGTTGTATGTCAATTTTCTATTTCTTTTTTGCATATATTAATAAAATCATCATTAAGTATTTTCTTTATATTCACATCATTTACCTTGAGTGACCTTAAAAGTCCCACCCCATAGGGGATTTTTCCAAAACATGTTCTTCATACTGGGATGTGGCACTCACATTTAGGAACACAGCGGGAACACACCCACTATATATATATATATATATATATATATATCTGTGTAAATGTGTACATCATTGGAGGGCTGTGCCCCCAAGACGAACCTACCATCATCAGCTCACCACTAACATGATGGGGTAATTTTTCATACAATGTATGGTTCATTTTAAAGGTGCACAGTCCACAATATAATATTGTACCCCTCTCTGCTGTTAGATTATTCCCACCCTCGATGGGAGAATACTAATTATACACTCACTACTAATTCACTTAGTTGCCTGTAGGTGACATATATATATGGTGCCACACTAACGTGACAAAGGAATGGATAAAATATCTTGATGACTTTCAGCTGTGCTCAGAGCAGAATGAAAAGGAGGAAAAGGAAAAACAGGGACATAAGGACCCAGTTTCTAAAACATACAGTATAAGGGTACCTAACTGTAAAAATTGATTGAAAAGTTATGGATATTCTCAACCATCTAAAGTCGCATGTGTAAAAAGAAATTTATGCACACACATACGAAATGAGAATCTAATATATTTAGTACACAGGAAATTAGAATAGTCGCCGGGTTGGTGGGATGAGATGAAAAAGCCCCAAACGAACGAGTAATCATTGGATGACTCCATGGATCTCAAGGTCCTCACTGAGTCCCCCAGGAGTCAAAGATCCAAAGTGAAGATCTTATAGGTCTCTCTCTTGCACAACTTTTGGAACCTTCTACCGTCATCTTGATCTATACCAAAAACCCTCATGCCAGACGGATCCCCATTGTGCTGATACCTGAAATGCCGGGGGACTGAGTATTTATTTCTCTCCTAAACTTTTTCCTTATCGTTCTTACTCAAGATGCTATGTTTGTGTTCCCCAAACCTTACCCTCATTGGGCAAATCATGCGCCTCATATAAAGAAGGTCACAAGCGCAGATGAGACCATATATGACAAAAGTAGTACCACAATTAATAAATTGTCTGATCTTAAAGGTATGGCCATCCCACCCCAGTTCCTCCATCTTTCTATGCCAAATATAAGGACAAGACCCACAATTTCTTACACCGCATTTACAGCTCCCCCTTTGGTCGAATATTGTGGACAAGAGGTTGCCCGTAATTGCTTCATGACTATCCCGGAGTTTACGGACTCTACTGGGTCCTATTTGGCTCCTGAGGTCTCTAGGCTTTCTAGAGACAATCTCTGGTTTAGGCTGCAAACGTTTCTAAAGAGGGTAAGGTTTGGGGAACACAAACATAGTGTCAGGAAAGGCTTTGCCATAGTACAGATACTGTTTCCAGGCGCATGCGCCAACATGCACACGCGCATGCGCGAATGCGAACACGCATCTGGTGCCAAACAGCCTATTTAAACAGAGCTTCAGCACTGGCTAGTTACTGTTTGGTCTACAGCGTTCTGTGTATGTTCCTGCGTTCCTGTTTCCTGCATCTAGACCCGGTATGCTTCTGACCCTCTTTCTTGGCTTCACCTCGGATTCTATCTCTGTCTCATCCCCAGTGGCCTTCGAGCCGGAGCTGTACAAGAGGCGTTCCTCCACACATCAGGCTCACCAACCAAGTATGTGACACATAGCAAGTTGAGTAAGAATGATAAGGAAAAAGTTAAGGAGAGAATTAAATACTCAGTCCTCCGCCATTTCAGGCAGCAGCACAAAGGGAATCCATCTGGCATGAGGGTTTTTGGTATTGAGGACATAAGTAGAGATCAAGATAACGGTAGAAGGTTCCAAAAGTTATGCAAGAGAGAGACCTATTGGATCTTCACTTTGGGATATTTCACTCCTGTGGGACTCAATAAGGACTTCGAGATTCATTCATGGAGTCATCCAATGATTACTCGTTAGTTTGGGGCTTTTTCTTCTCATCCCACCAACCTGGCGATTATTCTTATTTCCCGTGTACTAATTTATACTATAATATAGTACTATATTAGATTCTAATTTCGTGTGTGTGTGCATATATTTCTGTTTACACATGCGATTGTAGATGGGTGAGAATATCCCGAACTTTTTAATCAATTTTTACATTTAGGTACCCATATATGTTTTAGAAACTGGGTCCTTATGTCCCTGTTTTTTCTTTTCCTTGTTTTCATTCTGCTCTGTGCACAGCTGAGAGTTTTTTAGATATTTTATCCATTCCTTTTTTGAGTTAGTGTGGCACCATACATATGTCACCTACAGGCAACTAAGTGAAATAGTAGTGAGCGTATGATTAGTATTCTCCCATTGAGGGTGGGAATGATCTAACAGCAGAGAGGGGTACAATATTATATTGTGGACTGTGCACCTTTAAGATGAACCATACATTGTATGAAAAATTGCCCCGTCATGCTAGCAGTGATCTGACGATGGTTGGTTCATCTTGGGGACACAGCCCTTCCATGATGTACACATTTATATATAATTAATGACTATCATATTTGGTTTTAATTTATTATTGTATCCTCTTGGAGCACTTGCACGTTTATCTTTTTTGTGTTTTTAACTATAAATTAATTAGTTACCTAGTGTTTCAATTTATATATTTACAGTGGCAATCGTGACCACAGCTCTAATTGTATAATCCGGCTCTTAAAACTTCTGTTTACTATCTAGATATACAGTAAACCCCCCTCCATTGCGGGGGTTACGTTCTGGACCCAGCCGCGAAAAGTGAAATTCCGCGAAATAGAAAAACCCTATTAAAATGCATTGTAGGCATGTTTTTTTACTGTCACTGTACGTGTAAAAGCATTTTAAGGTCTTTAAACACACTTTTAAAACAATAGAAACTCATTTAAACACATAAAAGATACTTAGAGACAGAGCAAGAGCTATGAAAAACACAAAAATCTTTCATTTTTAATGATTTATATAGTAAAATAACATTACAAAAAAAAACGCGAATTACCGGGACCGCAAAAACTGAACCGCGATGTAGCGGGGGATTACTGTATTACTATTTAATTTGTATCTATGGATGTTGTATATATAAGATGCTCCCTGGATGCATATTGTTGTTATTAAGATATATGTGGTGTGTACATTCGTTAACCTGGGGTCCTTCACTGCGTGACATGGGTTTACAGTAATACGGCCACAGCAGCCATTTTTATTAACCAAGAATAAATAACATAACAATAAAACATAAACAATGCTTAAACCAGAAGGGGTCTTTGGGTGTCCTTAGACACGATTGTAACTGTAATCGTCCATGTCCTCAGCCGTGCCCCAACTGGCTCGAAGATGTTACGACACCACACATACATCCATTCCCCCCCCCACAGGGGACCTAGCTCCTGGGAGGACCACCACTAACCAAATGAAAGCACCATACCTTAGATGGGCCCCACAATTCTTTTAACAATTTACTTGCTCACTGACCCCCCAAAGACCCCTTGACCCGCCGCTGCTGTGACAAATGTTAAAAAACTGCATAATTTTAACAAACAAATCAAACAAATAAACATATTTTTGTTTTTTTTTTTACGGATTTACTGCTTCCATTTAATCTTATTGCATGTATGGCAGTTAGTCCTTTCTCTATTAATTGTATTTTTTAATTTATTTATTTTATTTATTTATTGTATATATATTTTTTTTTGTTTTGATTTAGTAATTGATTTATGCCATCTTTCCCGAGTTTTTTTTTTTAAACTACATCCACAGTCCTGGACAGTAAACAAAAGAAAAATACATTACCACCACCCATGTACTTCAATAACCGCTAATCCAAGGGCGGGAGGGAGGGAAGTCACCTCTTTTCCTGAAATTCTTCAGATTGACTGGATGGACCTACCTACGCAGACCCCTATACATCTGAACCCTGCCCACCAACCTCTATCTCCAATCAGGTAAGGCCTACTCCCCTTCATGCTACACTGACCTAGCTGACCCATCCTTGACCCTGTTCCCCTGTTCCTCCCCTAGTCATGCCGCCCTTCCATCTATTCTCTCCTACAGGCCTCACTTTCTTTGTGGAGAACAGAAGGTCAGTCTGTGACCCGTAGTGGATGGAAATATGACAGTCCTACCATATGAGTTGGAACAGTTGAAAAGTGGGTAATTGATACATTGATGTATCGGTGCTTTATGACAGTAAAGATCTGCTCACAAGTTAAGTATTGGAAGTTGGTTTGCCATATCATTTTGGGCTACAAGACTTTGAGTCCCCCCACCCCCGTATCGTTTATTCTTTCCATACATGATCTGTAGGACAACTGTGTTGAGAGAATTCTATATATTGCCCTGTATATGCTGTGTAAACCTCCCTGTTATTAATTAAATTAAATTGCAGCTAAGCGAGTCGGGCTATAATTAACTGGTTTATTCAAGTGGAAAAAAGCAGGGTAAGGCATTCTAGCATGCTGTCCTACATGCTTCTTCTTGTATTACCTATTGCACTGTAATTCTATGTGGTGGGCGTGCGCACACAGGGGGAGGGATCCTGGTGTTCCTCATCAGTATGCGTCCCAGTGTGTAACGCATCGGGCAATTGCAGTGCTGGCGAGGGTAAGGAAGGAAGTGGCATCACCGAGGGCCCAGATGTGACTCAGACGGATGGGACGTCAGAGGCCTGGATCGCAAGATGCTACCACACTTCCTGGATTTGTCTGCATGCGTTCCAGCCATGTTTTTGTAGTCACTGAACTTGTGGGGCTCTTTTGGGTCACCCCAAGAAGAGGTAGGCAGAGATATCTGGTATGTTCCTCTTGGCTGGTCTCATACCATGGATGGATTTAAATGGCATCGGATTGCTAACCCCACTTTCTTTTTCTCTTCAACTGGGGGGAGCGCATCTCCTGTGGGCACCACTCTTCACACGCTCTTTCCCATAACATCTAAGGGTAAGATTGTTTGTGTCACCAGTGGACTTTTTTCTTATATTTTATTCATTTTTAAATTTTATTTATGATATTATAACTGTGTCCCTACTCACTGACCAGGCTTAGGGGATGGGTTGCATGGCAACGCTGTGTGGGTTGATACCATTGGAGTGTACATCCATAAAGGCGGGGTAAGCATCTGATCACACCCTCATTTTATCATGTTTGATGTGTATCAATTAAAGGTTGAGATATAGCTTAGTTGGCTCTGAGGAAGAGGTGAGGCCTCAAAACGCGTCAGTCAGTCATACTGTGGAAGTTACATCTATTATCCGACACCTTGGATGTTATAGCTACATAGAGTTGATGAGGCTTTGTCAAGCATATGTTTGTGAGTATGAATTTGTATTCAATATAGCTGTTTTTATTGAGGATAATGCAGTAGGCCGGTGTGCCCTCTGTTTATTTCTCAATTCCAGTGTATCCAGACACCCCCAGTGTTGAGAGGGCAGCAAGGTGGCATTTATCTGGATTTGCCAAGACTAAGAGCCTAGAGTGATACCTTTGTGGGGCCCACCTTCAAGCGCAGCAGAGTGGTGTATTGTATTTGTTGATAAATTTGGAATCACCTAAATGAACTGAATTAAAAATATTTAAGTATACAGATTTTTTTTAACTGGATAGGCAGTAATTGATATTAGACTTTTTTTCCACTTTAAAAAAAATGGTTTCATATAAACCTAAACCTTGCCCTCGCAGGGCCCTATTGGTCTTATCTCTGAGATATACTACCATGTGTTCTCCACTACTATTAACAAAATTCCATTGACGGTTTATTCTAAATGGTTACAACTTATCCCTGATTTATCAGAAGAGGATTGGGAGGAAGCTTGCTCCTCCCACTTAAATTTTTCCCCAGCTATTAATAATAAGCTAATACAACGTTATATGATACATCAATCCTACCTCACCCCGGTGCGGTTACATACTATGCATCACATACCTGCTCCAAAGTGCAGATTTTTCTCAAGTTATGTGGCTGCATCCTGTCATAGCTAGATATTGGATATTATCTCCTCTATTCTATTTGTACCTGTACCAGTTACCCTGAGGGTATGTCTACTGGGAATTTTAGATGAGAAGCAGTGGTCGAAATATGACAGAATTATGCTGAGAGAAACACTATTCTTAGCCCCGTAAAGTCATAGCTATTAAATGGATCCAATCTACCCCTCCATCTGTTCTCAAATGGATACAGATGGTGAACCAAATATCACCATACAGGAAGCTTTTTTTCGAGCATAGAGGATGCCCCAAGAAACACTATAAGATTTGGGATGCCTGGTGTTCTTTCTCCCTCACCATAAATAATGAGTTGTGTCAATTTTAATTCAACCTTGTCCTAGGGAGCCTGTAATCTTGAATACTTTGGCCTTGGACCTCATCTGTTGATCTTGAGGTCTTGGTAAGCTCAGGTAAATAACCAGTCTACATCTTTAGTTTGGAATTTTAGGCAGTGCTTTCTACAAGTCTACTTGAATTTGTTTCATTTCAGTGAATCGTATTCTGTACTTTATTGTGCTCAAGTTGAGCATTATTGATGCATCTTCGTCAATAAAAAGCATTAAAAAAAAAAACCTTGCCCAATAAACAAGCCATCTATATGCAATTCTAGCTTCACATACACTAATCTGGTTAATATCTGAATAAAGCATGGTGCTCTTTCAACATATTTTCTCCTTAAAGCCAAACTCCAGGTACAAAAACTTACAAAATAATATATTTCACAACAGCCATAAAGGATGTAAATCAACTTTGTGTGCACCAAAATCCCATTGCAAATACAGATATCACATTGTGAAAACAGTGGTGGCATCATCCTGGAGTGGGGCTTTAACCAGTCAGTGTATGAGCAGTTAGTATCTAGCGTTTCCTAAAACAACATGGTTGACTAAGATAGCAGTTGGCAGTCCAGTTGTCTTGCCTTGTATTCGCCTAGGAACTGTCGATATTTTAGTTAGTGCTAGATTGAGCACAGTCAGGAAGTCTGAGAGTCTATGAAATACAACCCCCAGTCCTCGTAGTAATTTGCATTGGACCTGAAGGAAAACAAGCAGCTGACACATCTGTAAATCAGTAGAGTCAGAAGTTCTTCCTCTATCTTAATATTGACAGGGATAATTATTAATGTAAGAATGCCACTCTCCCAATGAATAATAATGTTCTTTAGGTTTTTCTTGATGTTAGAGGGATACTATTAGTCAAATGAAAATATTTACCCCAGGACTCAATTTAAAAGCCTTTTCAAATCATAAATGTATCTTGACTGGCCAAAAAAGGTTTTGGAATGCAGATATATTTTCCTTTGATATTTGATAAATTACTCGAGAGCGACTTTTCCATTTTTTTCTGAGAAGAGTATTTCCTGAGATATCTGAACCTAGTTAACAGGCCAGAAACAAATGATGAAATCAATAAAGCTGTAGTAAACTGCAGCCTTTAAAAAAAAAAAAAAACTTGCAAGACTATGGCATCGCATACTAGCACATTATGAAATTCTTACTTTAACCACTTGTTGACCGCCGCCCAACTATATACGGCGGCGGTCAGCCCCTCCCAGGCAAAGTGACGCACCGGTACGTCACTAGCCTGGGAGCGAAGAAGTTGGTGCGTGTGACCGGCGGACCCGATGTCCGCCGGTCACTTGTGTTCGTCGGGTAGAGAGGGAGAAAGGCAGGTGGCTAATGTAAACAAAGCCGCCTGTCACTCTCCCCTGTAAAAGCACTGATCACTCGGTCCTGCTATGTAGGACCGTTGATCTGTGCTGTTACACACAAAGCCACATCCAATCACAGTAAGAAACACGCCCCTAGGGACACACTTAACCACTCCTTCTCCAATAAAGTTAACCCCTTCCATCCCAGTGTAATTTTTACAGTAACAGTGCATATGTATAGCACTGATTACTGTAGTAATGTCACTGGTAACCCCAAAAGTGTCAAAAATGTCAGTCAAGGGTCCGATCTGTCCGCCGCAATGTCGCAGTACCGCAAAAAAAAATCGCAGATCGCCGCCATTACTCGTTAAAAAAAAAACCAATAAAACTGACAAAAATCTTTCCCTTAGTTAGTAAACGCAATAACTTTTGCGCAAACCAATCCAAATACGCCAATTACCAAACATATGTAGCAGAAAACAAATTGGCCTAAAATGTTAAAAAATTTAGATTTTTACATTTTTTTGGGGGAATTTCATATAAAAAAATGTGAAAAATATTGTTATTTTTGCAAAATTGTCGCTCTTTTGTTGCTTATAGGGCATGATCAAAAAATCGCACAGGTGATCAAATACCACCAAAAGAAAGCTCTGTTTGTGGGAAAAAAAGGATGTCAATTTCATTTGGGTACAGCGTCGCACGACCGCGCAATTGTCCGTTAAAGTCACGCAGTGCCGAATCGCAAAATAGGCCCTGGTCAGGAAGGGGGTAAAATCTTCCGGAGTTTGAGTGGTTAAAACAAAGTCCTCCAGCGGCGTGCTGTCACCACTGACAGGGCTTTCTTCTTCACCCGGTCTTCTCTACGGGTTCACGTGCTCTGGCTGTCTGACTGGCCGAGCTGCAATGACGTCACTACCACTTATGCATGCAGGAGTCACAGCCGGGAAACAGGGCTCTGAAGGGACGGAAAGGGTATTCTGTCCCTTTAGAGCATATTCACCAGTAATGTCACCGGCAGCATGCAGCGTGAATATCTCCAAAATGGTGGTGGTCAGTTGGAAAGGGGCATTTGTGCTGACTGAGCAGAATGTGGCAAAACGTGGTCACTGAATGATTATCCTCCATTTCAAAAGCCTGTGTGAATAAGTTAACATTTTATTAAGCTGCATGGTGTAATAGAACACCATCTATATTCAATACACTTATACAATATAGCCAAAGGTTATTAGACATCTGACCATCACACCTACATGAGCTTGTTGGACATCCCATTCCAAAACTATTGCCCCTTGTCCTTTGAATCTATAATAGTTTTGTTCTGGGAAGGTTTCCTGAGATTTTGAGTGTGTCTTTGGGAATTTGTGCTCATTCCACTAAGCAAACACTGAGGGGTTAAGGTACCAATGTTGAATTAGAAGACATGACTTGTAATGGGTGTTTCCATTCATCCCAAGGGTTTATTGGGGTTGATGTCTGGGCTCTGCGCAGGCCACTTAAGTTGCCCCACACCAAACTCATCAAACCATGTATTTATGGAGCTGGGTTCGTATACGGGGTACAGTCATGCTGGAAGAAAAAAAGGTCTTGCCGAACTGTTACCACAAGCTTGGACATACACAATTGTCTAAGCAGTCTTTGTTGTAGGCTACATTATTAACTAAAACCTTTAACAGAAACAACTGAGCTATAATTGGCAGTGGTGTCCACAGGGGTGTACAGGTAATGATCAGGTGCCTGCATAGTTTTGGCAATAAAGTGTACCTATAGTCACCTCTGTTATGAGTCTCTCATATCATTGAATATCAAATGGTAGTAAATTTAACAAAGGAACTTTTTCTACTTGTTAAAAACCTTTTCCGATTCAGACAGTATCTTGAGATTATTTGATTGAAATGTAGTCCTACAGCATTTAACCCTTGTTTTTAGACCAGTTACCATAAGCCAAATACTATAGTGGTATGTACATAAGGCATGTGTTAGCTGTAGTACATTATTCAAGACAAAGAATTTGGAATTGTTGGACTGGGCAATTTCCATCAGAGATGGAGGAAACATTTAAAATGCAGTGTAAGTGTACAAGAAACCCAGACATACGGACCAGCTGTTTGATGTCCACCATCCACTGGAGGTTTAGGCTCCGTTCACATGTCAGCGTATGGATCGCGGGCAGAACCGCCACGATCCGGAGATTATTGCAAATCGCGGGACGCCTGTGCGTTGCCCGTTGATTTGCAATAGCCCCCCAAACGCTGAGCGATGTTGCCGCGATTTCCGCCTGCCGAATCGCGGTAACATCGCGCAAAAAAAATCGCAGGATGCATTACGCCCAAAAAAGTACAAGAGCTTCTTTGGAGCGTATTGCGTCCCGCGATTTTTTTTGCACGATGTTACCGCGATTCGGCAGGCGGAAATCGCGGCAACATCGCTCAGCGTTTGGGGGGCTATTGCAAATCAACGGGCAACGCACAGGCGTCCCGCGATTTGCAATAATCTCCGGATCGTGGGCGGAACCACGGCGGTTCTGCCCGCGATCCATACTCTGACATGTGAACGGAGCCTTAAAGAGCCCTGCACATGAGATGATGACCGCCAATAATTAGTTTAAGGTCATCAAACACCTGATATGATCTTTTCAACAGCATGTGGCTACATTGACTGGGACTTTGTTAAAATAGCAACAAGAACATCTGATCGACAGGTGGAAGATAGAAGCAGAGCAGCTGTAATAGCATACTCATCCCAAATATGACTAGTGTGTCAAAAATATGTAGGAAGAATTTAAACAAATATCACATTGTTGTGTCTTCAGATCTAGAAATGTACTCATTGCATTTTCAAATCCAGAAATGTTCTCATTGTCATCATTCTTAGTAGTATCATCATCAGTAGCTTGTACATTTAAAAGATTCAGCACCCAAGCATAAACTTAGCAATGCAGTGACAAGGACAGTAAGAGTTTGAGCAGTGCCAATGGATAGACTGGTGTTGTTTTTAAAATGAGCAGCATCACTTTTGTAGAATACACATGGAACCTTTGCTTCTGTGTCTTCCATAATTTTGGGGCATCAATGGAGCTCCAAGACCCACAACATCAGGTTTCACCTCTTGCTATGCCCCAAGCAAAGCATTAAAGAATTACCAGAAGACTCTGCAATTACCAGTTCTGTTAAGTTGATGAAATGCTATTGTAGTACTGCCCCCTTGAGGACTGCTGGATATTACACTTTTGGGTCCCCCTGGGTGACCGTTAGCAACAATGGCATTCACAATTTAACACGTTACTTCTTGGCTCAATCAATGATCAGTCCATGGGGTTTGTAGTTGTTTTTTGTGTTTTATATTAAATAGGGATGGGAGAAGGGAATAGTGGGATACTCCAAATTAACTATGCACAAATGTGGAGGATGGGAGGACATCTATCTGTAGATACAGCCAGGCTGTTGATCCACCTTGCCACTTAGATGGATTTAGCATTAAGTCTCTTTCCAGATGACTTGATGAACTACTGTTATCTTCAGAACACTCTCCTAGTATCCTCTTTCTCGACCACTGACACCCGTCCTCTGACTATCCTACTCCGGGGTGGCCCCCCTCAGGTCAGGCCCCTTGACACGATCCCCTGTACTCACTATACTGTTTTTCTGGGGTCTCCAGTGTCTCCTCCTCAGTCAGCTTTCCTGGATCTGCTGGATCTGGGTTCAGCTCCGTTCCTCTGGCTCTCAGGATGACCTCCTGATGCCACGTGCCACTGCTACAGAGCAGGAGGCAGCCGCCACCCCCCTCCAGGACTCTGCTCACCAGCCAAAGACCCCGCAGCACATATGCTCCTGGCTTTTATACAGTATCCCAGAATGCACCGGGACAGCCAGTCTCTGCCAATCACCAGGACTGTATCAAAGCCTATGTACCCATTGGTCAAGTTTGCTCCCACTGTCCAACATGCCTCCCTTTTGGACCAGTGGGAAACACTCTCTAGACCCAATGAATCACATACAAAGCACATTGAGCAGACCTAACTCACAGATCCTGCTCTCTGCTAGACAGAAAGCAATACAGATTTACCTGCTGCTCTTCTGATAGGCAGACAGAGCCAAAAACTATACTCTATCACTAGCACCTACCTAGGAGGGTGCTACACTATCAACCAGGATGAACACCAGGTGTCATGTCTTGGTTTCAAGCATGGGCTGTTCAGTGGATAAATCCATACATTGACCATTTCTGACCTGTCTATGAAGCTCTATGGTCCACAACACCAGATGTCTTGTCTTGGTCCCAAGGAAGCTTTCTACAGTGACCAGTTCTAGCCTTTTCATGGGCCTCCAAGACCCACAACATGGGATAGTGTTATTGATAATGTTATCTCTTGCCATCTCCCAAGCAAATTTTATTAGCTAGAGTCATATTAGTGAGCTCAATGCAGTGACCAGTCCTGGTGCGTTCATGGGACTTCAAGAGCCACATTGCCAAGTGTAGTAAAGTGTAGTGAATTAGTAAACAGAGACAGTCCAGGGGTCTCTCTACAGTGACCAATACCAGTGTGTCCATATGGGTTCCAAGATCCACAACACCAGATTTCACCTCTTAGTACCTCTAATGTGAAGTGCAGTGGATATAGCCATGCCAAAGGCCTTTCTACAGTGAAGAGTGCCAAGGACAAGTGACAAGATCCAGCTGGCAACATGAGAGCAGGTAAGGATTGTACATTCATAAGATATTCTCTGTGTGTTGAGGAATTTCTTCTTTCTACATTGTTCTATGCTGCTTTTATTTCAAGATATTACCTTTTGCTTTTCAAAAGTTTTTTTTTTATACTAGATGAAATGTTGTAATACTAGATTCTCATGTGCAGTTGTTTGCACACAATATACAACACCTCTATCTCCTTTACCCTCCTCCCTTTGCAGTGTTATGGCTCTTAATAAATTACAGGTGCCCTTTTAGTCATGTCACTCGGAGGTTGACAAAGGTGCATTGCTTGAGCGGTTATACGAGCTCCTACAGGAAATGCACATTATTAATTAGATGTATGATGACTATAACTATTACACTGACAGAATGAACAGGGCTAAATGTAATTGACCTTTTCTTACCCAGATAATAGTGATGATTTATCCTGCTACTAGAAATATAAATCTTCTTGTAATGTGACATATTTTAACAAGAACACTGCTGAGGGATCAGGCCACCCAAACTTGTTATTAAAGCTTTTGGATGACGTTAGACAGTAAAAGATTTAAAAAAAAAAAAAAGAATCAAAATTGACATTCAAAAAGATTTTAAAACAAAAACAGCTTCTGATGGTGTAGCTGGTGGTCTGGGATGGAGTGTAACTGCAGACAAGGTTGTAAAGTTAGTGGGGAAAAAGGGGGGTATTTTTAAGTGCAAAAAACAGAATACTACATAGAGTCACTATATTCTAAAAACATCACACAGTTTATTAATACAAAAATCCTTAAAAATCAAATCAAAAATCAAAACATATGGAATAATGTATCAAACATGTGTTATGACCATCCCATGCTGGAAATGCATAGACTAATACATATGGATCTGGATCAAAAAGTTTTGCCCGGCTCGAGGGCTTCTTCAGGATCCACGTTTCAAATTTTGGTAAGCTCAGATGCAGATCACCAAAAATGTGACCTATTCACTGTGCCTTTGAATACCATTGTCAAAACGGGGGAGTATGGGTTCACAAACATATAAATGCTCCTTAAAACCAGACGAAAAATTCTTTGTAGATTTGCATCATATGCTCCTGATGAAGTGGAATAGAGTCCACAGAAACGCGTCGAGCCTTCTTGATGCAGATTACTATCAATACTATGGGTTACTGTCATACAGTTATTTTTGTCCAATTTTGGTTGTTGTATTGTGCAATCTTGATGTATGTACTCCAGCTCATATTTACTGTACTTTTATCCAATTTATACCTGCTCTTTATATGTGTATTCATACAATAAAATTATTACTATAATTTACTATTATGGCCGAGTCACACGCCTCATTTAAAGTCTCAAACCCCTCTCCCCCTATGCAACTGAACCGGGATGGAGGTGATTTTTCACCTCATTTAAAGTCCCAAACTCTCTTTTATGGCTATAGTATAGAGATGGAGACGTGTGACTTTGTTGGCCTTATATATTTTTTGACCATCAGTGATTCCCCATTCATGGCTATCACTGGTCAGCTACCTCTTTTAATTAGGGGTTGCATATATATTTTTATATATTTGTTCATATTTGATCCATTCATATAATACAAAAGCATCATATTCTCTTTTTTATAATATTTGTATATTTTTGGCTCATTTTATCTTGCAGCCACTGGATCCATCTTCACCGGAGTGGCTGTTCTCTCCTGTCCCCGGGAGCTGCGACGCACACCGGGACTCCTCCCCTCCTTCCCCGCCCCTCTGGGCGTGGATGGTCGGGTGGCTGTCTCGCTGTGCGTCGGCGTCACACTCAGTGCCATACCTGTGACGCCACACACGTGGCGCCACGGTATTGGCAGCAATCTTCCAGCTTTGCGTGTTTAAGGCACCCTTCCGGCGTTTGGCTGCCATTTGGCGTCCACACCCCGTGGAGGTATGCCTTTCCTCTTACACGCTAGTGTGGCGTAGGGGACGCCTGCTGAGGAGGTCATTAGTCGGCATCTCGGGCACATCACTACTCCTTGGGATCAGCTCCACATCGATTCTTCCTGCCCAATGGTTTCACCATGCCGGCACACCCCAGATGCACTCTTTTTCACCATACATGGAATGTAAGTTACTCTGTACTACTCATGCACTTTTTTTTCCCCTTTCCTCAACTAGTCTCTGGGAGTTTTTCTATCTCTATTCTTCACCTACTCCCCCCATTCATTTGGCGTAATTGGTGTACGTTCTTAGCACTTTCTGGATATCACTTACTCTGGTACCTACCTAGGATTATTTTCTTTGTACTCTTTGACTCCATGCTACTCAGCTGCATATTGCAACAACATTTAAAATAGTCCAATGACATGTTCCTAGGTATGTCCCAATATCAACACCTTTTTTCATTGCTCATTTTCACTTCATTTTCCTCTCTACACCACTTTCCCTCCTTATTTTCATGTGCCATGTTCATGCCTGCTTTCGCCCATCTCTTTGCGTCCCCTCAGCTCCCGGTAAGACCGGCTTGTTGGCAGTCCCCGGCATTATGCACCCATGCGATTCTCAAGATTTGAGCTGCCCTGTAAGTAGACCCCGGCAAAATACTATTTTAATTTTTATTTTATTTTCATTTTTTCTACTGTATTTTTTCATTTTCATTGCAACATACTACTGTACAATTATTCTTTGCAGATTTGCATCATATGCTCCTGATGAAGTGGAATACAGTCCACAGAAACGCGTCGAGCCTTCTTGATGCAGATTACTATCAATACTATGGGTTACTGTCATACAGTTATTTTTGTCCAATTTTGGTTGTTGTATTGTGCAATCTTGATGTATGTACTCCAGCTCATATTTACTGTACTTTTATCCAATTTATACCTGCTCTTTATATGTGTATTCATACAATAAAATTATTACTATAATTTACTATTATGGCCGAGTCACACGCCTCATTTAAAGTCTCAAACCCCTCTCCCCCTATGCTCCTTAAAACCAGACGAAAGTAAGCCAGTGACTAACCACCATCAATCAGATCTAATTATAGAAAGCATTCAACCAAAAAATAGTGAGATGAGACAGAGGTGAGGATTGGCATCCAGAAATAAATCAAAATGTGCAATGTCAATACCAGACATCCAAAATAATTGGACCTAACAGGAACCAAAAAGGAAAAAAAATAAATCCCAGCCCAGGTTCCAGTATGAACAGAGAGGAGCAATCCACCATCGTGATAGTCTGACCGACACTGCTATCTCTTTATGGACACATACTCCCCCATTTTGACAATGGTCTTGTTTACAGACTCCTCCCCTCCCTAATTACTCTTATAAGGTTCCTCCAGTCAACCCTTATGTCAGTACTAGTCATGTAACCGTATTGTTTTTCTTTACTTTATTTAGAATGTATTTATTTATTTTGCCATTGGTACATGTCCCCCATGGCAGTGCCTGACTTCCTATGCCTTTCGTTTGACAATATGACCACAACTGAATAACAAGATTAGCCACCATAGACTTTAACAGGGGTTGCTGCAAAGTTTGCGCAAAATTCTCAAAACTATTGACAAACTGAACTCAGACAGATTCATTCAGTTCTATTCATCCCTAGGGAGGAAGGGGAGGTGGACCTCCTATCACAGCTGGGAATGGCAGCAAAGATGGGAAATGTCATTATAATGGGGAATTTGAATTATCCAGATATAGACTGGGACGAAGGCTCGCCATTTCCTAAACGTTTTGCAGGGCAATTTCATGGGTCAAGTGGTGAACTCACCAACAAGAAACAATGCAGTACTAGACCTACTGATTACTAATAATACAGACCTGATTATGGATGTAGAAATACGGGGCAACTTAGGAAACAGTGACCATAGGTCAATTTGTTTCAGTTTAAATCATAGAAATAGGAAACACAAGGGTAATACAAGGCCAACTTCCCTAAACTGCACTCTTTCTTAGACAATATAAAATGGGAAAGAATCCTAGAAACAAAGAACACAGAGGAAAAATGGGAGTGCTTTAATAACATACTAAAAAAAGGGATTGGTCAGTGCATTTCAACGGGGAACAAGTTTAAAAGAGCTAAAAGAAACCCTGGGTGGTTAAACTCCAATCTAAAAATTCATATAAAAACTAAAGAAAAGGCCTTCAAAAAATATAAGGCTGGGGGTTATTGGCAGCATTACAACATTACAAAGAATGCAATAAGAAATGTAAGAGCGCAATGAAGGATACTAGGATAGAACACGAAAGGCACATAGCGGAAGAGAGTAAAAAAAATCCTAAAAAATTATTTTAGTATATAAATAGTAAGAAAGTGAGGCCAGAACACATTGGCCCCATAAAGGATGTCAAAGGGAATCTGTCTACAAAGGACAGACAGAAGGTCTTCACAAAAGAATTGGGGGGATACACTAACCTAGACTATAATTTTAGCGTTAATAACACGTCACAGGAAACACCCTTATGGATAACAGAAGACAGACTCAGAACTAGACTTCAAAAAAACATAATATAAATAAGTCACCAGGACCAAATGGCTTACACCCGAGGTTCCTTAAAGAACACAGCCAGGTGATAGCCAGACCATTGTTTATAATTTTTATAGATAGTCTACTGATGGGAATGGTACCAGCTGATTGCATAAAAGCCAAAGTGGTACCAATATTTAAAAAAGAGCCGAGATATATCCCTGGGGTCGGTTAGCCTAACATCAATAGTCTGTAAGATATTGGAGGGAATGATAAGAGACTATATATAAGACTTTAGTAATGAAAAATAGTATCCTTAGTAGTAATCAGCATGGATTCATGAAAAATTGCCAGACCAATCTATTAACTTTCAATGAAGAAGTGAACTGCCATCTAGATAAAGGAAGGTCTGTGGATGTGGTGTATCTGGATTTTGCAAAGGCATCTGATACAGTTTCCCACAAACGCTTACTGTACAAACTAAGGTACGAACATACGGACCATAGGGTAGGTACCTGGATTAAAAGCTGTCTTCCCAGGTGAGTCCAAAGGGTGGTGATAAATGGGGAGTACTCGGAATGGTTTGGTGTGGAAAGTGGGGTCCCCCAAGGACCAATCCTATTTTATTTATTCATAAACTACCTAGAGGTTGGGATAAACAGCTCAATCTCCGTATTTGTGGACGATACTAAATAAGCAGGGCAATAACTTCTACGCAGGATGCGGAAACTTTACAAGAAGATCTGAACAAAATAATGGGGTGGCATCTACAACGATTATTCTCCCACTCTACTAGACTCTGGTCTGGCCACATCTCAAGTATGCCCTCCAGTTCTGGGCACCGGTCCTCAGGAAGGATGTGCTGGAACTGGAGATAGTCCAGAGAAGGGCAACAAAGTTAAGAAAGGGACTGGAGGACTTCAGCTATGAGGAAAGACTACAAACATTGGACTTATTTTGTCAGGAGAAGAGACGCTTGAGAGGGGATATGATATTAATGTACAAATACCGAACTGGCGACCCTAGCATAGGGAACTATTCAGTGAAAGGGAATATAAAAGGACTTGCGGCAATTCACTAAAATTATAAGAGAAGAGGTTTAATCTTAAATTGCGTAAGGGGTTCTATACCGTCCGAGCGGTAAGGATGTGGAATTCTCTTCCACAAGCAGTGGTATCAGCATGGAGCATCAATAGCTTCAAAAAACTATTAGATGGGCACCTTAATGACCACAACATACAATGTATTATGGGTTGAACTGGATGGACTGGTGTCTTTTTTCAACCTTTTCACTAACTATATAACTATTAGTGAGTCACAAGAATATATGCATTCCCCTACAAATCATTCACTCGTTTCGCGCTGTGTATTGAGCTGCCTGGCTATAGTTGCCCTGCAATGAGACAGGAGTCCTTCCATTAAATAAATTCAGCAAAAACAAGTGAATCAGAGCTGAAAGGACGGAACAACCTTGTAATCTGGGTGCAGCTGGAGTATCATTTTATATTTAGAATGGCTGGGATGGTAATGGATATTTTCCTAGCAGAGGATGTTTATGTCTGTGGCGGTGTTTGTTTTGTATTTGTGTTGTTTGTCTGTTCTGGTTGCGTTGATCAGAAGACGCGAGCAGGCTTGACAGTTATAATATCCAGCCCCCCCCCCACCCCACCGCTAAGGATAGGAGCAGAGCATCCATCTGGCACAGAGCACCTGGACCTCACTCTGACTTTAACATTTTATTCTGCTTACATTTTGCCTTCCCTTGTTCCACTCCTATCAGCACTCTACTTTTTAAAATAAACTTTTACATTTTGATGACATTACTGGGTCTCTGTGCTTCTCTATGCAATGCAGGCAGTTTATGGCTGGTGGGAGGGGCCCGGTGTCCTGTCAGAATACCGCTACCCATCAGAAAATGTAACGGAAGTGAATGTTTACTTACTGCGCATGTGCCGTGTGTTCCAATATAGAGAGATGCAAACTCACCCTAGCTCTACCGCATAGTGAAATGAATATGGAACTGAGTGTCGGTGCTCAGGCTGCAGCGTCCAGATGCATGCAATTGCTTCCAAGTAACAAGAAAAGCCGGCACACAAATGCTTCCTTTTGATACGATTTATTCCAGCATGACAGCAGTGTACAATATGGTAAAATGCGAATGCGTTTTGGCCGTAGCCTTATTCATCGTGAGTAAGGCTACGGCCGAAACACGTTAGCATTTTACCATGTTGTACACTGCTGTCATGCTTGAATAATTTGCATAAAAAGGAAGCATTCGTGTGCCGGCTTTTCTTGTTACATGCGTTCCAACATGGCCGCTATGCGCCCCAATAGGTTTGCGAATCTGACAGAACACGAAGGCAGCAGCGGACATCTTCTTACACCCCGGAAAGTCTTCAATTTCACACTTATTTTAGCAGTAAACTCTCCTTTTATAATGAAATATATTAATACATTTTTCTATTATTATAATATTATAGTAAAAACAGCGACAAGCCTGCAGCTAGAAGGTGGTGGCGGCCATCTTAGTACAGCCCGCACTGCTCAGCACCAAACTGATTATATAGTGAAATCGATTATTTCACTTGGTTGCGGTGAAATAGTCTATTTTATTGTATAAGATGAGTTTACTGCTAAAATAAGTGTGAAATTGAAGACTTGGCTGGGTGTAAGAAAATGTCTGCTACCTTTATGTTCTTTCAGATTAGGAAACATATTGCGCATGCATAGCGGCCATGTTGGAACGCATAGAGCATGCGCAATAAGCAATTTTGTTTGCAACGTCACTTCCGTTGCATTTTCTAATGGGTAGCGCCAGGGCTTTTTTTTCTCTCAGAGAATAGGTTCAGGAACTCCTCCCTTTCGAGTTACCCTTTGACTCTGCCCCTTACCCACCTCCAAGCACTGTTCCTTGGTTCCACACCTTACCCAACTCCCAATACCACCCCTTTCAGAGAATACAGCCCCCAGTATTATTTTGTGCTGCTAAGTATTTTGTATGGAATTTGTTAATGATAATAAGAAAGAAAGTACAATAGATCTAGCAACAATGGACACTCCAACGACAATAGATCCACCCCAGCACCAATTGACCCTCCAGCAGCCAGCAACAAAGACCCCTCCCTCAACAGTACATCCTTCCCAGCAACAACTGACCCCCTGCAACATAAGATCCCCCCTAGGAACAATAGATCCCTATCAGCAACAATAGACCTTCCCAGCCCCCCCCCCCCCTGCAAAAATAGATCCCTTCCAGCAACAAAAGGTTCCTCAGTAGCCAGCATCAATAGACCTTACAGCAGCCAGCAACAAAAACCCATCCTCAACAGTACATCCCTCCCAGCAACAACTGACCCCCAGCAACATAAGACCCACCCCAGCAACAATAGACTCTTCACAAACAACAGAAGAACTCCCCTGCAACAATAGACCCCCCTTCCCACACAAAAATAGATCCCTCCAGCAACAATAGTTCCCTCATCAGCCAGCATCAATAGAACCTCCAGCACACCCCAGCACCTGCTATTACATATATTCAGTTCTGTAGGTGCCGGAACTGCGTTCCCCGCATTCCCCCTGAAAAAAAGCCCTGGGTAGCGCTACTCTGATAGAACACCGGCAGAGTGCTGTGTAAAGCATGCTGAAAACATCACAACACCCTGCCTCGGTACTCCTCTCAAAAGCCCTCAGACCCGATGCAAGTAGTGGGCTGGCTCTTGGGAGGAGTTATGCAAATATTAAAATGCCTTGATGGGTGGGTGTCAGTCTGCAGTAGTGGGTGGCCCTAGCAGGCTTTATTTGCATGCAGACTGCCCCAGGTAACACACACAGGTGATGCTTGGCCTCTATTATAAAAAGTACTGAAATCCAAGAAATGAAAGGGGCCGGTCAGAGGCAGAAAGGCTGGAGAGGAAATAGCAAGATGATGCTGGATGTCTTCCAGACAGGAAAGGAAGTAGGCTCTGTTTGACTTGTTACATTTTCTAGTGTACACTATGAGAAGCTCACAGTGTGCAGTAAAATCAATCAAAGCAATATCAGTACAGGATAGGAGCCGGTACAACTGTGCAAGACTGAAGGGAAGGCTGGAGTTCAACTTTGTTTCTTTAGCCTATCAAAGTGCCAATATTTCTAAAAAATGCTAAAATGGGGTCAAACAACATCTAAAACTCCCATTTAGGTAATCTGTGTTACTTTTCATTTTCTGACCAGTGACTTTAACCCTTTCTGGCCAACTCATATTCCCATCATTGATTGACAAATTTGCTGTGAATCTTGGAGCCAGCTAAAAAAGTTAGGAGCCAGTTTTTTTCAACCCTTTGCCTGCTAGTTATATTTATCCCCATCCTGCCCAGGCCAAGGTCCAGCTTTCAACACTGTGTAAATTGTCAAGTGACAATTGCACGGTCATGCAAATTAATACATTTTTTTTGAGATGGATGGAGCTTTCTTCTGGTGGTATTTAATCACCAATGGGTTTTACATTTTTTGCTAAATACATTAAAAAAGACAGAAAATTTGGAAAAAAAATAGTTTTTCTTCATTTCTGTTATAAAATTTTGCAAATAAGTAATTATTCTTTTTCACTAATGTGCAGTGATTAGGCTGCACTTATAAGGAGCATTGATGGGCATTGATAGGCAGCATTAATTGGCACTGATAGGTGGCACTGATGGGCTCGGGCTGCACTGATAAGGCAACATTGATGGGCACTGATAGGGGGCACAGATAAGGCTGCCCTGATGAGGCTGCACTGATGAAGCTGCACTGCTAAGGCAGCAATGATGGGCACTGAGGAGGCTGCACTGATGGGGCACTGATAATGCTGCACTGATAGGCACTGATAGGATGCACTGATAAAACAGCTTGATGGGCACTGATAAGGCAACATTAATGGGCACCGGTAGGCGGCACTGATGAGGGTGCACTGGTAAGGCAGCATTGATGGGCACTGAGGAGGTTGCACTGATGGGGCACTAATGAGGCTTCACTAATAAGCACTGGTGAGGCTGCACTGATAAGGCGGTATTGATGAGGCTGCACTGACAGGGCACTCATGAGGCTGCACTGATGGGGCACTGATGAGGCTGCACTGATGTGGCTGCACTGATTGGACACTGATGAGGCTGCACTGATAGGGCACTGATGAGGCTGCACTCAAGGGGCACCCATGAGGCTGCACTGATGTGGCACCCATGAGGCTGCATTGATAGGGCACTGATGAGACTGCGCTGATAGGGCACCCATTAGGCTGCACTGATGTTCACTGATAGGGCACCCATGAGACTGTAGTAATGGGGCACCCACAAGGCTGCACTGATAGGGCACTGATGAGACTTCACTGATAGGGCACTGATGAGGTTGCACTGATGTGCACTAATAGGACACTGATCAGGCTTCACTGATAGAGCACTTATGAGGGTGCACTGGTAAGGCT
Organism: Pelophylax lessonae; assembly: GCF_965119305.1. Taxonomy (NCBI): domain Eukaryota; kingdom Metazoa; phylum Chordata; class Amphibia; order Anura; family Ranidae; genus Pelophylax; species Pelophylax lessonae. The sequence goes on from NC_138770.1 coordinate 99,207,587, forward strand.
GCACTGATAGGCACTGATAGGACATTAATGAGGCTGTACTGATAGGATACTGATGAGGCTGCACTGTTCGGGGCACTGATGAGGCTGCGCTGATAAGGCAGCATTAATGGGAACTGATAGGTGGTCACACCAGCTGTCCAGGGGGTAGGGGGCTTTCGGATGCCTAGACCTGACTCGGGTCAGAGTCGGAGCCCATCCAGGGGGGAACTGGAGCACCCGGGCGATCCCCTGTGAGGTGGTATCCAGCTCAAGGCTATTGCTGACCCTATTCAGAGCCAACAATTTCTGCTCCAGAGAGTCTCCCCGGACAGCTCGATCTAGACCTGCACCCAGTGAGAGGGAGGAGAGAGTCACACAGGGGACACTTCTTGCCAGGGGCTCCAATTCACCCCTGTCAGCTCTGCTCCTCACCCAACCCGCTCCTCCTACTACCCTATAGCCCCTCATCTGCTCTAAACCACCCTTCACAGTCCCTCCACTCTCCTTCTTTAACCCAGCTTCACAGAGTTGCCCCTCCCCACCCTCGGCATCAGAAAACGCACGTTGCACCTTCCGTCTGCACAACTGCGCCCCCCTCCCCCATACTAGCCACTTGGGCTGACAACAGCCCAGGTGGCAGGCAGCATTTTATAGTCACCATGGCAACATGGTTCATGGGATTTTTTGAGCCCTGTGTAAATGCCTGTAAGTATATTATGTATGCACTTCCTGTCCCTGCGTCATTGGCTTTGAAACCCCAGAAGGAGAAAGCAGAGAGAGAGAGAGAGAGAAAGTTACAGCCACATGCCCTGTCCATGCTGGTAATCCTCAAGCCAGAAGGGACTAAGATGTAAGTATTCGTATGATCTAATAGTTTAACTGCAGCTGCTGAGTGTACAGTATATCTAAATACTCTCTACCCTGTCTTTGTTATTTTCTCACATGCACAGTGCTAGATAGCTAGGTCTGTGCTACTGTATCTGTGCAGTGGTCACTCACTTCCAGTATATCGGTAGGTGAACTTGTTTATCGCTATATCGTTTATATGCAGCTCCTGTTATTCTGGTTAACCCTGTCCTTATTAGCCTGGGATTCTATACCTAGTTTTAGCTTAGGACTCAATAACCAGCATAGGCCAGAGCCAGGTTAGGCATCTGACGGCCACTTCTGGTAGTTTCATGTCAGTTACATGTCATATTAGAAATAGTGTTGAGCGAACACGGACTGTATTATTGGTGTTCGTACCGAATAATTGGATTTTTGTTACCCGAACACGGACCCGAAAACTTTACTGTATGTTCGGGTAAAAATCCGTGTTCGGTCATTTTATTTCCGGGTTTGTATGTATTGGCGCGCTTTTAATGGCGGGCTTTCAACAGCCAATCAACAAGCGTTTAACTGGTGTGCCTTAAGCCATCCCAGCCATGCCTACAAATGTATTAGTAGCTGTGATTGGCCATCTGAAGCATGTGACCAAGTCTTTATAAGTTCGAGACCGAGCGCCGCTGCGTCATCCTGCTGTAGTACAGGGACAGAGCACACATCATACGTGCTGGCTGCTGATTAGGGACAGACAGGCAAAAATCATATTGTGTCCGAAAAGAATTGAGGGACAGGTCGGAGTGCTGCAGGCAGGGCGAGATATTAGGGCATTTTAGGGAGAGGCTGGAGATATTTAGGGTCAGTGTTCTACAATCGATTTTGCTGTGTGGGGGGGGGTTTGCAGTGCCGGCAGTGACCGATCTTATCAATCCTTTTAGGGAGAGGCTGGAGATAGGCAGGGTCAGTGTTCTACAATCGATTTTGCTGTGTGGGGGGGGGGGGTTTGCAGTGCCGGCAGTGACCGATCTTATCAATCCTTTTAGGGAGAGTCTGGAGATAGGCAGGGTCAGTGGTCCACATCGATTTTGCTGTGTGTGGGGTGGTGTGAACACAATCTTTTTGCCCGCTGAGGAGGAGGGAGAAAAAAGTATTTTTTATCAGTCAGTTGTGTGCAGCGTTTTTCCTTCAGTGCTGCTGTGCTGACTGTGATAATACACTGCTGTGTTCACATGTGCTATTATTGAGTGATTTCAAAAGTTATACACTTTTTTCTATTCCACTATTCAATATACACCCTTGGGTTAAAAAAATTAAATTGTGGCATAGTCTGTACTAATCTAGTTAAAAATTACAAACTTAAAAGGGGAATTTTCTTTTTTTTTTTCCCTCCATAGCCTGCAGCAGAGCTGACTGATATAAGACACTGCTGTTCACATGTGCTATTGAAAAATCACCAATTTTATATCATATTTTCTATTCCGCTATTCAATCTACACCTTTGGGTAAAAACAATTAAATTGCGGGATAGTCTGTATCGGTACGTGTGAGATACACCTTTCCAATTTTTGGGGCGCATCTCATACTGCAGAGGATTTGAGGGTGTTTCAGTGTGCCTCCTGCCTGTTCCGAACTCCTCCTACTCCTCATCCTGCGTTTGGGGGTAAAAAAAATAGTAATTTGGGCCTAGTCTGGGTCTCTACGTGTGAGATACATACACCTTTTGATATCATGTTTTCTATTTCGCTATTCAATCTACACCTTTGGGTAAAAACAATTAAATTGCGGGATAATCTGTATCGGTACGTGTGAGATACACCTTTCCAATTTTTGGGGCGCATCTCATACTGCCGAGGATTTGAGGGTGCTTCAGTGTGCCTCCTGCCTGTTCCGAACTCCTCCTACTCCTCATCCTGCCTTTGGGGGTACAAAAAATAGTAATTTGGGCCTAGTCTGGGTCTCTACGTGTGAGATACATACACCTTTTGATATCATATTTTCTATTCCGCTATTCAATCTACACCTTTGGGTAAAAACAATTAAATTGCGGGATAGTCTGTATCGGTACGTGTGAGATACACCTTTCCAATTTTTGGGGCGCATCTCATACTGCCGAGGATTTGAGGGTGCTTCAGTGTGCATCCTGCCTGTTCCGAACTCCTCCTACTCCTCATCCTGCCTTTGGGGGTACAAAAAATAGTAATCAGGGCCTAGTCTGGTTCTGTACGTGTGAGATACATACACCTTTTGATATCATATTTTCTATTTCGCTATTCAATCTACACCTTTGGAGTAAAAACAATTAAATTGCGGGATAGTCTGTGTCGGTACGTGTGAGATACACCTTTCCAATTTTTGGGGCGCATCTCATACTGCCGAGGATTTGAGGGTGCTTCAGTGTGCCTCCTGCCTGTTCCGAACTCCTCCTACTCCTCATCCTGCTTTTGGGCGTACAAAAAATAGTAATCAGGGCCTAGTCTGGTTCTGTACATGTGAGATACATACACCTTTTGATATCATATTTTCTATTCCGCTATTCAATCTACACCTTTGGAGTAAAAACAATTAAATTGCGGGATAGTCTGTGTCGGTACGTGTGAGATACACCTTTGCAATTTTTGGGGCGCTTCTCATACTGCCGAGGATTTGAGGGTGCTTCAGTGTGCCTCCTGCCTGTTCCGAACTCCTCCTACTCCTCATCCTGCCTTTGGGGGTACAAAAAATAGTAATCGGGGCCTAGTCTGGTTCTGTACGTATGAGATACATACACCTTTTGATAATATTTTCTATTCCGCTATTTAATCTACACCTTTGGGGTAAAAACAATTAAATTGCGGGATAGTCTGTGTCGGTACGTGTGAGATACATACATCTTTTGATATCATATTTTCTATTCCGCTATTCAATCTACACCTTTGGAGTAAAAACAATTAAATTGCGGGATAGTCTGTGTCGGTACGTGTGAGATACATACACCTTTTGATATCATATTTTCTATTCCGCTATTCAATCTACACCTTTGGAGTAAAAACAATTAAATTGCGGGATAGTCTGTATCGGTACGTGTGAGATACACCTTTCCAATTTTTGGGGCGCATCTCATACTGCTGAGGATTTGAGGGTGCCTTAGTGTGCCTCCTGCCTGTTCCCAACTCCTCCTACTCCTCATCCTGCCTTTGGGGGTACAAAAAATAGTAATCGGGGCCTAGTCTGGTTCTGTACGTGTGAGATACATACACCTTTTGATAATATTTTCTATTCCGCTATTTAATCTACACCTTTGGGGTAAAAACAATTAAATTGCGGGATAGTCTGTGTTGGTACGTGTGAGATACATACACCTTTTGATATCATATTTTCTATTCCGCTATTCAATCTACACCTTTGGGGTAAGAACAATTAAATTTCGGGATAGTCTGTGTCGGTACGTGTGAGATACACCTTTCCAATTTTTGGGGCGCATCTCATACTACCGAGGATTTGAGGGTGCTTCAGTGTGCCTCCTGCCTGTTCCCAACTCCTCCTACTCCTCATCCTGCCTTTGGGGGTACAAAAAATAGTAATCGGGGCCTAGTCTGGTTCTGTACGTGTGAGATACATACACCTTTTGATAATATTTTCTATTCCGCTATTTAATCTACACCTTTGGGGTAAAAACAATTAAATTGTGGGATAGTCTGTGTCGGTACGTGTGAGATACACCTTTCCAATTTTTGGGGCGCATCTCATACCGCCGAGGATTGCAGGGTGCTTCAGTCTGCCTCCTGCCCGTTCCGAACTCCTCCTACTCCTCATCCTGCCTTTGGGGGTACAAAAAATAGTAATCGGGGCCTAGTCTGGGTTTGTACGTGTGAGATACACCACCATTTTGTAAAGTTTTTCCTATTCCGCTAATCAATATACACCCTGTTTGAGTGTAAAAAATTAAATTACGGCATAGTCTGTATCGGTACATGTGAGATACACCTTTTTAAATTTGTTTGGCGCATCTCCTTCCACCGCCAAGGATTGCAGGGCGCTTCAGTTTGCCTCCTGTTCCCAACTCCTCCTACTCCTCTTCCTCATCCTGCCTTTAGGGTACAAAAAATTGTAATCGGGGCCTAGTCTGTGTTTGTACGTGTGAGATACACCGTATTATAACATTTTTCCTATTCCGCTATTCAATATACACCCTTTTGGAGTGTAAAAAAATTAAATTATGGCATAGTCTGTATCGGTTCGTGTGAGATACACCTTTTAAATTTGTTTGGCGCATCTCCTTCAACCGCCAAGGATTGCAGAGCACTTCAGTTTGCCTCCTGTTCCCAACTCCTCCTACTCCTCTTCCTCATCCTCCCTTTAGGGTACAAAAAATTTTAATCGGGGCCTAGTCTGTGTTTGTACGTGTGAGATACACCGTTTTTTATCCTTTTTCCTATTCCGCTATTCAATATACACTCTTTTGGGGTAAAATAAATTAAATTGCGGCATAGTTTGCATATTTGACTGTGAGATACACCCGTGCGATACTGTTGTTGTTTTTTTCCGCTATTCAATAAACACCTTTCTAGGGCAAGGTCATAAATTACAGAAATATGAGGAGACCGTCAAATAGGGGCCGTGGCCTGGGTCGTGGTGCTTCTGGTAGAGCTCCTGTTGCAAGGAGAGGACGTGGTCGATCTGTGCCAGCTACACGCACAAGTGAAACACCTTCCTCAAGTGTGAGGCGGACAGAACCTGCAGCAGTATTTGGTAGGGCATAATGCGCCTCTAGAAGTGATGAGGCCAGAAGAAGTACAGGCGATAGTAGATTTTGTTGCTGACAGTGCCTCCAGTTCCTTCACATTGTCTCCCACCCAGTCTACTGCAGAAAGGTCAGAGTTGGCACCTGCAGCCAATGTCCAACCGTCTTTCACCTCACCCCCTTGCAAATCAGGCAAGCAGTCTGAGCCCCAAGTCATACAGCAGTCTCTTCTTCTTTTTGAGGACTCTGTCAGCAGGGTTTCCCCAGGGCCATCCACCTAGCCCTGCCCCAGAAGTGGAAGAGATTGAGTGCAGCGATGCCCAACCACTTATTTCTCAAGATGAGTACATGGAAGGACCATCGCAGCACGTCTCTGATGATGAAACGCAGGTGCCAACTGCTGCGGCATTCAGAATTGTGGAGACCGACAAGGAGGGCAGGGGTGAAGACTGGGTGGAAGATGATGCGGAGGACGATGAGGTCCTCGACCCCACATGGAATGAAGGTCATGTAGGTGACCTGAGTAGTTTGGAGGAAGAGGCGGTGGTCGCACATAGCCACCATCACAACAGAAGAGGGAGCAGGGTGCAGAAGCTGAGCGGCCGTGCCCTAGACACTACGCCTGCTACTGCCCAACGCAGCAAGGGAACGAGCGCACCAAAGCCAGCTCAAAGGAGTTCTCTAGCGTGGAAGTTCTTCAGAAAATGTGCTGATGACAGGACACGAGTGGTTTGCACCCTGTGCAATTAGAGCCTGAACCGAGGCATAAACCTTCTCAACCTGAGCACAACCGGCATGATCAGGCATCTAAGTGCAAAGCACGAGCTGCAGTGGAGTAGACACCTTCAAAACCAAGAAAGGTCTCTGGCTCCTCCTGCTTCCTCTTCTGCTGCAGTCTCGGCCTCTCCATCCACATCTGTAGTGATACCGGCACCTGCCACCCCGCAAACAGATGATCTGTCAGCAACACCACCACCTGGGTCACCAACCATCTCCACAATGTCCCGTGGAAGCGTTCAGCTTTCCATCTCCCAAACACTTGAGAGGAAGAGGAAGTACCCCCCTACCCACCCACGATCCCTGGCCCTGAATGCCAGCATTTCAAAATTCTTGGCCTTTGAAATGCTGTCATTCTGTCTGGTGGAGACGCACAGTTTTAAAAGCCTTATGTCGGTGGCTGTCCCACAGTACGTCGTGCCCAGCTGCCACTGCTTTTCCAGGCAAGCCATCCCTTCCCTGCACAACCAAGTGGGGGAAAAAATCAGGTGTGCACTGCGCAACGCCATCTGTGCCAAGGTCCATCTAACTACCGATACGTGGACCAGTAAGCACGGTCAGGGGCGTTATATCTCCCTAACGGTCCACTGGGTAAATGCAGTGGCGGATGGGCCTGAGGCAGATAGCAATTTGGCGCATGTCCTTCCACCACCGAGGATTGCAGGGTGCTTCAGTTTGCCTCCTGTTCCTAACTCCTCCTACTCCGCTTCCTCATCCTCTACCGCCTCCTCATCCGGTCAGCGTAACACCTTCACCATCAACTTCAGCACGGCCAGGGGTAAACGACAGCAGGCAGTTTTAAAACTTGCCTGTTTGGGGGAAAAACCACACACTGCGCAGGAGTTGTGGAGGAGCATGGAACAGCAGACAAATGAGTGGTTGCTGCCAGCGAGCCTCAAGCCCGGCCTGGTGGTGTGCGATAACGGGCGAAATCTCATAGCAGCTCTGGGCCTGGCCGGTTTAACGCACATCCCTTGCCTGGCGCATGTGCTGAATTTGGTGGTGCAGAGGTTCCTTAAAAATTACCCCGATATGTCAGAGCTGCTGCAGAAAGTGCGGGCTGTCTGTGCGCACTTTCGGCATTCTCACCCTGCTGCTGCTCGCCTGTCAGCGCTGCAGCGTAACTTCGGCCTTCCCGCTCACCGCCTCATATGTGACGTGCCCACAAGGTGGAACTCCACCTTGCACATGCTGGAAAGACTGTGCGAGCAGCAGCAGGCCATAGTGGAGTTTCAGCTGCAGCACGCACGCGTGAGTCGCTCTGTGGAACAGCACCACTTCACCACCAATAACTGGGCCTCCATGCGAGACCTGTGTGCCTTGTTGCACTGTTTTGAGTACTCCACCAACATGGCCAGTGCCGATGACGCCGTTGTCAGCTTAACTATCCCACTTCTATGCCTCCTTCAAAAAACGATTCGGGCGATGATGGAAGAGGGTGTGGCACAGGATGAGGAGGAGGAGGAGGAGGATGAAGAGGTAACATTTCCAAGGCTTTCAGGGCAGTCATTCGCAAGGGGCTCCGAGGGTGGGTTCCTGCACACACAAACGCCAGGGACACAATTGTCCAGCAGGGGCACAGTTCTGGAGGATGAGGAGGATGAGGAGGAGGAGATGGAGGAGGAGATGGAACCATGTTCACAGCAGGGTGGCACCCAGGCCAGCTCATGGCCATCACTGGTGCGTGGCTGGGGGGATACAGAGGACACAGACGATACACCTCCCACAGAGGGCAGCCTTTCGTTGCCTCTGGGCAGCCTGGCACACATGAGCGATTACATGCTGCAGTGTCTCCACAACGACCGCCGAGTTGCCCACATTCTAACTTGTGCTGATTACTGGGTGGCCACGCTGCTGGATCCCCGTTACAAGGACAACGTACCGTCCTTAATTCACTCACTGGAGCGCGATTGCAAGATGCGCGAGTACAAGCGCACGCTGGTAGACGCGATGCTGCTGGCATTCCAACCTGACAGCGGGGCCACGGTGGAAGCACAAGGCCAAGGCAGAGGAAGAGGAGGAAGAGGTCGCCAACGCAACCAGGGCACCGCCAGCACCTCAGAAGGCAGGGTTAGCATGGCCGAAATGTGGAAAAGCTTTGTCAGCACGCCACAACAAACAGCAGCACCAGCAGCTCATATGGAACGTCTTAGCAGGAGGCAGCATTTCACCAACATTGTGGAGCAGTATGTGTGTACACGCCTAGACGTACTGAATGACGGGTCTGCCCCCTTCAACTTCCGGGTATCCAAGTTGGGCACATGGCCTGAGCTTGCCCTTTACGCCTTGGAGGTGCTGGTGTGCCCTGCAGCCAGTGTATTATCTGAACGTGTATTTAGCACGGCTGGGGGTGTTATCACAGACAAGCGCAGCCGCCTATCCAGAGACAATGTGGACAAGCTCACGTTCATTAAAATGAACCAGGCATGGATCCCACGGGACTTTTCCGTACCTTGTGCAGAATAGAGATGGATACCGACCTTACCCAGCCATTGTTCTATTTTTGCTCTTTCTCACTCTTTTGGGGTGTACCCTCATTTAAAATGACTGAAAAAAAAGCAGTGTTGGCTACCTCGTCCTCCACCACCGCCGCTTCCACCTACACCGCCCATAGGTATGCGCAGCCTATTGCATTAGGGTGTGCACCCCAAAGTTTAAATACACATGCATGTGTTTGCCTACATGTACATGGCCCCGATACATTACTCTCCCTGCTGTCAAAGTGAAATAGAAGTGTGTGGCACTTCTCTTATGGCAGAGCAGGTCCGAGGGAGATCTTTCCCATCTCCTCACTGGCAAACAGAGCAATAATGCTAATGTGCCCTAGGTGATTAGGGTGTGCCCAGGCACACCCGGCACACCCTGTGCGCACGCCTATGACACCGCCACATCCACCACCACCTCAACCTCCCTCCTACTCCATATGGGCCTCGTCCTTCACAGATGAAGAAAATTGTTTTATTTTTCTGTTTTATTTTTGTTGTTTTAAGTTATTTCCCTATCCACTTGCCATGCTCTTAACTACGTTTTGCTGCCATTTGCAGCACTCTAGCCCTTTCCATTGGTGTTTTAGAGCCATTTTAGTGCCTGAAAGTTCGGGTCCCCATTGACTTCAATGGGGTTCGGTGTTCGGAAAAAGTCCGGGACACGGACCCGGACTTTTTTTTCAAGTTCAGCCGAACCCACCGAACACGGACATCCAGGTGTCCGCTCAACTCCAATTAGAAATTATTAGGGAGGGGCTACAGAACAGAGTGGATAGGCTGACTCTGAGTTCTACTACCACTATTCCAGTGCCACATCACAATTCCTGCTGGTGAGAAGGTCTGTTCCAGGCTGGTTGGACAACAGCTTGAGGATCTCCCCATGACTAAAGATCTTTTTTTTTCAGGTTTCTGACACAAAAACAGATTCTCGTGGGCCCTTGAAAACGAAAATTGCTGAAACATTCATCTGGGGGTTTCCCTATTGAAAACAATATATACCTGGGTGTTTGTGCACAATTCCACCCAATGTTCTATCAGGCCCTTTGCTGATAATACCTGTTTTACCTTGGATGTATGTAGTGATGTTCATCTTCTCTTATATGAAGCTTGTATTATTTCCATACCAGTGTGCATCTATATACTTATGGTTAATGTTACATGCTGGTTGCAGTAGTTCCTCTGCTCCCAACTTCTTTGATTAGATAACTGATTTATTTCCCAGGAAGGGAACCCTCCTGTTCTCTGAGGCCCTGTCCTGGGTGGAGGCACTTTTAGCTTTATCATCAAACACACTTTTCTAAGATTCTGGATTTCTTATTCACCTCTAAGTTTAGAGCAATATGCTGTTTGGGGGTTTCTCATAACCCCTCCCAAAAGAGGGCTACACTAAGCAATTCCTTGGCATAATAATAAGGGAGACCCCTAATGGGCAAAGTGGCAGGTTCTCTTGAAAGAACAATTGCCCACCTATGGATAATTAACCCCCCCCCCCCCCCCGCCTTAACTTTGTTACTCCATTCTTCTGCTGGAGGTGGACATTGTTTGGTGATTGGTCACTTGAGCACTCTATTTCGGGAAGGAGGGGAGAAACAAACCAGCATGCACTTGGTATGCCTTCAAGAGCTCTAAAGGAAAAATGGAGGGTCCGAAAAGTGTGAATTAGGTGAGTATCTGTGGGTGGCTGATTGTTTTTTCACAATAACCTGTCACTTTACCCTGAATGAGCAAAGTGAAAGAGTTTCTTCAAAGTAGACTTTTCAGTATTTTTTTTTACGAGTCTGAATAATTGTATTCCTGACATGTCACGATATACAGCAAATGTATTGTGTTCTAAAAAAATAGATCTTTTCATGGCATAATAGACATCTGGTCTATTACTTCTGATATCCAGCCAAACTCTTCTGAAAAAGCGTAATTGTGTGTAGTCAGGTGCTGGACTACAGAAACCTGAAGATATAGGAGATATGGAAAGATATTTCCCTCTACTTTCACTTTCTACCAAGATACTGATGTTATGCTGCACCATTTACCTCTAACCAGCAGGGGGAAAGCTAAAGCCAAGCAACCCTGTAGACCAGGGGTAGGTAACCTTTGAGAGGTGGAGATCTACCTGGACAACATGGGGGAGATCAAAGATCACCAGGGTGTGGCGCCCTTTTAAAAAAAAAAATCCAATAAAAGGATTATAACACTGTGGAAATATAAACTAATAACTTAGCCCCCCTTACATTAGAGACCCCCTTACATCAGATACCCCCCACAGAACCCCCTTACATCAGAGACCCTCACAGAGCCCCTCCTATTTCAGAGACTCCCCACAGAGCCCCCTTACATCAGAGACCCTCACAGAGCCCCCCCTTACATCAGAGACCCCCACAGAGCCTTTACATCAGAGACTCTCACAGAGCCCCCTTACATCAGAGACCCTCACAGAGCCCCCCTTACATCATATACCCCAGCACAGAGCCCCCTCTTACATCAGAGACCCCTCACAGAGCCACCCTTACATCAGAGACCCCTGCACAGAACCCCCTCTTACATCAGAGACCCCCCACAGAGCCCCCCTTACATCAGAGAGCCCCGCACAGAGCCCACCATACATCAGAGACCCCCACAGAGCCCCCTCTTACATCAGAGACCCCCACAGAGCCCCCTTTCATCAGAGACCCCCCCTAAGAGCCCCCCTTACATCAGTGCCCCCCCACACACAGAGCCCCCCCTTACATCAGAGATCCCCCATACACAGAGCCCCCCTTACATCAGAGGCCCCCCATACACAGAGCTCCCCTTACATCAGAGACCCCCCCCACACACACAGAGCCCCCCTACATCAGAGACCCCCACACACAGAGCCCCCCTTACATTTCTTTTATATACTGGGGCAGGAGAGAGAGCTTACTTACCCCAGTATATGGAGGCTCAGGCTGTCTGCAGCTTTTGTTTTCTTCTTCTGACTTTAAACTTCCTGCCCACACATCCCGGGCGGGTGGGCGGGCAGCCCAGAAGGAGGAGGAGCTGACGATCTCTCTCCTCTAGCATCCCCGCAGAGAGGAGGAGGGGATCTGGCAGCGACGGCTCTGAGGCTGAGCTGTGTGAGATATACACAGCTCAGCCCTGCAGTGGTAGGAGAAGGAGACACAGCCGCACAGCTGCACAGCAGGAGGCAAGTGGCGGCCGCGGCCTGTGTTAACCCTGTCCAGGCCGCGGTCGCTGCTTACCTCCCCCTGATGATCAGGAGCAACTGACTGAGAGCTGTGATGGCCGCTCGGCGCCCCTGTTGCCCATGGCACAGCTCGCACACCCCAAAGGCCGGCCCTGCTGGTAGGCAGAGAGCAATATAGATTTACTTGCAATCCTTCTGGTAAGCATAAAGGATTCAAAACTATGCTCTCTCTCGAGCACCTACCTAGGAGGGTGCTACTCTTACCTCCCCTGTGCAGTTGGTTTTGCACAGAGCAGCCTGGGTCCTCCTCTTCTCAGGTCCCTTTTTGTTGCTCCTGTCCCCTCCCTCCTATCAAGTGCCCCCCACAGCTAGCAGCTTGCTATGGGGGCACCCGAGCCGAGCTGCAGCTCTGTGTGTCCATTCAGACATGGAGCTGCCATTCAGGCCCCACCCATCTCTCTCCTGATTTGCTAACTGACTTTGATTGACAGCCGTGGGGGCCAATGGCGCCGTGACTGTGTCTCAGCAAATCAGGAGGGAGAGTCCCAGACAGCTGAGGGACTCGTGGACATCACTTGACAGAGAGGGACCTCAGGTAAGTATTAGGGGTGCTTAGAGGGGCTGCTACAAGCAGAAGACTTTTTATCTTAATGCATAGAATGCATTAGGATAATAATCCCTCTGACTTTACAACTCTTTTAATAAATGTTTGCTTTTAGGCTTTAAGGTGCAGTTGGAAAGTGTAAAAAGTGATCACTAGGGGCTCATTTACACATGCAGCAAGGACTGCTGCTCCCCTGAAAAGCGATCTGTGCTTGACAAGCAGTGAGGAGGCGATATGTCGCCACCTCACTGTCTGTTTTAGGCCTCTAAATGTGGCATCACACACAGCTGCAGGCTGGTTGCAGGACAACCCCATTGACTTGAATGGGTCCTGTTGAGTGGACGACAGGGCCATCTTACCGAATGGGCACGCCCGGGGGCCAAACTTGCCCGGGGGCCCCACCTGCCCAGCGACCCAGCCCCAGCCAAACATTAGCATCCCATGTGCAGCCTGCCACCGAACTTAGCAGGTGGCAAGCGCCTGTCGGCCCTGCGCTGCTATCAGGCCATTTGGGCCATGGTGGGGAAGCCCAGAACTGCAGGAATGCCTGTCCCCCTCCAAGGGAACAGACGCACACAGGACAGTCGAGTCTGACTCTGGTCCGTGTGTGTGTTCACCGGACCCAGCCGCCAAACTTGGAAGCTGTCATTAGCCTGGCACTGCTGTACTAATAAATATCGCCTTATCGATTCATTTGCATTTTTATTCTTGTGGGTGTTTGTGTAGGCAGGGCCCCAGTGCACTGCATTGCCCGGGGCCCTTTAATGCTTTTAAGATGGCACTGGTGCCCGCTGGACACAACGGGTGATTCATTTCTGCCACAGCCATGAAGAAAATGTGTACATCCCTCTGTAGCTTAAGAAGGAGCAGTTAGGGGAGAGGGAGGGGGTACGGCACAAATGTGGCTCAACCATGTGTTTTTACCACCCCCAAACTACAAGTGTAAATAAGCACTAACATTTAAAAAAAAAAAAAAACCTTACAGGCCCATTAACGGCATGTTAAAGGAAGCTTTAAAAATCACCACCTGCGTGAACTTAGCATTAAAGATTTATCTATACTCCTAAAGTTCAGCTTTAATATTTCAGCAGCGATTTCACTTAATGACTCTTCATTTGTTTCCGAAGACTTTCTCATTTCCACCCGCTGAGTTTATTACGTCCCGTTCCATAAACAATCATATCGCAGTGCCGCTTGTAGAATGGCAGCTGTTCTTCCAAATGATATAATTTCTTAAGAAGTCATGCTATGGCCTCTCAGGGACATGATGGAACCAAAGCATTTCTTCCTAAAAGCAAATGATTGCTGAAACAAATGAAGTCGTTCCTCACACTAATCAAATATCATGATGTTATTGTTGCCTGCTGACGGCACAACCTCACCTGAGCACACAAATCTTTCTTTTATGGCCTATGTTCTTTTTTCCATTTCCATTTACGGCCAATTACCTCAATCTTTCATCACGGAATTTTATAGATCTGTAGCGCAATTGTACAAAGCAAATATTGTTAATGGATATTATAATACTTGCCTAAAGAGGACCTTCCACCAATCTGCAAAATTAGAATTTAGGCACTATGATAAACAGGGCTTTTTTTTCTTCAAAGAATAGGTCCAGGAACTCCTCCCTTCTGAGTCACTCCTTAAATCCGTCCCCTACCCACCTCCGAGCACCGTCCCTTGTTTCCACCCCTTACCCACCTCCCAGTAATGCTCAATCGGACCGGAAGGATTTGCCCCCCTAATGACCCGGCCATTTTTTGCGATTCGGCCCTGCGTTACTTTAACGGACATTTGCGTGGCCGTGCGACTCTGTACCCAAAAAAAATTGATGTCCTTTTTTACTTACAAATAGAGCTTTCTTTTGGTGGTATTTGATCACCTCTGCAATTTTTATTTTTTGAGCTATAAACAAAAAAAGAGCAACAATTCTGAAAAAAAATAATAAAAAACAATACTTTTCACATTCTGCTATATAACATTCCCAAAAAAAATCAAATTGTTTTTAACATTTTAGGCAAATTTGTTTTCTGCTACATCTTTTTGGTTTAAAAAAATCGCAATAAGCGTATTTTGATTGGTTTGCGCAAAGGTCATCGCGTCTACTAACTACGGGAAAGATTTATGTCATTTGTATTGTTTTTTTTTTTTTGGCGGCGGTGGCGATCTGCGATTTTTAGTGGGACTGCGACATTGGGGCGGACAGATCGGACCCCTAACTGAAATTTGTGACACTTTTGGGAGGACATTGCTACAGTAATCAGTGCTAAAAATATGCACTGTTACTTTAATAATGACACTGGCAGGGAAGGGGTTAACTCAGTGGGTGATCAAGGAGTTAAATGTGTCCCTAGGGGAGTGTTTCTAAATGTATGGGGGTTGGGCTTTTGAAATGATCACAGAGACCTGTGATCTTATATAGAAGAATCACAGGCGCTCTGTGATCATCCCAGAGAGAAGAACGGTCAGCTGTGTTTACAATACCTGACTGTCCTTCTCTCTCAGTGGGGAGGGATCATGGATGGCTTGCGGCAATCGGAGCCGCCTGCCCCGTGCATCGGAATCCCCGCTGCCGAGTGGGGGCGGGTGCATGCCGCCAGCGGCACGCGCTCGCCCCCTAGCTGCTGGCGCATGACCGACATAGGGCAGGAAGGCCAGCCTGCCGCAGTATATCTGTGGGGGGTGGTCCGTAACCCCATGCTTACTACCCCCTTCCTGCCCAGGCCAATTTTCAGCTTTCAGTGCTCTCACACTTTGAATGATAATTCCACGGTCATGCAACACTGTACCCATGTGACATTTTTAACATTTTTTTTTTTCACAATAGAGCTTTCTTTTGGTGGTATTTAATCACCACTGGGTTTTTATTTTTTTGCTAAACAAACAAAAAAAAGTCTGAAAATTTTGAAAAAAAACAATTTTTTCATATTTTGTTTTAAAATTTTGCAAACAGGTAATTTTTTTCCTTCACTCATGCACACTGATGAAGCTGCACTGATGGGCACTGATAAGCTACACTGATGGGCACTGATGAGGTGGCACTGATGGGCACTGATAGGTGACACTGATGGGCACGAATGAGATGACACTGGTGGGCACTGATTAGCAGGCACTGATGAGGCTGCACTGATGGGTGGCACTGATGGGTACGGATAGGCGGCACAGATAGGTGGCACTGATGGGCACTGATAAGCACTGGTAGGGGACACTTATAGGCAGTGCTAATGATGAGGTACTGATGGGCACTTATTGGCAGCACTGATGGGCACTGATAGGTGGCACTGGTGGGCACTGATTAGTAGCAATGGTGGGCACTAAGGGGACCGATGTCCCTCTAACACAACACGTAAAGGAAACAGATATATATACAACAGGAAAGCAAACTCAAGAAACAACTTAGCACTAACCACTGTATTAGTGTCACTGGTCCCCTCAAAAGTGTCACAGAGTGTTAGATTTGTCTGCCGCAAAGTTGCAGTCCTGCTAAAAATTGCTGATCACCGCAATTACTAATAAAAACAATAAAAAAAATAAAAAGCCCAAAAATATTCTCACAACTCAGATAACAATGGGAGGAAATTTACATCCTCAGCAGCAAAAATGTCTAAGTTGCAAGAGGAGAGATTTTCAGTAAAATTTAACCACTTAAGCCCCGGAAGATTTTACCCCCTTCCTGACCAGGGCCTATTTTGTGATTCGGCACTGCGTGATTTTAACAGACAATTGCGTGGTCGTGCAACGCTGTACCTAAACTAATTTGACGTCCTTTTTTTCCCACAAACACAGCTTTCTTTTGGTGGTATTTGATCACCTGTGCGATTTTTTCATCATGCGCTATAAACAAAATAAGAGCGTCAATTTTGCAAAAATAATATTTTTCACGTTTTTTTATATGAAATTCCCCCCCCCAAAAAAATGTAAAAATCTAAATGTTTTAACATTTAGGCCATTTTTTTTTTTTACCATATGTTTGGTTAAAAAAAAAAAAAAAAATCGCAAAAAGCGTATTTTGATTGGTTTGCACAAAAGTTATTGCGTTTACTAACAAAGGGAAAGATTTTTGTCATTATTGTTGTTTTTTATTTTAACACGTAATGGCAGCGATCTGCGATTTTTTTTGCGGGACTGCGACATTGGGGCGGACAGATCGGACCCTTGACTGACATTTTTGACACTATTGGGGTTACCAGTGACATTACTACAGTAATCAGTGCTATACATATGCACTGTTACTGTAAAAATGACACTGACAGTGAAGGGGTTAACTTTTTTTGAGAGGGAGGGGTGGTGTGTGTCCCTAGGGGCGTGCTTCTAACTGTGATTGGCTGTGGCTTGATGTGTAAGAACAGTGATCAACGGTCCTACATAGTAGAACCGTATGATCACCATTCTTACACAGGGGAGAATAACAGGCGGCTTTGTTTACATTAGCCGCCTGCCTTTCTCCTGGTGTAACGGAGCATCGGGTCTGCCGGGCACATGCGCGGGAGAGTCCATGACCGCGGAGGAGCGGAAGCGCGCCTCCGGCGGTGCGCGCTCACTCCCTAGAGCCTCACAGGCTAGCGACGTAGCCCTACGTCGCTTTGACTGTGAGTGGCTGACCGCCGATGTAAATAGTCGTGCGTCGGTTGGCAATCGGTTAAAAGATAAAGTAAAACTCCAACATTCAATTAAGCGTGGCTATATAACATTTAAATAAAGCATAATCCTAATCGTGGCCTCTACCAATATCACCCTAATAAGGAGGTGGTGGGCCACACCACTAATAAATAAAAAATAAAGGTTTTGCCTTTTCCAACATAAGCACAATATCTGCAGCTGAGTAAGTGGGAGGTGGGAGGAAGCAGATGGGTGGAAGTTCATTTCACGGTTGAAGGTCCTCTTTAATGTGTGGTGGGTCTTTGTCAGTTCAATGTAAACAGCGTGTCTGCAGCGGCAGACCGCCGCCAGGGAGCACAATTTTCGGGCTATTTATAGGCCGCTCAGCCAGGGCGGTTATGTAAGAGTTTAGCAGAACACAGCGGAGCGCGGCCAAATTACTCTGCACATTTCAGGTGATTAAATCCTGGCACGGCCAGCCTTTCCCCGTGCGAAATCTTCTTTACATATCAGAAATCTCCCCTGATGTATGATTACTGTGTTACATAAGGACAAATTAAAGGTTCGCTCCTGTATAATTTAGACATTTTATCCTTACGGCTGAACTCTAGACCCATAGAAAATGAAAGACCAATGAATGTGGAATAGGTAAGTACGCCCCATGGAAAGCATTGATTTTTCAACATCGTAGGACTGGTAAGATTAGATATTTATTCAAGCAGGGCCTACAGATAAAGGTGATAAATTTAAAGAAATTACACGTAAACGAACATGGTGTATTCATTCTCATCATCTAAATCAGCCTTTCTCAACCTTTTCAACACAGAGGAACCCTTGAAATCATTTTCAGGGTCTCAGGGAACCTCTGCTAAAAATGACTAATGCCCCATACACACGTGCAGATTATCTGAAGACTTTTGTCTGCAGACTTACCTTTTCTATGTAGTGCAAGGGCCTGCCGGATTGCATACAAATTGAAAGTGTTTAGGTTTGACCTCATATTATATGGTTTTGGTAAGTCTGCACGTGTGTATGGGGCATAAATCTACAACTCATGATACATTGGTGTGATGGTCAGTGGGAAGAATGTTCCTAAAGCCCCGTACACACACGCAGATCGTCGTCATACAAATGTTCGTCTTTTCTCCCCGGGATGTCGGTGTCTGTTGAAAAGTGCAAAGACAGCACAAGGACAGCACAAGAATTTTGTCCGCAGACTTCAGCTGACTGCAGAAGTGATGTCATGTAATGGTTAACTTTCCCTGTGTTTTTTATTTTCTGAGCATGCCCAGTCTTGCAAATCTGCGGTCTGTCGGCTGATTTCTGTACTGACAGGCGAACAATCGTCCGTTCTGGTGTCCGCAGACAAAAATTTTCATGTTTGCAAGAAAGACTTTTGTCCGCGGATTGTGCGCAGACATCTGTCGGAGGCACCATACTAACACGCGTACAATCGGCAGATCTTTCGTCCGCCGACGTTTGTATGCCGACGATCGGTACGTGTGTACGGGCCTTTACACTTGTGGTCATTGGGAAGAATTACCTTCTTCCAGATAGCTAAAAAGATCAATGGTGTCAGTGGGAACTTATCTGAGAGGCAGAAACTGCCCATTGCTCAAGGAACCCCTAGCAACCTCTGGAGGAACCCTAGGATTCCACGGAACCCTGTTTGAGAAACACCAGAGATGTATAGTAACTAAGTAGAACTACTTCACTACTGTACTTAAGTACGGAAAGGCGGTATCTGTACTTTCCTAGAGTAGAATTTTTTTCTCCTACTTCCACTTTTACTTCACTACATTTTTTCAATGATTTCAATACTTCTACTCCGATATTTTTTTTTGTGCTGCATAGTTACTCGTTACAATTATAAAAATTACCACTGCCAGAACAGTAGATGGCAGGTTTCATGAAGCTCAAAACATGTGTATTATAAGTGCATACGAAAATAAAAGCTACTGTATGCATAAATAAAAGCTGCATTTGAAATAATAAAAAACAATATGATGTTCAAACTTTTGACTTCTTTCTTTAATAACTACATAACACAGTACTTGTACTTTTACTTTCAGTACTTGAGCAGCAATTTTTTTTTCAAAACTACTGGTACTTTTACTTTCAGTACTTGAGTAGCAAAATTTTTTAAAAAACGACTTGCAATACCTAAGTACAAAAAATGTTGAATGCTTTAGTACTTCTACTCAAGTCACTTTTTGATCGAGCACTTCCACTTCTACTCAAGTCACTTTTTGATCGAGCACTTGTACTTTTACTGAAGTATGGGTTTCGAGTACTTTATACAACTCTGAGAAACACTGATCTAAATGAATGCAAATGCAGGAAAACCTAAGTACTCCCCTGTACATACACCACCAAATCCAATCTATAAAATCTGGTGTTCAAGATTAGGTGCCAAAATGTTTCACAGAGGCTTCAGATTATAAAAGAACAATGTGAACAGCAAGCGTTAACAAGGCAGAGCTTAAGCAAACATTGTTGAAGCTTTTAAAGTACCATTCAGCCAGAGTTTGTACGTTTGTCCAGTTTGTCCCATTAATGGTATGCACCAATGGGAATGCTAATTGTCACTTTAACCACTTGCCGACCGCTTGCGACAGGCTGGCTCAGCAGCACGAACGGTCGCGCGCGGAAAGCTAGGGGGCGAGCGTGCGGCGGCGCGTTCTCGCCCCCACTCGGCAGTGGAGAAGCCGATGCAAGGGTCAGGCGTTTCCGTTTACCGCCTGACACCCACGATCGTTCCCCACTGAGAGAGAAGGACGGTCGGCTGTTGTAAACACAGCCGACCGCCCTTCTCCCTGAAATGATCACAGAGCCCATGTGATCCTTCTATATAGGATCACATGTCTCTATGGTCATCTCAGAAGCCACACCCCCCCACAGTTACAATCACTCCCCTAGGGTCACATTTAACCCCTTGATCACCCATGGGGTTAACCCCTTTCCCTGCCACTGTCATTATTACAGGTAAACACAGCTGACCGTTCTTCTCTCTGGAATGATCACAGAGTGCCTGTGATCCTTCTATGTAAAATTACAGGTCTCTGTGATCATTTCAGAAGCCACGCCCCCCCACAGTTAGAATCACTCCTCTAGCCTCACATTTAACTTTTTGATCACCCACAGTATTAACTCTTTCCCTGCCAGTGTGATTATTACAGTGACAGTGCATATTTTTAGCACTGATTACTGTAGTAATGTCATTGGTACCCCCAAAAGTGTAAAAAATGTCAGTTAGGGGTCCGATCTGTCCGCCGCAATGTCGCAGTCCCGCAAAAAATCACAGATCGCCGCCATTACTAGTAAAAAAAAAATAAAAAAATCTTTCCCGCAGTTTGTAGACGCGATAACTTTTGCGCAAACCAATCAAAATACGCTTATTGCGATTTTTTTTAACCAAAAATATGTGGCAGAAAACAAATTGGCCTAAAATGTTAAAACATTTTGATTTTTATTTATTTATTTTTTTTTTTTTGAGAATGTCATATAGCAGAATGTAAAAAAATATAATTTTTTTTTTTTTTTTTTTTCCAAATTGTTGCTCTTTTTTTGTTTATAGCGCAAAACATAAAAATCGCAGAGGTGATCAAATATCACCAAAAGAAAGCTCTATTTGTGGTGAAAAAAAGTACTGTACATCAATTTTATTTGGGTACAGCATTGCACAACCGCGCAATTGTCCATTAAAATAACGCAGTGCCGAATCCCAAAATAAGGGATGCGCAGTGCAAGGATCAGGGATGAGGCGTGTCCTTCAGACAATGGCTCTTTACCACGTGACCAGCTGTGTCCAATCACAGATAGTCACAAATGTGAACAAACCGCAGTAACTCGCTGTTACTGGGTTTTCCTCCTCACACATCGATCCAGTGTGAGGAGGAGATTGTGGTAACAATGAGTTACCTATTACAGTTAACCACTTCAGCTCTGGAAGGTTTTACCCCCTTATAGACCAGGCCATTTTTTGCAATACAGCACTGCGTTGCTTTAACTGGCAATTGCGCGGTCGTGCGACCTTGTACCCAAATAAAATTGATATCCTTTTTCCCCCACAAACAGAGCTTTCTTTTGGTGGTATTTAAACACCTCTGCGTTTTTTATTTTTTGCGCTATAAACAAAAAAAGGCCGACAATGTTAAAAAACAATATTTTTTACTTTCTGCTATAAAACACATCCAATAAAAACATTTGAAAAATCAAATTTCTTTATCAGTTTAGGCCAATTTGTATTCTGCCACATATTATTTGTGAACAGCTTCGCACGACTGCACAATTGTCTGTTAAATTAACGCATTGCCGAATCGCAAAAAAATGGCCTGGTCATTAGGGGGGAAAATTTTCTGGTCCAGAACTGGTTAATGGTATTTGCAGAATTGACACATACTGTATATTCCACTACTGATGTCTTTATATTAAGTTTATTTTTGTTTTATATTCTTTGTGAGATTTAGTGCCGGTTCACACTAGGGCGACCTGTGAGGCGATCTGGTCGCCTCACAGGTCGCCGCAGGTCGCCTCCCATAGGGAAGCTGCGGACCCGTTCTAATAGGAGCGACACAAGTCGCTCCGACCTAGAAAAAGGGTCCGGAGCTTCTTTGGGGCGACCCGGAGGCGACCGCCATAGACTTCAATGTTATGAAGTCCGTGGCGGCCGCTCCGAGGTCGCGGCGCGCTGCTCGGAGGTCGCGGTGCGAAGTAGCGTCGCTGCAATATGAACCGGCGCTTAGTATACACATCTAAAGGTTTATTTTCAGCATAAGCGCTGCTTCTTTCGTTTACAATTTTTCTTGGTTCAATGTGAGGACACATTTTCTTGATGTAAGCAGCTGCTGATTGTATAGTTTTCCAATTTTTGGTAGCGCATAGAAATCCCCTCGTTCTATTTAAAAAATGCCTGCGTACATCCCATAGTTTGTAAATGCTAAAACTTTCCTGCAAACCAATCAATATACACTTATTAAGATTTTTTTTTTTTTTACCAAAGATATGAAGCAGAATACATTTTGGCCTAAAATTATGACAAGCTTTAATTTTTTTGGGATATGGTATACAACAAAGTAAAAAAATATTGGTTTTTTTTTTGTTTTTTTAGAGCCCATTCAGACTAGCGCGACACGACTTTGGGGGGCGACCTGCGAAGTCGCATGCACCGCTGTGCATCGTGACTTCGGCGCGACTTGCAGAGACTTCACATAATGGAAGTCTATGCAAGTCGCTCTGAGGTCGCCCCAAAGTAGTACAGGACCCTTTTTCTAGTATGTCGCTCCTATTAGAACGGGTCCTGTGCTAATCAATGGACCGCGACCGAGGGCGACTTGTCAGGCTGACAAGTCGCCTGACAAGTCGCGCTAATGTGAATGGGCTCTAAATGTATGCTCTAACACAAAAAAATTAACCCAATTATTTTCAAATACCACCAAAATAAAGCTCTTTTTTGTGGGAAAAAAAAGATAAATTTTTTGAATTGCATTACTGCGCAATTGCCAGTTAAAGTAGTGCAGTGCTAAATAGCAAAAAAATTACCTGGTCACAAAGGGAATACAACCTTCCAGAGCTGAAGTTGCTAATTAAAGTCTACCTGTAGCCAAAACATAAAGTGTATGCAAACTCTACCAATGAACTTATTTGGTCTGTAATATCCAGTTGAAAGTATGTTGCTTGTATTGTATGTATCTAAACAATAAAAATATTGAAAAGATGAAAGCACTTCAGATATAGTACAGATATCCAGCCTCAGGTGAAGTCTGTAAGGATCCACTGCACAGGTTTAGCCAATGGCATGGAAGATTTCAGCCACATGCTGTTACACTATATTGTTAAAGCGGAGTTCCACCCTGGATTTTTTTTTTTTTAATACCCCCGGGACAGTCAGGGCTAGTACATTCCACAATGGCTAGCCTCTGATCTGTCCCGGGTTGCACTTACCTGTTAGGACAAATACTTACCTTGCAAACGTCTTGTCCAGCGCTGCCATCTCAGATGTGGGCAGCTTGAAGCCAGCGAGATCCCCTTCAGCGTCCTCTTCCGCCTTCTTTGGTCCCACGATGCTCTGCGCCGGCCCTGACGTCACTTCCGGGTCGCGCGCGTCATCCCTCTACAGCTTCTGGGCATGCCCAGAAGCTGTTTAGAAGGGGATGACGCGCGCGACCCGGAACTGACGTCGGGGCCGGTGCAGGAGCAATGATTCCTGGGAGCTATGACGTTCAGCTCCCAGGAATCATTGCAGAGCCAGGAAGTTACGACGGGCCGCGGCCGAGGAAGGAGGAAGAAGGAAGTAAGGTAAGTATTTTTTCTTCGCTACGAGGTAAGTAAAAAAAAAAAAAATATGCGATTATCCATTTCTTTTTCAGGTGACCCGGAGCGAGAAGATGGAGGTAAGTATAAAAATAGGGTGGAACTCCACTTTGAGTTATTGGGACGCCTGCCTTTACACGCACATGAATTTTAATGGCATCCCAGTCTTAAGGCCCGTACACACGTACCGATCGTCGGCATACAAACGTCGGTGGACGAAGGATCTGCCGATTGTACGCGTGTTAGTATGGTGCCTCCGACAGATGTCTGCGCACAATCCGCGGACAAAAGTCTTTCGTGCAAACATGAAAATATTTGTATGCCGACACCAGAACGGACGATTGTTCGCCTGTCAGTACACAATTCGGCCGACAGACCGCAGATTTGCAAGACTGGGCATGCTCAGAAAATAGAAAACACAGGGAAAGTTAACCATTACATGACATCACTTCTGCAGTCGGCGGACAAAATTCTTGTGCTGTCCTTGTGCTGTCTTTGCACTTTTCAGCAGACACCGACATCCCGGGGAGAAAAGAGGAACATTTGTAAGCCGACCATCGGTACGTGTGTACGGGGCTTTAGTCTGTAGGGTTCAATACTGAGTTGGCCCACCCTTTGCAGCTATAACAGCTTCAACTGTTCTGGGAAGGCTGTCCACAAGGTTTAGGAGTGTGTGTATGAGAATGTTTGACCATTCTTCCAGAAGAGTATTTGGGAGGTCAGGCACTAATGTTGGACATGAAGTCTGGATCACAGTCTCCACTCTAATACATCCTAAAGGTGTTCTATCCAGTTGAGGTCAGGACTCTGTGCAGGCCAGTTACGTTCCCCCACCCCAAACTCGCTCACCCATGTCTTTATGGTAGGCAGGATGTGTACATCACCTGAAAGTGCACTTGCCCTTTCATTTTTGCAATGTTCCACACGTTGTGGAAGGATTCAGTTATATATACTGGTTGGGTTCTCTGTCAGCGAAAGCGTAGAGGGAGGGCAGGCATGCAGCCTGATTCAATCATGAGTTCTTAATTCCTAAGAGATAATTGCTTAGAGCAAAGCAAATTAGGATTCATTTTGCTGAGGGCAGATTAGATTAATTCTAATTGGTTACTGCACTTAAGAATGAGCATTTAAAATGGAAGAACTTATTGAATAAAGACTTATTGAATAAGGCCGATAAAGGCAACATCACTATCGGAGAGATCTGACCTGGGGCTACCTCTGACTTGTTCCATGTAGTCATTCATTTTATGTGTATTGTCGGCTGCTGTCACCTGGATGCAAAGGCTGATTCCAACTGCTGTAAGAGCGTAATTTACTTTTTACTTCACTTCCTGTCTGGTAAAACATTTTCAGCATTCCTTGAAGTGTACATTCACTTTTTCAAAATAAATGGAAAAGTGAAGTAACTCTAAATACACTGGCCACCCTTCTGCACCCTGCTGCATATGATGGTTATGATGGCCTGTGCTGCCAGTGTATTGGTTCATACACTGCAATACAAAGCCCCAGAGGATGTGCCCATCATATTGTTTGCAATTGCACGCACTCTTTGGTCAGTGACCGTGTTGACAGACGAGAAACATATCTGAGGCCTCTTCTTCTGTTAATGTCTCCTAGAAGAAAAAAAAATCTTCTCATTGATCACCACAATCCCCTTGGCATTTGTCATTGTGAAATATATGATGTATATTCACTCTTGGTTGTGTTTTGTTGTGTACAGTGTACGGATCACTACACTGGAAACATTAGGGATCACGGCCGCTAATGGCAGTAGGGTCCAGAGGGGTGGCCATGATACTTGGATACTTAGTTTGGGGTTGTGTACAGTGTACGGATCACTACACTGTCAACATTGGGGATTACGGCCGCTAATGGCAGTAGGGTCCAGAGGGGTGGCCATGATTATCCACTCTATCCAAAACTAAGAAAAAGCTGTAGCTGCACATATATTTAAACATTTAGTACCTAGATGTTCTGACAAATACCTGTTGAGCTTTGTTGCCCTCTGCTATGTCCAAATGGCTGGCATGAATGGACAAAGTTCATAACCTCCTGTGAAATTTGGAATGTTTATATGGAATGCTTTGCATAAAAAAATTATTTTTGTTCCTTAGGTGTTAAGGTAAGTTCCTACTGCGAAGCACAATAACTCTGACCAGACAGTTCTCTAACACAAAGGGGTTTCAAAGGTGCCCTAGGTAAACAGTAGAAGCAGTGGCGTCACTATGGGGGTGCGGGGGATGCAGACCGCACCCGGTTGACACCCACCAGAAGGGTGATACCATGGTTGGATCTAGAAGGGGTGCTGATTTTAGTTGTACCCCCCCGAGGCCAGTCTTTTCATGGATGCTGTGCCTTTCCAATATCTCCGCACTCACGGCCGGGACAAGGGGAGAGCAGCCTGGAGCAGTTAGATCCACAAAGGAGAGGACAGAGATCAGAGAGCCGGGAGTGTGGGCTGTGTTCTCCCCTTCCTGTCAGCAGAGTGATCCTCCATAAAGCATATCACTCTTACATCTTAAGGCTCTTTCACACGGCCATTCAGTTTTTTGGCTCCGCTCCGGTCCTTTTTTTGTTTTTTTTTTTCATGGAGCGGAGGCCGATTTTGCTTACTTTCCGTTTTTTTAACGGAGGAAAAAAAAGGGTTCTGTTACGTTCCAAAAAACGGAACAGAACTGAAAGGAAGAAAATCCGATGTCAGCGGATGGTATTCCGCTGACATCCGCAATCCCATAGACATTCATTATGTCCGTAAATCATCCGCAAAAAAATAGGATGATTTGCGGACATACAGAGCACCCGTGTGAAAGGGCCCTTACAGTGTTTGTTTCATTCCCTGCTGCCGAGAGATGAGCAGTGATTGGAGGAGATAGGGGGTGGGGTAATCAGGGGGTGGGGTAATCAAACTGTTTACAGCCCGATCCGGTGTCATCTGCTGTATGGAACAGCGCTCCACTGACAGCAGTAAAAGAGAGCACAGCACAACCCTCACCTCTACCTGGTCTCCTACCTGTAAGTTGGGGGTGGGGGGAGCTCACAGGCCAGGGGAACCTCACACATTGAAAGAGGAGGGGTAACAATCATTGGTGCTGAGATGAGAAGTTTATGCAGGTGGGGGGATTTGTGCTATAAGAGGGGATTGGGTGGATTTGTGCTAGGAGGGGGGATTTTTGCTAGGAGAGGGGGTTGGGGGTATTTTTACGAGGAGGAGGTTTGTGCTGGGAGAGGGAATTGGGGGGATTTGTGCCAGGAGAGGGGAAATGATAACAATGACTCTTTAACCACTTAAGGACCGCCCACCGCAGTTATACTGTGGCAGGCAGCCCCTCCTGTGCAAACCGACATAGGTATATGTCGGTCGCACGACTGTAGCTAGGGGGTGAGTGCGCACCTCCGGCGGCACGCTTTCGCCTCCACTTGGCAGCGGGGACTTGGATGCACGTTGCAGGAGGCTCTGATTGCCGCCTGACACCTGCGGTTGTTCCCCACTGAGAGAGAAGGACAGTCAGCTGTTGTAAACACAACTGACCGTTCTTCTCTCTGGAATGATCACAGAGTGCCTGTTATCCTTCTATGTAGAATTACAGGTCTCTGTGATCATTCCACAAGCCACGCCCCACAGTTAGAATAACTCCCCTAGGCTCACATTTAACCCCTTGATCACCCACTATATTAATCCTTTCCCTCACAGTGTAATTATTACAGTAACAGTGCATATTTTTAGCACTGATTACTGTAGTAATGTCACTGGTCCCCCCAAAAGTGTCAAAAATGTCAGTTAGGGGTCCAATCTGTCCGCCGCAATCCCGCTAAAAATCGCAGATCACTGCCATTACTATTAAATAAGAAAAAAAGCAATAATAATGACATAAATCTTTCCCGTAGTTTGTTGACGTGATAACTTTTGCGCAAACCAATCAAAATATGCTTATTGCAATTTTTTTAATCAAAAATATGTAGCAGAAAAAAAATTGGCCTAAAATGTTAAAAAATTTAGATTTTTACATTTTTTTTTTTTTTTTTTGGAATGTTATATAGCAGAATGTGAAAAATATTGTTTTTTTTTTTTTTTTTTCAGAACTGTCGCTCTTTTTTTGTTTATAGCGCACAAAATAGAAATCACAGAGGTGATTAAATACCACCAAAAGAAAGCTCTATTTGTGGGAAAAAAAGGACATCAATTTCTTTTGGGTACAGTGTTGCAATTGTCCGTTAAAGTAACCCAGTGCCAAATCGCAAAAAATGGCCTGGTCATTAAGGGGACAAATCCTTCCGGTCCAGCAGTGGTTAAATCACCTTTAGCTTAACAAAAACAGCATTATTTTGAAAGTCTTTGATTTTAACAATATGTTTAGAGTTTAAATTCAAATGGAATTCGATGTAAAATTCAAGTCGAATTTCAATTTGAATTTTGGAAATTCTGACGAATTTCGTTTCGGTATTCGGAGAATTCGGTAAAATGTGTTTGTACTGTAATTCGGGGATTTGGATATATCTGAATCTCTGAATAACGAAAAATTTGTCTGAATATTTATTCGGAATGAAGTGAACCGCACATGTCTCTTCTCTAGAATGGAGCAGTATCTACCAGCACATTGTGGTGCTTTCTGTAACTCTACACTATGAGTCTCTACTCCATAGATTTCTTACCACTTTAATGAAGAGAGTCCCAGACTGGATTGGGGGCGATTTACAATCTGAGCTGTGAAATAGACCAGCGGCTGGAGAGTTTGTCGGAACACTCAATACATTTTTCCCAGCACGCAGCGCTGAATTATTCAGCGTGCATCCAAGCCTTTTTATTCAAATCGCTGAAACTTCTTCTACAGCTACTGCCGTCCTTTTATTAAGGTCCCCTGGCTGCACAACAGGAACCAAAGGACCCACGCGTTTCATATTAAAATATTTAAAAACCAATATCTGGCAGGCAAACACATAGCAGGTGCCAAAAGAATGCAGTGTAAACAGAAAAATGACATAGATTTCATTTCAATGGGGATGGTAGGGAAAAAGGAAAAAAAAAAAACAACTTAGATAAAAACTAAACTTTGTTGTTTGGTTTTTAGGCACTCTATTTGGCAGAAAAGCTTACAATCTACAGCAGATTTTGGAGATTCTGCATGCGATAAAAGGGTTGCTGTGGGATTTCAGGATTGCTACTCTTTGCAGACACTGTGTAATTTGTAAGCGCAGTTCCTCCAGCAGGGGCGTAACTACAGGGGTTGCAGGGGTTGCGATTGCTACCGGGCCCCATGCTCCAGGGGGCCCAGTAGCAAACCAGTGGGTGTTCTTCCAGGATTGCAAAAGTCACACTTGCGACCGGGCCCTGGCATTGCACCACTGTGGGGAGGCCCCAAGATTGCAGGAAGGGAGCCCACTGCAGAACTTGTGAAAGGATCCTGCTGCGGGACCGTAATAAAAGGCCATGCAACGAGAGTAAAGAGCCCCAGGATTAGTGGGAAGAGCCCTGGGCTTGAAGGGAAGGACCCCGGCCAGGGATCTGGGGGGGCCCTTCATGTTTTCTTGAATCGGGGCCCTGAAGGCTCTAGTTACGCCTCTGTCCTCCAGAGATTAATAAATGAGGTAAAGATTCACTTTACAAAGAATACCCAATCACATGCAGGGAAATAAAAACCTGCCACTGCCAGTCAGCAGAGCTTTCCTTCATTTACTAAGCTATGGAGCAACTGAACTAACAAAGTGCACCGTCTATTTGCCTATAGTAAACCCACCCCATTGTGATTGGAACCAAAAATGGGTGATGATTGATGATATTAAAGCGGAGTTCCGGCCAAATTTTTTTTTTTTTTGTTTAGCTAAAAATACCCCTAGAACAGTCAGGACTCATGCATATAAATAAAGATACCCAGTAAACTGTCCCCTGTTTTGTTTCACATCACAGTATGAATTACTTACTTTGAGCGGTTGTTGTACAGTGCGGCCATCTGCAGTAGGGGAATCTGAAGCCGCAGTGTCCCTCTTCCGGGATTTTGCGCATGCGCAGTGAGTTGCGAGTCCCACAGCTTGAAGGCCGGGTTTCCATAGCCCATTGACTCCTGGGAATGATGACACTCCTCTCCCAGGAGCCAATGCAAAGCTGGAAATGACGTAGTTGGCCGTGGCCACATAAGGGCAGTGAAAAGATTTTGCTCCGTAAATAAGGTAAGTAAACCGGAAAAAAAATAATAATTGCCAATTCATTTTTAGGATGCACACAAGTGCTGCATGGAGGGCATTGTAAAATGTGGTTGGAACTCCGCTTTAATTAGTAAAGTAGCTGTAAACTGGAGATGCCTGGGGTTTATGGCTCCTTTCACACATGGGAGTCCAGGCGGGTGGCAGCTTTGTCTCCGTGCGGAGACAGAGCTGTCAGGTCTCCGCTGTTCTCTATGGAGGAATCAGATGAGAACAGACCATCGGCTGGACGGATGAAAAATAGGGTTTCCATCCGTCCAGATTTGACGGATCGGATGTCAGCGGACATGTCTCCGTTGACATCCGATGACCCATAGAGATGCATGGTGTGACCGTTCAAATGCGCCTGAAAAACGGACAGGCGGATCTGAACGGTCCGCTAGTGTGAAAGGGGCCTAAAGCATTACCCACAACACAGCGCGGAGACACAGCTGTCATCGGCGATTCGATCCCCCGCTGAGAAAAACGGAGTTCATCTGACAGACTCCCGTGTGTGAAAGGGCCCTTACACTAGTGTTAATGAACTTGGGTGTGTTTGGATCCTAGTCCAAACCCACAAAAGTTAGCCCACCAGGAAGCTGTCACATGTATTTGGCCAATCATCTGTGACTAAAGCCCTGTACACACGCACCGATTGTTGGCCGTAAATTTTCGGCCAACGTCCGATCGGCCGATTTTCGGCTTGTTAGTATGATGCTTCCGACAACCGACTGCGACTTTTCGGCCGAACAAAATCTGGTGTGCATGCTATAAAATATTTGTTGGCCGTCACCAGAACGGCCGATTGATCGTCAGTCAGTACAGATTTCGGCCGACAAAAGTCAGATGAGCAAGACTGGGCATGCTCAGAGAAGAAAAAACACACGAAAAGTAGACCAGAACATGACATCACTTCTGCAGTTGGATGTTGTTGGCCGACAAAATTCGTGTGCAGTCTAGAGCACATTTCAACCAACACAACAGCACTGGACAAAAGATGGCCGATCGGTCGGCCAACAATCGGTGCGTGTGTACGAGGCTTAAGGCATTCCCTTTCCTGCAGCCACACTTATACACCTTGTATATAGGCGGCTATGGGGCAGAAAATGCCCTGGCCCAGTACAAGTGACAGATTTGGGGTGGACTTCACTTGCTCATGTGGGTTTGGTCTAGGATCTGAAGACACCTGAGCTCATCACTAGGTAATGAGACAAGAAATGTGCCGCTCCAGGTGAGATCATCGAGTTGATTGGACTCCACACATGGTTGCTAGCCTCGGTTCCCTTCCATGGGATGCATGTAAAAAAAAGAAATGGCTGCAAGCCATGACAATATAATCCTTTTATTGCAACATCCCAGTGTAATTCCAACAATGATTAACAAAGGACAGTAGCAGGTACAGAAGGTTGATGCATTTCACACAATAAGTTATGACTAAGCACAGCATAATCGTGTCAAACGCGTCAACCTTCTGTACCTGCTACTGTCCTGTGTTGATTATTGTTGGGATTCTACTGGGATCATCACTAAGTAGTTAGTAGTTGTGGAAAGGTATGCAACAAAACACAAGCCTTCTCCATTTGTAGCCCAAAAAAATGCAAAGCTGGACTTCAGCCTTAACCTCCTTAGCGGTGATCCCGAGCGTGACTCGGGGTTGGTTTTTCATATCAGGAGCGGTAACCCCGAGTCACGCTCGGGGTGGATTGCAGAGAGCGCAGCGGTGTTCTCTTACCTTATCCTGGCGATCCAGCGATGATCTCTCATTGCTGTGACCGCCAGCCGAGAGTCCCGCCGCTCCTCCGTCGGTCTCCGTCGCTCTGATCACTTCCTAGTTCCGTTCCCTGCAGCAGCAATGCTGCATGGGAGCGGAACTAGGGAGGGAGATTAAAAAAAAAAAAAAAAAAAAAAAAAACTTTGCACAAAACACAAAACACATTTTATATTATATATATATATATATATATATATATATATATGTGTATATATATATATATATATATATATATATGCATATATATATATATGCATATATATATATATATATATATATGCATGCATATATATATATATATATATACACTGGTATATATATATATATATATATATATATATGCATATATATATATATATACACTGGTATATATATATATGCATATATATATATATATATATGTATGCATATATATATATATATATATATATATATATGTATATATATATATATATATATATATATATATATGCACACACACATATATCTATATATAATATATAATGCATGAATTATAATCTAATCAATAATATAATTTTATTATATATATTATATATTAAATAATAAAATAATATTATTGATTCGATTATAATTCACGTGTTTGTGTTTCAAATTTATCACATCTGGGATGTCTACTAGAGTCTTGTTTTGGTCAGGTTTAAGTCAGTAATTACTAAGAATTGTAGGCCTATAATACATAACGCCAAATTTCCATGAAAAGAATTGTACCGCTTTTGGTATGTAATTCCTGACAGAATCATACCGCCAGGGAGGTTAAGCCTCGTACACACGTTCAGATAATCGTACGACTTATCGTTCGCATTTTGTTGTTATACTAATATCGAATTCAACAATGCGTACTAACCGTATGATTTTTGTCATACGCTTCTAGAAAAGCTTCCTGGTTGTGTAGCTACGTATCGGATAGTGCAAAACAAAAACAATGGCAGCCAGGCTTTTTCTGGGTTATTCGCGTGTTTCTGATCATGCGTGATCTTTGTCTATCCATTTTTAGCGGACGCACGCTGTACTGATTAAACAATTGTCGTTCGCTAGGCTATCGTACAACAGAAGTTTTCATGTTTGTCCCTTCGGAATTTGTTGGACCAACTGTCGTGATTGGCTGTCAAAAGCTGTGAACTAACGATCAGATTATCGCACGATCAAATCGAAAGCGATTATTTTCGTACAATTATCTGAACGTGTGTACGAGGCATTACCTTTTGTCTGACACTTGTAGCAAGTCTTTTCCTGTGATTACTCTCAATTCCCTGCAAACTTGCATCTCCACAATATGACCCTGCAGCAGCTATCTCGAGCCCATCTTCATCTCCTGTCAGAACAAGTAAAATCATCAGCAATCCCCCTCTCCTCCTGATCCATATTGATGTTGGCCCACCTCTCACAGCTATTAGCTTTTTTGCCATCAATCATTTTTGCTATTCGGCATGTGTGGGCATGAACCTTATGGCTGGTATCAGTCACCGTACTGCTCTTCCCAAGCATTATATGAAATAATACATCCTAGGCATCCCTGAAGACATGCATGATCATCTCTGCTGACCGTGGATGATGCAAGCTTTAGCTGTGTACCATCCATTCACTAGATTTAACCATTTGCCTACTGGGCACTTTTACCCCCTTCCTGCCCAGGCCAATTATCAGCTTTCAGCACTCTCACGTTTTGAATGACAATTGCGCGGTCATGCTACACTGTACCCATATGAAATTTTATCACTTTTTTTCACACAAATAGAGCTTTCTTTTGGTGGTATTTAATCACCTCTGGGTTTTTTTATTTCTTACAAAAAAAAAAGAAAAAAGACAGAAAATTTTGAAAAAAAAAAGTTTCCTGTCTGTCTCCATGGCAGCCTACGTGTGGGTTAACCCCGCCTCCACTCCAAGGGTATAGGACCCCCCTCCCATAAATTTCAGCTCTCAGGTACAGCAGGTGTTCATTTTTTGTCCTCCTCCAAGGACCTACACTTCTGATGTCTTACTACGTCCAGCTTACCTTAGGATACTTTGGATGGTGTCTGCATGTCCAGAGCCCAGCCACGGGCGGGTGAGTGACATTTAAAATCCCCTGCTCTCTGCGGTTGACTGAAGCTTGATTGGCATTCTCTGACATGGGTCTGAAGATTCGCATTGCTTCCCTTCATGGCAGCGGTATTTGTTATTTATGTACACTTTGTTTGTCTCTTTTTCTATCACTGTACAATTTGTTTGTTTGGCCCAATGGCGCTGGAACGCTTCCTGCGTTCCAGCAAACCCTTCCTGCGTTCCATCAAACCCTTCCTCTTCCTCCTCTGCTTCTAGCGTCCAATCGGTAGACGCTTCGTGGTCCCGCGCATGCGCAGTGCGCCGCGAGCGAAGTCGAGGCTTGGTTCGCACATGCGCATTAGCGATCGCGGCCGCATCACCGCTGACGTCATTCCGGCGGGAGATTTAAACAGCTGACGATTCCCCTGTACTTTGGGAATGTACTGTGGGCGTTGCGGCAGCTTCCCAGTGTCTCTGGATTCCTTGCTACAGGTATGTGCAATGGAGACTTGGCTGCAGAGGGGGGGGGGGGGGCGGAGGGTTGTCACCTCACAATGTATCACTGACATGGTGTCTGATATGTATTACCTTTCTTTATCAGTCTGGTTGTTTGGCCTGAAGTATGGATCCTGCGTCACCGCCCTCCTGTGGCCAGCCCTCTCACAACAGGTGGGTGCTGGCATTTTTCAGAGGGGGGGGCGGGGAGGGCTTGCTGGTCCCTAGGTCATGGCTAAATCCAGTGTCTCCCCGATTTTCTCTTTTTTCCATCAGCTCTCCCAGGCCTGATTTACCACAAGAAAGAGACCCTGTCAGACCTCGTGGGAGTTCATCCTCCAGATCTAAACGCCGTGAATCTCCATCAGGGAGTAGGCAACAAGGGAGACGCTCCAATTCCTCCCCCAGACACCATACACGATACCAGAGTCACCGCACACACCAGAGGGCCTGTTGGGGTTGTGGGGCGCATGTCCTGGAGGACAAGTCCCTATGTGAGCCATGTTTTGCTCATGCAGCCGGTGAGAGGGGGCAAAAGGATCAAAGATTGGAATCTCTAGTGAAGAGAATAGTACAACAGTCCCTGAAAGAATGGGGTACAGTCCCACCACTTGGTCCCACCACATCCAGTTCTCCAGGGGAAGTACAGGAAGATCAAGGCCCCTCTCAACCGAGTATTACTTCTGCAAAGTCATCTGACAGTGATTCGGAAGAAGAAGGGGCTGTAGGCGGCTTTGAGTTCGCCCTAGTTTCACCCCTGATCAGAGCCATTAAAGAAGCTCTCAGATGGGAGGATCCTGTGTCTCCTCAGAAAAAGCAGCGGAAGTTCTTCAAGCACCTTGGTAAGGAGCGTATCAACTTCCCTTCCCTCTCTGAATTACAAGAGGTGATTACTGAAGAATGGAGTAAAGGGGATAGTAAGTCTTCCTTATCCTCCAAACTTGGGAAATTATATCCCTTTAAACCTGAAGATGTCGCCCGTCTGGAATCTGCTCCTCTTGTGGATGCGGCAGTTACAAGATTAGCAAAGCATGTCACTTTGCCACTAGATGACGCGGTCTCTTTCAAAGACCCTTTGGATAGGAAGATAGATCTGGACCTAAAGAGGATCTTTGTGACGGCCGGCGCGGCCTGCAAACCTGTGATGGCATTAGCAACAATGTCTAAAGCCATGGAAGTCTGGGTTTCCGATATAGAATCCAAACTTGGA
The DNA here is from genome assembly GCF_965119305.1 of Pelophylax lessonae. Lineage (NCBI taxonomy): Eukaryota > Metazoa > Chordata > Amphibia > Anura > Ranidae > Pelophylax > Pelophylax lessonae. The sequence continues at coordinate 99,242,742 of NC_138770.1, forward strand.
AGTCTCTCGGAAGAAGCCGTAGAAAGTTCCCCTATTCACGAACTCAAGCTGGCTTCAGTGTTTTTAGGAGAAGCATCTATTGATGTTCTGCGTCTTCTGTCCAGATCGATGCTATCCTCAGTAACAGCAAAGAGGGCCTTGTGGCTTCGCCCGTGGATTGCAGATCCAGCTTCTAAACAGGCATGGTGTAAGATCCCTTTTGAGGGTACTTCCCTTTTTGGAAACAAACTAGACAGCGCCATTGCCAAGGCTACTGGCGGAAAGTCAGGTTTCCTCCCGCAAGACAGACGACTATTTGGTCAGAAGAAGCCTCAACCTAGGAGGCAATACACGGAGAGATCAAGAGATGCACGCTCTTACAAGCCTAATAGAGATTTCCGAAGAAACTGGAGAGGTGGTCAATCCTCTACTCGGAGGTCATCAAAAAATCCAGCGCCTGCTGGACAAGATTCCACTAAATCTTTTTGAGATTGGGCCCGTCCAGGCATGTCAGGTGGGGGCACGTCTTCTCCATTTTCAGCATGTCTGGGCGGCCTCAATCACGGACTTTTGGACCGTCAGGACGGTCTCTACAGGCCACAGATGGTCATTTCTGGCAGATCCAGTTCCAAGATTCATCTCAACTCATTTACCCTGTCTAGAAGAGAGAAGAGAAGTCTTGCTCGCCTATGTAGACGCCTTGGTGGCTCAAGGAGCGGTAGCTCCGGTTCCGGAACAAGAAAAATTTCAAGGGGTTTACTCACCCCTCTTCTTAGTCCAGAAGAAGAACGGGGCCTGGAGACCTGTTATAGATCTCACATACCTGAACAAGTTCATAAAGAACGAAAAATTCAAGATGGAAACACTCTCAACTATTCAAAGGGCAGTACTGCCGGGAGATTGGCTCGCCTCAATAGATTTAAAGGATGCGTATTTTCATGTACCTGTGGCAACCGACTTCCACAAATATCTTCGCTTCTGTGTTCGGAATCAGCATCTGCAATTCATTTGCCTACCCTTCGGCCTGTCTACCTCACCCAGAGTATTCACCAAAGTTCTTCTAGCAGTGGTAGCCTTCATAAGATTGAAAGGTATACGTCTACATCATTACTTAGACGATCTTCTGCTTCTGTCTCAAGAAAAGGATCAGTTATTGGCACACAGAGATCAGGTCATATCGACCCTCAAAGAGTTTGGCTGGCTGCTAAACCTACAAAAGAGTCAGCTGGAGCCTACTCAGCGCCTAGTCTATCTTGGGGCGCAATTCGACACCGTCGAGAATTCAATCTCTCTCCCATTAGAGAAGATACCGGTAGTGAGGGAGAGAATCCTTCCGGCTCTTTCCTCTCCTCGGCTGAAAGCCTCTCAGTGCCTCAAAATCATTGGCACCATGGTGTCCACGGCTCCAATGGTCAAATGGGCTCTCTGGCATATGAGGCCCTTCCAAAAAGGGTTCCTACAACAATGGAACACAGAAGAGAAAGATCAGTACATTCATATCTCCTCCAGCATGAGATACAGTCTTCTTTGGTGGCTGCAACGCAGGAATCTGCTCAACTGTCATTCTCTGGTTCCAGTCTCATGGACTATAATCACAACAGACGCCAGCAACTCAGGTTGGGGGGCTCATTGTCTGACAGAGATGACACAGGGGAGATGGTCTTTTCAGAGACACACTCCAGTCTCCAATATACTGGAACTCCGAGCAGCCTACCAGGGTCTTCGATCTTTCCAACACCTGCTAGAGGGGAAATCTGTAATGATTCGGATGGACAACACCACGGCAGTGTCTTATGTGAAGAGACAAGGTGGGACACGGAGTCTCTCTCTGCTACGAGAATTAGACCCGATCATGTCCTGGGCCCAGACTCACCTAGTAAACATCTCGGCAGTTTACATCCCAGGTTCACAGAATGTTCAAGCGGATTTTCTGTCCAGGGTCCAGTTGAACCACAACGAATGGTCGCTCCATGTGGAGTCGTTCAAATGGATTCTGTCGTTGGGAGTATCTCCCGAAGTCGATCTGTTCGCCTCCCCTTGCAACCACAAGTTGGAGAAGTATGTCACGAGGGGCAAGTGTCCTCAAGCTTACGGGACAGATGCACTAACCGACAGGTGGGAGTTCAGCAGGGCTTATGCCTTTACTCCAGTACCCATCATTCTCAAATTCCTGCAAAGACTTCAAGCGGAAGATGTGGAGATAGTGATGGTGGCGCCTTTCTGGCCGAACAGGCCATGGTTTCCGCTACTCCTACAACTGAGCTACCGGGACCCGGTCCCTCTTCCCCTCAGACCAGACTTGCTTCTTCAGGGAACATCAGTGCACCCCTGTCCTGCAATTCTCCGGTTGACGGTCTGGTTCTTGAGAGGGAAAGGTTGGAATCGCTCGGCTGCCCATCTACAGCCATTTCCACCTTGATGAATGCTAGACGACCAAGTACTAATAAAGTATACTGTAGAATCTGGGCAAGATTCATGGAGTCTGCATATCCTGAAGGTATGTCTTCCTCAGTCCCTGGGATTCAAGAAATACTAAGTTTTCTTCAGGCTGGTCTGGATATGCCCCTTTCAGTGGCAACTCTTAGAGTTCAAGTTTCGGCCTTATCGGCCTTCTCCGGGGTCATGTGGGCCCAACACCCACTAATCCAACAATTTTTCAAAGGAGCAATCAGGCTCAATCCTCAGAGAAGACCTAGGTTCCCGAAATGGGATCTACCTCTTGTCCTAAATGCCCTCTCCAAATCGGGCATAGATTCCTCTTCTTCTATCAAGGACCTGACCATCCGAACTGTCTTCCTGGTAGCCATTACTTCGGCTAAAAGGGTCTCTGAATTAAGTTCTCTCGGATGTAAAGAACCATTCTTGACTTTTTTTCCGGATCGGGTAGTACTGATACCCAGGCTGAATTCAAATCCGAAAGTCACCTCAGTGTTTCACCAGAATCAGGAGATTGTCCTGCCTACTTTCCGTTCATCTAATGAGTCCAATCCTCATCCGTTGGATGTAGGAGAATCCTTAAAAGCTTATCTTCAAGCAACTGCACCATTCAGGCAGTCTGACAACCTCTTTGTCCTGTTCTGGGGAAAGAACAGAGGTAAACCTGCTTCATCTAGGACTATCGCTTCATGGATAGTGGCAGCTATCCAACAGGCCTATAGAGCTGAGGGGCTGGCTCCTCCGGAGGCGGTGACGGCGCACTCTACAAGGAGTATCTCTACTTCCTGGGCGGCTTCGCGGCACGTGGCTCCAGATGTGATTTGCAGAGCGGCTTCGTGGTCATCAGTCAATACTTTTATGACCCACTATTGTGTAGAGCCTGCTTCTCTGTCCTCAGTTAATTTTGGTTTGACTGTTTTGTCTGCAAATAGCATGAATTAAAATTTTCTTTGCTAAAGCATTCCCACCCGTGTGGAGTGAGCTAGTTATTTCCCACACGTAGGCTGCCATGGAGACAGACAGGAAAACGGAAAATTCCTATCATACTTACCGTAATTTTCCTTTCCTGATAGTCTCCATGGCAGCCGGAGTACCCACCCTCTCGTCTTGGATTCGGCTAAGATATGGAACACCTGCTGTACCTGAGAGCTGAAATTTATGGGAGGGGGGTCCTATACCCTTGGAGTGGAGGCGGGGTTAACCCACACGTAGGCTGCCATGGAGACTATCAGGAAAGGAAAATTACGGTAAGTATGATAGGAATTTTCCGTTTTTTCTTATTTTCTGTGAGTAAATTTTGAAAATAAATACATTTTTCTCCTTCACTGATGTGCGCTAATGAGGCTGCACTGATGGGCACTGATAGGCTGCACTGATGGGCACTGATGAGGTGGCACTTATGGGCACTGATGAGGTGGCAATGATGAGGAGGTACTAATATGCCGCACTGATGAGCACTGATAGGTGGCACTGATGAGCACTGATAGGCGGCACTGATATATGGCACTGCTGGGCACTGGGAGGCGGCACCGATGGGCACTGAGAGGTGGCACTGATGGGTGGCACTGATGGACACTGACGGGTGGCAATGATGGGCAGCACTGCTGGGCAGCACCATCAGTGCCCACACTCAGTGCCCATAGTGCTGCTAGTCAGTGCCCATCAGTGCCTAGATGAGCAGGCACTGATGGGCACTGACTGGCAGCACTATGGGCACTGATTGTGGGCACTGATGGTGGGCACTTGTGTTATTTTATTTACCTCTTTTGTAATCAGGGCACTGGTGATCAGTGCCCTAATTACATTTTTCTTTGTCCCCGAACGGCTGATCGGCTCTGCTCCTTCCTCACACTGCAGTCTCTGTGTGAGGAAGGAGAGCTGGCGATGAGAGATGATCTTATATGTTTACATATGAGATCATCTCTCATTGCACGGTCCGATCACGTGGTAAATGGCCGCTGTGATTGGCCATTCACCACGATCTGTGATTGGCTGTGTCCAAGGGACACGGCCGACACAGATTTTCCCCGATGCGCACTCGCGGGAGCGTGTGGGGAGCCTGTTACTGGGAGGCCATATAAAGACGGCCTCCCAAAAATTAGAGCCCACGCTGTAGCCGTTTTCGGCTATAGCGAGGGCCGGAAGAAGTTAATGTAATCAAGCAACTGATCAGCAAATTGCACAGCTAATACCTGCAGTATTCTCTGGCCAGAAGAGAAGAACATGCATATCTTAAAGTGATTGTAAAGTCTCTTTTTTTTTATTTTTAATAAAAATAACAAACATGTCATACTTGCCTGCTCTATGCACTTGGTTTTGCACAGAGCAGCTCCGATCCTCCTCTTCTTGGGTCCCTCTTTGGCACTCCTGGCCCCTCCCTCTTGGTGAGTGTCCCCACAGTAAGCAGCTTGCTATGGAAGCACCCGAGCCGAGTCACAGCTCTCTGTGTCCATTCAGACACAGAGCTGCAGCCCGCCCCGCCCCGCCCCCTTTCTCTCCTCATTGGCTGACTGACTTTGATTGACAGGAGTAGGAACCAATGGTGCCGCTGCTGTGTCTCAGCCAATCAGGAGGGACAGTCCAAGGATGGCCGAGGCATTCCTGGACATCGCTGGATAGAGATGGGCTCAGGTAAGAGTGGGGGCTGAAGGGGGCTGCTGCACACAGAATGCTTTTTAGCTTACTGCATAGAATGCATTAAAATAAAAAACCTTCTGTCTTTACAACCACTTTAAGGGATGCTGGGGATTTTCTCTTTCAGATAACGCAAGGACTCTTGAAAGAAGATATAGAGGTGTCTACTTCAGTGACTTACAGCTTCCAGGTGAATCAACTAGATCTGGTATACTTTGGTATATTGGTCCAAGCTGGTCCAGTGTAACTATGTATGCTATATCAATGCCTGGAATTATTCTTTAACCAGTTACCGACCGCCTACCGCATATTTACTGCGGCAGGCAGCCGCTCCTGGGCAAAGTGACGTAGGTCTACGTCGCTCGCTCTCAGGAGGCTAGAGGGCGAGCCGGCGGCGCGCTCCCATCACCTCTCGTCAGCGAGAAAGCCGATGCGTGTGTCAGACGGCTCCAATTGCCGCCTGACACCTACGATCGTTCCCCACAGAGAGAGAAGGACTGTTGGCTGTTGTAAACACAGCTGTCCGTTCTTCTCTCTGGGATGATCACAGAGCTCACATGATCCTTCTATATAGGATCACATGGCTCTATGGTCATCTCAGAAGCCACGCCCCCCACAGTTAGACTCACTCCCCTAGGCTCAAATGTAACCCCTTGATCACCCACAGGGTTAACCCCTTCCCTGCCAATGGCATTATTACAGTAACAGTGCAGATTTTTAGCACTGATTACTGTAGTAATGTCACTGGTCCCCCCAAAAGTGTCAAAAATGTCAGTTAGGGGTCCGATCTGTCTGCCGCAATCCCGCAACAAATCGCAGATCGCCGCCATTACTAGTAAAAAAACAAAACAAAACAATAAAAATGACATAAATCTTTCCCATGGTTAGTAGACACGTTAACTTTTGCGCAAACCAAACAAAATACGACTTTTTTTACCAACAATATGTAGCAGAAAACAAATTGGGCTAAAATGTTAAAAAATTGTTTTTAAAAACATTTTTTGGGAATGTTATATAGCAGAAAGTGAAAAATATTGTTTTTTTTTTTTTTTTTTTAAATTGTTTTTGTTTATAGTGCAAAAAATAAAAATTGCACAGGTGATCAAATACCACCTAAAGAACGCTCTATTTGTGGGGAAAAAAAGGATGTAAATTCCTTTTGGGTACAGAGTCGCACGACCGCACAATTGTCTGTTAAATAACGCAATCTAATCGCAAAATAGGGCCTGGTCAGGAAGGGGGCAAATCCTTCCGGTCTTAAAGTGGTTAGACCCTTGCTGCCCAGTCTATAAAAGAATGATGGCCGGGTAGAAGTGCTTCCTTTCTGGGTGAACGTCATATAGGGGTTTATTTACTAAAGCTAGAGAGGGCAAAATTAGTCTCAATTCTGCAGAGTAACCAATCAGCTTCCAGGTTTTATTGCTAAAGCTTAGTTAAACAAGTTGAGGTTAGAAACGGTTTCTCTGCAGAATTGTGAAGAATGCCCTCTCTAGCTTTAGTAAATAAACCCCATAATGTCCCCCCAGGATCGTGCCTCACGTGCACCCCACTGGCCATGCTGCTGCACGATCTGTCACCCACTGTGCCCACTGCACACAGCGGATGACTGATCAGTGTACCAGGCTGCCAGATCTGGAACAGGTGCATCTGAGCTACTACCTCCTGTGCAATGCCTGGTGAGCCTCAAGAACACAGCACCCAGCCTGTGAGGTCTCTGTAAACCTCCATGTAATCCATACAAAAAAAAGAGAAAGGCTGGTGCCATGGACATCAGCTACAACATTGTTTTATTGTAGCATGTGAACAACATTTAAATACAAATCCAATGCGTTTCGGCCATCAAGAATTACCACTTCTGGACCGGAAGGTTTTACCCCCTTAATGACCAGGCCATTTTGTGCGATACGGCCATGCGTTACTTTAACTGACAATTGCGCGGTCGTGGGACACTGTACTCAAATATGATTGATGTCCTTTTTCCCTAAAATTAGAGCTTTCTTTTGGTGGTATTTGATGACCGGTTTTCCAGTTTTTGCCCTATAAACAAAATAAGAGTGACAATTCTGAAAAAAAAAAAAAAAAAAAAACAATATTTTTTGTTTTCTGCTATAAAGCACAGCCAATAAAAAAAAAAAAAATAAATAAAAATCTAATTTTATCATCAGTTTAGGCCAATATGCATTCTGCTACATATTTTTAGCAAAAAATAAATCCCAATAAGTATATATTGATTGGTTTTTGCAAAAGTTATGTCATTTTTTTTCCCATAGTCATTTTTATTTCTTTTCTTTTTTTTTTACTAGTAATGGTGGCGATCAGCGATTTTTAGCAGGACTGCGACATTGCGGCGGACAGATCGGCCACCTAACTGACACTTTTGAGGGGACCACTGACATTATTACAGTAATCAGTGCAAAAATATGCACTGTTAATGTACTATTGACAATGGCAGGGCAGGTGATCAAGGGGTTAAGTGTGCTCCTAGGGAGTGATTTCTAACTGTATGGGGGTTGCACTCACTGGATGAACACAGAAACCCGTGTTCCTAAATAGGAGAAACACAGGATCCCTGTGTTCATCTTTGACAGAATGGCAGGCTGCCTTGTTTACAGCAGCAGACCGCCATTTTGTGTCCATGGGGAGCAATCGCAGGTGGTCAGTGGATATTGCATCCACTGGACCCGCTGTTTGGCTCCCCCTCTGGCCAATCAACGTGCACACCCCCACTAGATATTACACAAAACAACATACAGGTACGTTGTTTCGCATACTAGAACCAACCTGCCACAGTAAAAGTGCGGCAGCTGGTCGGCAAGTGGTTAATCATGGCAGAACACATGGCAGTTGTACACAATGAATGATTTCCCTTCATACCATTCATTGTGTTGATCTCTGTGATTGGTCGCAGTGATCACATGGTACAGACAGGGCCAATCACAGTCTATCTGTACCATGTGATTCACTGTGGTCAATCACAGCTAATCACAATAGTACACACCGTACAAATAGATTGTCTTCATAAAAAATGGTTGCTTATAACAGGGATTATCACTGTTATAAGCAATCAGTGTTTAAAAAAAAAAAACCTGATCACCTCTCTATACAGTGTTACGATGATAACAATGTATTGCTCTGATCACATTATGTAAAAAAAAAAAAAATCTTAAAAAAAGAAAAAAATGAACGAAAAAAAAGTGAAAATCAAAAAAAAAAAAAAATGGAAAAAAAATATTATTATTATTATTTTTTTTACATACTATCACTAGTCAGTGTCCCTGATCACAGCCACAACAGTTGAATGATGACAGGGTACTGTGCTGGTGACAGTATGTAAAAAAAAAAAACATTGGTTTAATTTTCAAAAAAAAAAAAAGTGACAAAAAAATTGCAACTTCAAAAAACTCAGCAGTCCTCTTACCAAGTGCCTTACACTGTGTACTTTCCAAAAAGGGGTCTTTTGAGTGGTAATTATACTGTCCTAGCATTTTTGGATCTCAAGAAATGAGATTGAAACAGTTGGTACATCAGGATTGATACATTTTCAGACATATACACCATAGTTTATGGGCTTTTTAACCTTCCTAAAGACTAAATATATACGTATTTGGGTTATTTTTAGCAAAGAAATGTAGCAGAATACATTTTGGTCTAAATTTAGAAAAGAGATTATTTTTTTGCAAAATGTAATAACAGAAACTAGTGTCGGCCTGTCCATTAGGGGCGCAGGGGCGCCGCCCCCACTATCCATGCATCCGGCCCCCTAATCTACATGCAGGGCGCCGGATGCATGGATTCCAATGGGGGATTTTTTTTTTTTAAGCACGTGATTAGAGCCAGAGGCTCTAATAGGCTTAAAAAAAGAGTGGGCCCAAGGCGCAGAGCACTGGGCCCTGAGCCCACCCAGTTGTGTGACAATAGCGTGTGAACCTCTGCTAAATTGTAAGTGTAACCTGTATTGTGTGCATCGAATAAAGTTTTTACATACTTCACGATGCCAGCATCTCTTTCTTTTTTGAGCACCACCTGGATGTTGTGATCTACAGTATACCTTCAAAGCTGTTGAATTGGTGGTCCAATAAGGCATTTATCTTCAAAGGATATTCTGAAAGCGCTTTATTATTTGGCTTCTGGTGAGTAGGGGACCAAGAGGGGAGCACCTACTCGTGTACAGAGAGCACCAGCATTTTTTGTATGAGCACGCAGCACTTTGGACTTATGTTTATGCACAAAGACTGTCACTGTTTCTAATCTTTTGAGCACAAGAAGAAGACAACCGCTCACATTTATTGTGTCATATTTATTTATTCACGTTTGTTATTTATACATATGGACTGGTAATTTTGATATAGGTATTACGCATATTGAGTTAAGCACTAGCACCTTAAGCACAATATTTATTTATACATATATATATTTATTTGGTTCGGGGAGCAGCGCAGGTAGTTTTATATTTTACAATATTCGCTATTGTCACACGGATTCTCCCCCTTGCCAATCAGGAAGCGGGTCCTGAGACCCATTTCCCGATTGGCCAAAAGGAGAAGCCATCCTATTGGCGAAGGAGGAGGAGGGAGGAGACACAGGGGAAGCCCAACCAAAGAAGGAGGATACGGAGGAGACTGAGGGGGAAGCCGCCTCCACATGTCAGTCCATGGGCAGCACAGAGTGAGTGAGCCGGTAACCGGGGGAGTGGGGGGGGGGGGTATCAGGGCCGTCTTTTCAATTGGGCACGCCCGGCGGTTGCCCGGGGGCCCCACTTGCCAAGGGGCCCCACACACATGGGCATGGTGGCAATTACTGTCAACAGGCCTGAGGCTAGAATCCAGATTACCTGGTGGTCTAGGGCCCCCCCCCGTTGTCCGCCGGGCCCCGTTCCCCCCCCCCCGTTGTTGTCCGCCGGGGGCTCAAGTCTCAGTCTGCTGTCTGCACTTCACACTGGTTGCTAAGGCCAGGCCAATTGGCATCTAGCAACCAGTGACGTTAGCAGAGCAGACCCAGGATGCACAGCTCGTCCTCCTCTACGCGTCTAGAAGACTGGCTCCGCCTCAACCCAACTTCTCCCTTCATGTGCACTTGTGCAGCCGTTGTGAAAGGTAAGGCAGCCAGCTGCCAGGCTGCTTGATTTTCTTTCTTTTTTCACACTCTCTCTCTCCATCGTTCGACACAAGAGACAACTACCTGGAGGATATACCTTACTATATATTGGTCCCTGTAATATGTATATAGTAAGGTATATATCCTCCAGGTAGTAGTTGTACTCTCTTGTAGTATATAGTGTTCCCTGTAATATGTATATAGACTATATACATATTACAGGGAACACTATATACTACAAGAGAGTACAACTACTACCTGGAGTATATACCTTACTATATACATATTACAGGGACCAATATATACTACAAGAGAGTACAACTGCTACCTGGAGTATATACCTTACTATATACATATTACAGGGACCAATATATACTACAAGAGAGTACAACTACCTGGAGTATATACCTTACTATATACATATTACAGGGAACACTATATACTACAAGAGACTCTTGTAGTATATAGTGTTCCCTGTAATATGTATATAGTAAGGTATATACTCCAGGTAGTTGTTCTCTCTTGTAGTATATTCTCATGGGTGATTGTGTAGGCAGGGGGCCCCAGTGCACTGCATTGCCCAGGGGCCTATAAGGCTCTTAAGATGGCACTGGGGGGTATGGTGTGTGGTGCGGGCTGGAGCTGGTGTGGTCCGTGGTCAGGTCTGTCTGTCGCCCCCCCTCCTCGACCCATGGAGCACCAGCCGCCACTGACAGAAACTAAGAAAAAACATGTCTTTTTCCTAAAATTGTCGGCCTATTATGTTTATTTAGCAAAAAATAAAAAACCCAGCAGTGATTAAATACCACCAAAAGAAAGCTTTATATGCTTAAAAAAATGATAAAAATATAATTTATCTACAGTACTGAATGACTGCGTAATTGTCATGCAAATTGTGACAGCGCTGAAAACTGAAAATTGGGATGGGCAGGAAGAGGGTGATAGTGTCCGGTATTGAAATGGTTAAACATAGATTGTGCATTTCTCTTATTCTTTTACCTTCTTGACCATGTCCGCCTGTCGTGAGCTGCAAAATGCTATTTAGCTGTTTGAGTTAGAGCAGAGTTCCACCCAAAGTGGAACATCCGTTTTAAGTACTCCTGACCCCTGATATGCCACATTTGGCATGTCATTTTTTTTGGCGGTCCGGTACCTAGTTTTGACCGGTACCCAGTTCCCACTTCCGCTGGAAGTTCTCCTCTTCCTCTCTGCAATCTTCTGGGATACGTAACAGGTCCCAGAAAATTGCCCAGTTATTCAGGACCCACAGCGCAACTCACACAATTCGCACCCAGCTTTCAAACCGCAAGCTGTCACAGGTGCCCACATGGGTGCCCACACTAGGGACTTCAGGCGGCCGAATCGCGGGATCCTGGAACAGGTGAGTGTGTGTTTATTAAATGTCAGCAGCTACACTTTTTGTAGTTGCTGACTTTTAATAAACACAGAAACGGCTTTAACGAGCTGGCTTACCTAATTAAGCACCCGGCGAGTTTAGCGTCCTCAGCTGTTCTGTTTGCTGTAAATATTTTCCGTTTGTCTGTTTTTTCACACTGGAAAAAAAATCGACTTTTATTAATGTTTGTCTTTTTACCTGTTTTTCTTTTTTTTTTTTTACGAGCACTGTTGCAGAAATGACACCTCTAATTAGCAGTAACTGTGCTTGGATAACCTCGGTACCATCTGGCATTTTGAAATGAATTGTCATTGTGCATATTCTGAAATAATCATAAAGGTCATTCCATGTTATTATGGGTTTTTTTCTGGGGCACATATGCCAATATGCAGATATAAAGACTGCCAAATACACTCTATAGCCAAACGTATGTAAGCATCTGACCATCACACTTACACTGTATGGCCAAGCGTATGTGGAGTTCAGGAATATTCACTGGAGAATGCTGCTAATGCTACAGCATATAAAGACATTTTAGTCAGATGTGCATTTTCAACCTTGGGTAACATATTGGGGAAAGCCAGATTTGTTCCAGCATGACTGTGTCCCTGTACACAAGGCCAGTTTCATAAAGACATGATTTGATGGAGTTTGTTGAGGAAGAACTCAAGCGGCCTAATAGACCCCCAATCTCAACCTCTGGGATGAATTAGAATTCAGATTGTGAGCCAGGTCTTCTGATCCAACATCAGTTCCTGAACATCACATGTAAAAACTGAATTTTTGTAAAATCTTACCTGTAAAATTCCTTTCTCTGAGTCCTCCGACAGTCGCCGCCTCCTCAAAGACATCACTATTGGTTATTGACTTCCGCTCCGCAGGAGTAGCTAGGCATAAGACTTAGTCAAAAGAACAAAGGCATTTGCATATACACACCCATGGGGGCTGTCCCACTGGTCAATACCCCCCTGCAGTGACCACTCCCAACTCAGTTTGGTAGCAGAGCAGTAGGTAATAAGAACACAACCCCAAAAGAGGGGCGGGGGCAGCGACTGTCGGAGGACTCAGAGAAAGGAATTTTACAGGTAAGATTTTACAAAAATTCAGTTTTCTCTTACGTCCTCCGACAGTCGCCGCCACCTCTAAGTCATCACTGTTGGGATGTCCCAAAGCAGTATAGACATGAGGGGTGGGAGACGCAACCGTAGAAAAGGCAACGCAGTACCCACACCAGAGAAAGGAACCTTACCAGCACAGCAAGGGAACCTTCTGGGCAACAGAAAAAAACAAGGCTCAACAGGAGCAACAGCCCAGGAAAGCAAATACCAACAGCCAGGGACACACAAAAAAACAAGGGTCCTTCATGGCACTGCCGCACTGAGAACTTTGCGGCCAAAGGAGGCATCAGCTGATGCCAGAACATCTACCTTGTAGAATTTGGAAAAGGTGTGCACCGACGACCAAGTCGCAGCCTTGCACACCTGGGCCACCGAGGCATGATGCCAATAGGCCCAGGACGCACTCAGACGCTGGCACTCAGTTCAGAGTTGAAGATGCTTCTGCTTTAATTATACAGCGTCAGTGTTATTTATATATTATTATTAGAGTCATCAGTTAGTACGTAGATAAACATAATGTCATATGCTTGTTAGTAGCTTCTTAATTGGTTATATTCATTTAAGGTACACCCCCTCCAAGCTAGGAATGTTAGGAATGTTATCTGTTGGGTGTGTTCTTCTCATGAAGTCGCCATCTTGCTTAGACGAAGGGAGGGGTGATCTAGCAGCCATTTTGAGTAAGGAAATAAGGAAATGAAATAAACTGCAGCAGAAACATAAATCTCATAACATAAATATTATAAACATCATAAGTGAAATAGGCATTTCACTATAACCATTGATAACATCCATAAATAAATGGTACTCAATTAGTAGTAATGAACCCAAAGTGTGCCAATAAAATATCCCCCACACCATTACACCACCACCAGCCAGAACCGTTGATACAAGGCAGGATGGATCCATGCTTTAATGTTGTTTACACCAAATTCTGACCCTACCATCTGAATGTTGCAGTTGAATTCAAGACTCATCAGACCAGGCAACGTTTTTCCAATCTTCTATTTTCAATTTTGGTGAGCCTGTGCAATATGTAGCCTCAGTTTCCTGCTCTTAGCGGACAGGAGTGGCAACTGGTGTGGTCTTCTGTTGCTGTAGCCCATCTGCTTCAAGATTCAATGTGTTCTGCATTTAGAGATGGTATTCTGCATACCTTGGTTGTAACGAGTGGTTATTTGAGTTACTGTTGCCTTTCCATCATCTCAAACCATTCACCTCTAACCTCTGACATCAACAAGGCATTTCGTCCACATAACGGCCGCTCACTGGATATTTTCTCATTTTCGGACCATTCTCTGTAAATCCTAGACATGGTTGTGCTTGAAAATCCCAGTAGATCAGCAGTTTTTGAAATACTCAGACCAGCCCATCTGGCACCAACAACCATGCAACAACACCATGCAACCATGCAACAACATTCAAAGTCACTTAAATCCACTTTCTTTCCCATTTCGATGCTCAGTTTGAATTTCAGCGAGTCGTCTTCACCATGTCTAGATGCCTAAATGCACTGAGTTGCTGTCATGTGATTGGCTGATTAGGCAATTTGTACCAATACCAATACTAAGCAATCGAACAGGTATACCTAATAATGTGGCCAGTGAGTATATAGTATATGACGAGCAATCCCATCTGCCTGGCTAAAATGAAAGTCTCAGACAGTGAATGCATATAGAGCCGGAATAAAAATGGCATTTAATAAATAAAATATAAGTTATTCTGAGAAACACCAACACTTTACTTGGAAAGGTATGTTACACCCTGTGGCTCTGAGCAGTTAAACAGATGGGAAATAAAAGCTTTCAATAGATTAAGGCCAGACTTCGCCTTGTTACCAGCCAAGAGAAAGAAACCAAAGGACAGGATTTAAAGAAAAGGGAGACATGAGGGTAGCAAAAGAACACTAGATTTCATAAGAACAAACTTTACTAAGCTGTGCTCCATACTACATGACACTAGAAGGGATTAAATGATTGCAACAAAGCACACTGGAAACACACAGTGCTTTAAGAACATAGTAGACAATGGCATTCGTCAATGCCTTGCAATAGGCAACTAATATAAAAGAACAAAAGTTAAACCTGGGTGGCTAGATACTAACATAAAAAGGCATATTAATGAGAAAGAACTGTCCTTTCAAATGTATAAGTCTGAAGGTCAAGAGCCCAATCAGGGCAGCTAAAACAGATTATAAGAGACACATTGCTGTGGAGAGTAAAAAAAAAAAATTCCCCAAAAAACAGCCAAGATTCTAACCATCTATGGGCAGGCTGACTGTACCCAAGTCAATCCATCGATCGACTTGGGTACAACCAGCATGTCAGATTTTTAAATGCGATTATTACCGGCAGCTATAGCCGCTAGAAATAATCACTGTGTTCTGACAAAACAATAGCTCCACGGGAGGGATTCCCCCATCAACACCTTTGGTTACACGAAAGAAAATCTCATCATTCATGGCTGATCTTATTCTTCTGGAGAAGTGACGCTTAAGAGGGGATATCATCACAATATACAAAATCCTTATGTAGCACTGCCCCCTAGAGGACTGCTGGTAAATGACACCTTGGGATTCCCCTGGGTTACCCGTAGCAACTGCTTGCAGAAATCTTAACACTTTATGCTCCTGGCTCTGTCAATGTTCAGTCCAGGGGTAGTTGTTTTTGTAGTTTTATTGTATATTGGGATAGGAGAAAGGATGAGTGGGATTCTCCAACTCTTGAACTATTCACAATTCAGAGGACTTCTAGCTTAAAAATGCAGCAAGGCCGCTACTTCATCCTGCTACTTGAATGAAGCTGGGGTAAGTGTTCCTATTTGTATTTCTCTTCAGGGTATTCCTCCAGTCTATGCACTTGCTGACACCCGTCCACTGTCTCTACACTCCGGAGTGGTCCCCTTCCTTGGCAGACCCCTGGACAAGATCCTCTGTACTCGCGATACTGCTTTCCAGATTTTTGCAGTGCTCCAACTCCTCCAGTCAGCTCTCCTGAACCTCTGGGTTCAGCCTCACACCAATGGCTCACCAGGCCGACTGCCTGTGACATCACCAACTGCTGCAGAAGAGGAGGCAGCTGCCACCCTCCTTCTGGGACGTTGCTTCCCACCAAAAGACCTTTACCTCATATGACCGTGGCTTTTTATACCGTGCCCCATAATGCACTGAGACCAACTGTCTGTGCCAATCCCTGGGGCAGTACCAAAGCCTGTTTGTCATTGGCCAAGTTTCCTCCAGCTTCCAATGTGCCTACCCATTGGATCAGCTGGGGACACTCCCTTAGACCAGATGAATCGCACACTGGGCACACTGAGCATACCTAACTCACAGTTCCTGCTCTCTGATAAGCAGAGTGCAATATAGATTTTGCCTGCTGCTCCTCTGATAGGCAGACAGAGACAAAACTATACTCACTACCTAGCATCTGACTAGGAGGGTGCTACACTTAAATGGTGTCTCTAGCATTGGGAGGAAACTTTTTAACCAGAGATCTGTAAAGAAGACAATATACAATGAAGTTGGACAAGAAGTAGTTCAATCTTAAAACTGTGTAGGGGTACTTTACTGTTAGGGCAGTAAGGAGATGGACCTCCCTTCCACAGTTGGTGGTGTCAGCAGGGAGTGTAGCTATATTCAATAATTTTTAGATGTGTTTCTCAGCAAATGCAATGTACAGGAATATGGTAAGTAGTGGTGACATAAACACCACACACACATACCCGCATAGGTGGAACTGGATGGACTGGTGTCTTTATTCAACCTTCCCAACTATTTAACTATAAATTCTGCCATGACCTTACTACACTAATGCATGGGTCTTCTATCATAGCAGTGCTGAAGCTGACCCTATAGGTTGACCAGTCATATTGGAAAATGTCTTATTAAAGTACAGAAAATGTATGTTAAGACATGGCTCAGACACCTTTACCATGTTCACATGCTTTGGACAACTAGCGTGCCAGTGAACAATGTAGTCTTAGTTTGTTTTCAATGTTTTTACATATAGTTGTACTTGCTGCTAGCAAGAGAAACACAATATTATTTTATACCACATATTGAGATTAGCTTGCCATTAGTAATACAACTATGAGAGCTTAACCACTTAAGCCCCTGAGGATTTGGCTGCTTAAAGACCAGGGCCTATTTTGCGATTCGGCACTGCGTGACTTTAGCGGACAATTGCACGGTCGTGCGACACTGAACCCAAATTAAATTGACGTCCTTTTTTTCCCACAAACAGAGCTTTCTTTTGGTGGTATTTGATCACCTATGCGATTTTTACTTTTTGCGCTATAAACAAAAAAAGAGCGACAATTTTGAAAAAATAACAATATTTTTCACATTTTTTTTTTATATGAAATCCCCCCCCCAAAAAATGTAAAAATCTAAATGTTTCAACATTTTAGGCCTATTTGTTTTCTGCTACACATTTTTGGTAAAAAAAATTCCCAATAAGCGTATTCTGATTGGTTTGCGCAAAAGTTATTGCGTTTACTAACTACGGGAAAGATTTTTGTCATATTTATTGTATTTTTTTAACTAGTAATGGCGGCGATCTGCGTTTTTTTTTTTGCGGGACTGCGACATTGCGGCGGACAGATCGGACCCTTGACTGATATTTTTGACACTTTTGGGGGTACCAGTGACATTACCACAGTAATCAGTGCTATGCATATGCATTGTTACTGTAAAAATGGCAGGGAAGGGGTTAACTTTATTGGTGATCAGTGGGTTAAATGTATCCCTAGGGGCGTGATTCTAACTGTGGGGGGGGGCATGGCTTGTGATGTAACCACAGAGACATATGATCCTACATAGCAGGATCATATTATCTCTGCAGTTACACCAGGGAGAATGACAGGCGGCTTTGTTTACACCAGCCGTCTGCCTTTCTCCCTCTCCAGCGGGAGATTGCGAGTGGCCGGCGGACATCGGATGTCAGGGAACGAGCGGGAGCGGAAGCGCGCCTCTGGCGGCGCGTGCTTGCCCCCTAGAGGCTCGTGGGCGACTGACGTACCGGTACATCACTTTGCCCAGGAGGGGCTGACCGCCGCAGCATATAGTCATGCAGCGGTCGGCAAGTGGTTAAATTGATTCAGCCCCAATCCATGCGCAATAGACCTCAGATAAGCCCAAATGTATGCACTTCAGACCTCATATCAGCACCAATGCATACCTTTCAAACCTTAGATCAGCCCCAAAGCATGTACTTCAGACCTCATAGCAACCCCAATGCATGCACTTAAGACCAAGATCAACCCCAAGGTATGCACTTCAGACCTTAGATCAACCCCAGTGTATGCACTTCAGACCTTATATCAGCTCTAATGCATGCACTTCAGACCTTTGATGAGCCCCAATGCATGCACTTCAGACCTTTGATCAGCCCCAATGCATGCACTTCAGACCTTTGATGAGCTTCAATGCATGCCCTTCAGACCTTTGATCAGCCCCAATGCATGCACTTCAGACCTTTGATCAGCCCCAATGTATGCACTTCAGACCTTAGATCAGCTCCAATGCATGCACTTCAGACCTTTGATCAGCCCCAATGCATGCACTTCAGACCTTAGATCAGCTCCAATGCATGCACTTCAGACCTTAGATCAGCTCCAATGCATGCACTTCAGACCTTTGATGAGCTTCAATGCATGCCCTTCAGACCTTTGATCAGCCCCAATGCATGCACTTCAGACCTTTGATCAGCCCCAATGCATGCACTTCAGACCTTTGATCAGCCCCAATGCATGCACTTCAGACCTTTGATCAGCCCCAATGCATGCACTTCAGACCTTTGATCAGCCCCAATGCATGCACTTCAGACCTTAGATCAGCTCCAATGCATGCACTTCAGACCTTAGATCAGCTCCAATGCATGCACTTCAGACCTTTGATGAGCTTCAATGCATGCCCTTCAGACCTTTGATCAGCCCCAATGCATGCACTTCAGACCTTAGATCAGCTCCAATGCATGCACTTCAGACCTTAGATCAGCTCCAATGCATGCACTTCAGACCTTTGATTAGCCCCAATGCATGCCCTTCAGACCTTTGATCAGTCCCAATGCATGCACTTCAGACCTTTGATCAGCCCCAATGTATGCACTTCAGACCTTAGATCAGCCCCAAGGCATGCCCTTCAGACCTTTGATCAGACCCAATGCATGGACTTCAGACCTTAGATCAGCCCCAAGGCATGCCCTTCAGACCTTTGATCAGACCCAATGCATGGACTTCAGACCTTAGATCAGCCCCAAGGCATGCACTTCAGACCTTTGATGAGCCCCAATGCATGCCCTTCAGACCTTTGATCAGTCCCAATGCATGCACTTCAGACCTTTGATCAGCCCCAATGTATGCACTTCAGACCTTAGATCAGCCCCAAGGCATGCACTTCAGACCTTTGATCAGTCCCAATGCATGCACTTCAGACCTTTGATGAGCCCCAATGCATGCACTTCAGACCTTAGATCAGCCCCAAGGCATGCACTTCATAACCTAGGTCATCCCCAATGCATGCACTTAAGAACTTAGGTCGTCCCAAATGTATGCACTTCAGACCTTAAATCAGCCCCAATGCATACACTTCAGACCTTAGATTAGCCCCAATGCATGCACTTCAGACCATAGATCAGCCCGATGCATGCACTTCAGAGCTTAGATCAGCCCCAATACATGCACATCAGACCTTAGATCAGCCGCAATGCATGCCCTTCAGACCACAGGTCAGTCCCATGCATGCACTTCAGACATCAGATCAGCCTCAGCCCATGCATCCATCCCAATGCATGAACTTTGGACCTCAGATAAGTTGGTGTCTTATAGGGCACTCTACATGCAAATGTGGCCTGCTAGGAATGCTTACTACTCCAGGCTGATACCCACCAATCAAGTTTTTTTCAATTTTTGCATAACTCCTCCCAAAAGTTGGCCCACTGTTGCATCAAGGCTGAGGGCTCTTGAGGGGAGCACTGAGCCCAGGTTCTGTGATGTTTTCAGGAAGCTATATACTGTACTGCACCCTGCCAGCCCCTCCCACCAGCCTTGATCTGCCTGCATTGCACAGAGAAGCACAGAGACCCAGTGATGACTTCACTGGGTCTAAAATAATGTATGAAATGAAACAGGAAAGGTTTTTATTTAGAAATGTTACACCCTTTGTCTTTGTCCCAAATCAACCAAGCATACACACAGACACATACTCTGGAAGCCTTTACAAATAGGTGTTTATACAATCAAATTGTAAAAAGACTGAACTCGAGATTTAAGGCATTCTGGAAACTTGCATCTTTAATAACTTATGATAGCCTGTAAAAGGGTATCACTCCAAACTCTGCATTAATTGATGGCTTACCCAATACAAGGTACAAGGCTCTACTTCTGCAAGTTAAATATGAAAACTGATTTTGTATAAATGGTAAGTTGATCCCTTATTGGGAACGTTCACTGAGAACATACCATTGTTTTCCTTTAAATAAATTTGAACTGGATCCAACCAACTGCTTTTCAATTGCCTGTAGACAATACACAAAAACGGTCTCAATTTTTGCACAGTGGTGCATGGAAAGTCCATCTGTATTTACAGCGCTGTCAGACTGGAGCAATTATTCAGATTCATACAATTGCCTCGCTGATTTCCACAATTGTAAAGCTTTTTATTATATTCT
Organism: Pelophylax lessonae; assembly: GCF_965119305.1. Classification (NCBI taxonomy): domain Eukaryota; kingdom Metazoa; phylum Chordata; class Amphibia; order Anura; family Ranidae; genus Pelophylax; species Pelophylax lessonae. The sequence goes on from NC_138770.1 coordinate 99,263,063, forward strand.
ACATGGCTAGGCATAATTTTAGCTTTGCTGATACTGTGCTGGCTTCAGAAAGGAGAAATGAGAAGGCTCAGCACATTGTGATAGAGATGTTCAATGTCTCTGTATGGACGCAACAGGCTCCGTTTACTAAGATGGATGAGTTAATCTAACACCGCTCTTTATTTCGAACCTGAAAAAAAAACTTGGGTTACCCCTCTGATTCCTGTGAATTCCAAAAACCTGTGGACTCGCACTTCAGATGCTGGCTCAGAAGATTTTGTCCTGGCTCTATGTGATCAGACCAAAGTAAAAGGTCCCGATCATCGCACTCCAAACTAGACGCAATGGTCATGCAAGTTGAAGCAGCTTTAGCCCAGCTCCGTTCTAGCCAACCCTCCAACATGTTTCACAATGCCCCCAGGGCTTAGTCATAACTAAGCCCAGGGGGGTGAAACGCATCAGGGGCATGGCCAGCGTGGAGCTAGGCTGAGGCTGCTTCAACCTTCATGACCGCTGGGTCCAGGGCCGAGACAAGGGGTGGGCAGGAAGGGCGGTTTCCCTGGGTGCAATGGTTTATTGCAGGGATGGGGAGGTCACCTTGACCCTAATCCTAAGGGAAGGGGGGGGGCGCAGTTTGGCATCCTTGCTGACCTTGTCCCAGCACTGGCTGGGTCTGTTTGGAGTCCAGAGATTGGAACCTTTTCCTCTTGTCTCACCACTCTTTATTTTATCTCCTGATCATTTTCTCAATTCACAAACCTAAATCCCACCATTTTTATCGTGAAGTGAACATTAATCTGTTAAAAGTTCTGGTATTGTTTTAAAGGTTGATAACCTGTACTCTTTATGAATAAGGATGAGCTCTGAATTCCGGAAATGAGCAGGGATGGTGGCTAACACATAAAAAAAAGTTTGGGGTACCCCCAAAATTTAAACCAGACCCTTATCAGAGCATGAGCCTGGTAGGCAATGAAAGGGGGACGGATGAGCCTGTGCCCCCTACTAAACCTTACCTCAACAAAGGAAGGGTGCAGAGGTCAAGGCCCTCCTCCCCACAACCCTGTGCTATTGGTTGTGGGGGTCTGCAGAAAGGGGGGGGGTTATCAGAATCTGACAGCCCCCTTTAAAAATAAGGGAGCCCTAGACACTGCTCACCACATGGAACTGAGTAAAGGCTACCTAGTACCCATGTTTATTGTAAAAAAAAAAAAAAAACAGCTTGGGGTATCCTCAAAAAAAAAAATACTAGACCCTTACCTAAACATGAGCCTGGTAGGCCATGAAAGAGGGAAGAATGACCTTGTGCCCCCTTCTTAACCTTCTGGTGGAGAGGAAATGGTCCTCCTCATAATCCTGTTCTGGTAAAGGGTACTATTACTTTTGTAAGTCATGTGCAGCTGTGCCAATCAAATATAAAGTGCTCAATATGCATTACAATATTATACCGATATTGCAATAAAGTGCTCTGTGCTACAAATGAATAAGTAGTCCACATTCAGTGAACGTTCATGTACTGCAAAGTGCTCCATGCTATAATCAATACATCATTCATATACACTAAAAAACTGTGATACTATGAAATTGGTGAGGCTGAATTTGATGGGCACCGTGAGGCTGCAGTGATGCAATGATCTCTTGTATCATGTCTGCAGTCTTTGACAATCTCTTGTATCATGTCTGCAGTCTCTGACCATCTCTTGTATCATGTCTGCAGTCTCTGACCATCTCTTGTATCATGTCTGCAGTCTCTGACCATCTCTTGTATCATGTCTGCATAGTCTCTGACCGTCCCTTGTATCTTGTCTGTAGTCTTTGACAATCTCTTGTATCATGTCTGCAGTCTCTGACCATCTCTTGTATCATGTCTGCAGTCTCTGACAATCTCCTGTATCATGTCTGCATAGTCTCTGACCATCCCTTGTATCATGTCTGCAGTCTTTGACAATCTCTTGTATCATGTCTGCAGTCTCTGACCATCTCTTGTATCATGTCTGCAGTCTGACAATCTCTTGTATCATGTCTGCAGTCCCTGACCATCTCTTGTATCATGTCCTCAGTCTCTAACCATCTCCTGTATCATGTCTGTAGTCTCTGATCATCTTCTGTATCATGACTGTAGTCTCTGACTATCTCCTGTAGTATGTCTGCAGTCTCTGACCATCTCTTTTATCATGTCTTCAGTCTCTGACCATCTCTTGTATCATGTCTGCAGTCTCTGACCGTCTCTTGTATCATGTCTGCAGTCTCTGACCGTCTATTTTATCATGTCTTCAGTCTCTGACCATCTCCTGCAGTATGTCTGTAGTCTCTGACCATCTCCTGTAGTATGTCTGCAGTCTCTGTCCATCTCCTGTAGTATGTTTGCAGTCTCTGACCATCTCCTGCAGTATGTCTGCAGTCTTTGTCCATCTCCTGTAGTATATCTGCAGTCTCTGTCCATCTCCTGTAGTATGTCTGCAGTCTCTGACCATCTCCTATCTCCTGCAGTATGTCTGCAGTCTCTGTCCATCTCCTGTAGTATGTCTGCAGTCTCTGACCATCTCCTGCAGTATGTCTGTAGTCTCTGACCATCTCCTGTAGTATATCTGCAGTCTCTGTCCATCTCCTGTAGTATGTCTGCAGTCTCTGACCATCTCCTGCAGTATGTCTGCAGTCTCTGTCCATCTCCTGTAGTATATCTGCAGTCTCTGTCCATCTCCTGTAGTATGTCTGCAGTCTCTGACCATCTCCTGTAGTATGTCTGCAGTCTCTGACCATCTCCTGTAGTATGTCTGCAGTCTCTGACCATCTCCTGCAGTATGTCTGCAGTCTCTGACCATCTCCTGTAGTATGTCTGCAGTCTCTGACCATCTCCTGTAGTATGTCTGCAGTCTCTGACCATCTCCTGTAGTATGTCTGCAGTCTCTGACCATCCCTTGTATCATGTCTGCAGTCTTTGACAATCTCTTGTATCATGTCTGCAGTCTCTGACCATCTCTTGTATCATGTCTGCAGTCTGACAATCTCTTGTATCATGTCTGCAGTCCCTGACCATCTCTTGTATCATGTCCTCAGTCTCTAACCATCTCCTGTATCATGTCTGTAGTCTCTGATCATCTTCTGTATCATGACTGTAGTCTCTGACTATCTCCTGTAGTATGTCTGCAGTCTCTGACCATCTCTTTTATCATGTCTTCGGTCTCTGACCATCTCTTGTATCATGTCTGCAGTCTCTGACCGTCTCTTTTATCATGTCTTCAGTCTCTGACCATCTCCTGCAGTATGTCTGTAGTCTCTGACCATCTCCTGTAGTATGTCTGCAGTCTCTGTCCATCTCCTGTAGTATGTCTGCAGTCTCTGACCATCTCCTGTAGTATGTCTGCAGTCTCTGTCCATCTCCTGTAGTATATCTGCAGTCTCTGTCCATCTCCTGTAGTATGTCTGCAGTCTCTGACCATCTCCTATCTCCTGCAGTATGTCTGCAGTCTCTGTCCATCTCCTGTAGTATGTCTGCAGTCTCTGACCATCTCCTGCAGTATGTCTGTAGTCTCTGACCATCTCCTGTAGTATATCTGCAGTCTCTGTCCATCTCCTGTAGTATGTCTGCAGTCTCTGACCATCTCCTGCAGTATGTCTGCAGTCTCTGTCCATCTCCTGTAGTATATCTGCAGTCTCTGTCCACCTCCTGTAGTATGTCTGCAGTCTCTGACCATCTCCTGTAGTATGTCTGCAGTCTCTGACCATCTCCTGTAGTATGTCTGCAGTCTCTGACCATCTCCTGCAGTATGTCTGCAGTCTCTGACCATCTCCTGTAGTATGTCTGCAGTCTCTGACCATCTCCTGTAGTATGTCTGCAGTCTCTGACCATCTCCTGTAGTATGTCTGCAGTCTCTGACCATCTCCTGTAGTATGTCTTCAGTCTCTGACCATCTCTTGTATCATGTCTGCAGTCTCTGACCGTCTCTTTTATCATGTCTTCAGTCTCTGACCATCTCCTGCAGTATGTCTGTAGTCTCTGACCATCTCCTGTAGTATGTCTGCAGTCTCTGTCCATCTCCTGTAGTATGTTTGCAGTCTCTGACCATCTCCTGTAGTATGTCTGCAGTCTCTGACCATCTCCTGTAGTATGTCTGCAGTCTCTGACCATCTCCTGCAGTATGTCTGCAGTCTCTGACCATCTCCTGTAGTATGTCTGCAGTCTCTGACCATCTCCTGTAGTATGTCTGCAGTCTCTGACCATCCCTTGTATCATGTCTGCAGTCTTTGACAATCTCTTGTATCATGTCTGCAGTCTCTGACCATCTCTTGTATCATGTCTGCAGTCTGACAATCTCTTGTATCATGTCTGCAGTCCCTGACCATCTCTTGTATCATGTCCTCAGTCTCTAACCATCTCCTGTATCATGTCTGTAGTCTCTGATCATCTTCTGTATCATGACTGTAGTCTCTGACTATCTCCTGTAGTATGTCTGCAGTCTCTGACCATCTCTTTTATCATGTCTTCAGTCTCTGACCATCTCTTGTATCATGTCTGCAGTCTCTGACCGTCTCTTTTATCATGTCTTCAGTCTCTGACCATCTCCTGCAGTATGTCTGTAGTCTCTGACCATCTCCTGTAGTATGACTGCAGTCTCTGACCATCTCCTGTAGTATGTCTGCAGTCTCTGACCATCTCCTGCAGTATGTCTGCAGTCTCTGACCATCTCCTATCTCCTGCAGTCAATGTTCCCCCTAAAGTGCGCGCATGCGCGGACGCGCAGTGAAAATTACGGTCCCGCGCAAGCATCTATTTAGACCGCGCACCTATTTAGACTGCACGGACGTGGCGGCCGGGGAACAGAGCGTGCGCCTCGAGAGCACGCCCATTGTGTGACAATAGCGAATGAAAATTCGCCATTGTCACACGGATCCTCCTCCTGACCAATCAGGGAGCGGGTCCTCCCGCTTCCTGATTGGCCGAAAGGCCAACTTCATGCCATTGGCCGAGGAGGAGGCGCCGGGACTCGGGAGGACGGAGACGCGGGAAGCCGGGGACTGAAGTGACCGGGTCCATGACCGTCCGTGAGGTAAGTGCACGGGGGGGCTCGCGGGGGCCAAGTCACGGCTGGTCAAACACCAGAAGATCCACTCAGCCAGCAGAACACTTCTATACTGCTGGATGCCGTCCGCAATGACCTGGCATTTTGAGGGAGTTTGGGATCAATAGGCTGGCAGTGGCAAAGCAGCTAAATGTCTCACAAAATGGGCATGCATCATTTTTGGAAATGCATTGTGACACATTGCATGGTGGTGTATTGGAGGTGCTGTTGCTTTGTTGGCTACCACTCAAAATGAATCTCATTACAACTGCAACATACTGTGTGCTGGTGTAACACTGTGAAAATGTGCATTTGGCTTTCAAAAAGGAAACCTTTTATTAGTGCCATACCCATACCATAAGGTGGTGCGTCTGCCTTGGTAATGGCTCCCACCACCCTGAACTACTAAAGGAACCCCTGTACTAACCTTGAACACCTGCATGTCCCCCAAATGTCCCTCTTCTACCCTGCCCAGTTCTCTCCTGAGCTGCACTGTGCACAGTAGCTCATGCTGTCAGGACCAATTTGCCAGCACTGAGAACAAACACATCTCTATAATGGATGGATGTGTTACTGCAGCCCCACAATTGTGAACAGTATGCATTATATCTGTCAGGAAACCAGGACTGTGTTTGGAATGTATTCACTTTACTGTGTAAACTTTTCAAACTTGGTGCCAAAATGTAACCACAGCTTAAAAATAGCCTATTGAACATTTATTATTACTATTACCTTTAGACTGAGCAATTTCATCAAAAATGATATATTGTCACAAAAAAGCATGTTGCCATTAACTAATGGGCTATAGTTTGATAGAATATTAGTAAATCGTATTAACTGTTCACAACCAAGTTTACAGTATAATATACTGTAAAATTGGTTGAACAGTTAAAACGATTTACTAATATTCTATCAAACTATAGCCCATTAGTTAATGGCAGCATGCACTTTTTGTGACAATATATGATTTTTGATTAAATTGCTCAGTCTAAAGGTTTGCGCTCAGAAATTTTTTTATTTGCTCAGCACAGTAAAAAATTAGAGGGAACATTGCCTGCAGTATGTCTGCAGTCTCTGTCCATCTCCTGTAGTATGTCTGCAGTCTCTGACCATCTCCTGCAGTATGTCTGTAGTCTCTGACCATCTCCTGTAGTATATCTGCAGTCTCTGTCCATCTCCTGTAGTATGTCTGCAGTCTCTGACCATCTCCTGCAGTATATCTGCAGTCTCTGTCCACCTCCTGTAGTATGTCTGCAGTCTCTGACCATCTCCTGTAGTATGTCTGCAGTCTCTGACCATCTCCTGTAGTATGTCTGCAGTCTCTGACCATCTCCTGCAGTATGTCTGCAGTCTCTGACCATCTCCTGCAGTATGTCTGCAGTCTCTGACCATCTCCTGCAGTATGTCTGCAGTCTCTGACCATCTCCTGTAGTATGTCTGCAGTCTCTGACCATCTCCTGTAGTATGTCTGCAGTCTCTGACTGTCTCCTGTTGTATGTCTGGGGTCTTTATCTAACAGACTCTCAAACAGGGGCCCCCCTCTGTGTGCATTAGATAGACCCCCTCTAGGTCCCATTAGAGTACTCTGCTTCTCTTCCTGTATTTTGTTTATTGTTAAGAGATTGTGAGAGGATCCCAGGGTAATGTGTATGAGTCTTTGCCATAGAAACATGTCTAAAGGGGAGGAGTTAGCAAGATGACCACACCCATGTAGAAGTGCAATAAATATTTCTGCTCCCAGGCGTCTGCAACCCTAGAATCGGCCCTGACAGCTAGTGACAATGATGGCAAGGGGCTTCTGTGCAAGACCAACTTTTGGGCCCCCATTTACCTATTGGCCAGGTAAAAAAAATAATACTTGCTGTGTATCAGTTTACAGCTATAGAAGAGAGCATTGTTCTAAGCCTTTGTGATAGTGGGAGGGATCCTAGGACCCATCTGGCCAACATTGAGTAATAACGGGCCACTAAGCCCTAGTGAACCCTTGTGCATCTGCACGGTCTGCTCAAATAGTATGTCTACCCCTGGTTGTTGGCCCAATAGGAAAAGACTTCCAACAGAGACACCTGTTCTAAGGACATTAAGGAGCCTTCCCACTCGCTTCCTTTGGTGTCTCTGTACCAAGAAGTGACAAGAAATCTTGGCCATGGGGACACAGCAATGAAAATCTGACAGAGGTTCAAGGTTTAGTTCTGTTTTACTTTTAACCACTTGCACCCCCTTCCTGCCCAGGCCAATTTTCAGCTTTCAGCGCTGTCACACTTTGAATGACAATTGCGCGGTCTTCAACATTGTACCCAAATGAAATTTTTATCATTCTTTTTTCTACAAATAGAGCTTTCTTTTGATGGTATTTAATCACCACTGGGTTTTTTAAACAAAAAAGACCAACATTTTGAAAAAGAAAAAAAAAATGAATTGTTATAAAATGTTGCAAACAAGTCATTTTTATCCGTAACTGATGTGTGCTGATGAGGCTGCACTGATGGGCACTGATAGGCTTCACTGATGGGCATTGATGAGGCAACACTGATTGGCACTGGTAGGTGGCACTGGTGGGCACTGATGAGGCTGCACTGATAGGCGACACTGATGAGGCGGCACTGGTGGGCACTGATGAGGCACTGATGAGGCTGCACTAATAGGCTGCACTGATGGGCACTGACAGGTACTGATGAGGTGGGACTAATGGGCATTGGTAGGTGGCACTGGTGGTCACTGATGAGGCTACACTGATAGGCGGCATTGATGGGCACTGATGAGGCAGCACTGGTTGGCACTGATAGGCAGAACTGGTGGGCTCTGATAGGCAGCACTGAAGGGCACTGAAAGGCAGAACTGATATGCCACACTGATAGGTGGCAATGCTAGGCACTGATAGGCAGGACTGATAGGTGACACTGATGGGCACTGATAAACAGCACTGATAGATGCCACTGATGAGCACTGATTGTCAGTACTGGTGGGCACTGATTGGCAGCACTGGTGGGCACTGTTGGGAACTGCCTGATATTTAGGACACTGATATTCAGTCACCTGATTGTCAGTACAGATGTCCCTGTAACAGAAGCCGGTTATTGGCTCTCTTCTTCTCTCCTCACGCTATCAGCATGAGAAAAGAAAAGCCGATAACTGGCTTGTGTTTACATCTATGATCAGCTGTCATTGGACACAGCTGACCACGTAGTAAAGGGCAGCCGTGATTGGCCCTTTACCCAAGAGGACTCGGCGATCACAGAGCATGCCACCCGTGCGCCGTCTTTTATTAATAGCGCGGGCAGGAAGTGTTTAAAGCAGAACGTCAGCCAAATGACTAGGCAGGTAAAAGATAAAATCATAAATCTAGCTTTTTCTGCAATATTCACCTCTAATCCAGAGATTCCTCCCACAGAACTTTTTTTTACTACTAGCTGTCCCCTGTTACATGGCCAGCCTCATTCAACCCACCTCCTCAGAGCCCAGATCATCCAGAGCCCACCACAATCTGTGACTGGACAGTGAATGGAGAAGAAGCACAATAATGGGCTCATCTCTCTGTCACTCTGCTCAGCATGCTTCTTATCAGCACATGATTAACTCCTTGTGCTGCTTCTTCTTCTCACACTCCAACCCTGCTGTACAGGGACTGCAGAGGGATAATATCAGGTCACATTCAGGTATTTACACTTCTTGGATTTACTTATACCTTTGCTGCATTCATTTTGATCTTCATATCTGCCTGGACTTCAGCTTTAAACATGGCTGCAGGAATCTGGCATATTTCGCCGTCAAGCCATGTGCGGGAATTTACAGTTCAGAGACTCTCACCTCCTTAGCAGTCCTTGTTAGCATTTAGTATAATGCACATGATACATATTACATGAGATATTAATAATGCATTGATAAGACACAATGGTCACATCCAGAATTTATAGACTCTTCATATCTTCAGACATCATGCAGAGTAAAAGGATCAAAGCCCCAATAGAGATAAAAGTCTGCCCTTGGTGTGATGGCAGTGTCTTTATTATATATAATGAATGGCTACTAACAGTCAGGGGTAGGTAGAAGTTTTCAAGGGTGAAGGGTCAGGTACAGGAGATCAAGCAGATGAAAACTATTATAAAAG